>NC_045541.1:104058166-104419416 GCF_009769535.1 Thamnophis elegans | reverse complement strand
TTCATTTTGAAGTCTAATTCCCAAAAATATGCAACACAGTACCTGATTTTAAACACACACACAGAGAGACACAGAGACACAGACACAGACACACACACACACACACACACACACACACACTGCATCTCTTGTTTAAGATAATTTGTAGCCTATATATTTTTCACTGAATATGTTTCTGTGTCAGTTGTACTTGATTGTTCTACCTATAAACAAAACATTATTAATTGTACAATATTTTTGTGGTAGTGTTTAAATAATCCTTAAAAATATCTAAGGCTCATTGAATGCACTAGGCCTGCCTGGTGCATGAAGGAAATAATTGCTTTGATCTTCATGTATAATTAGGCACATGGGGATTATATTGTGTTTCTCAACATGCATGAAGTAGGAAGCATAATTTCTGTGAAGAGAAAAATATAGAGGACTGGATTTTAATAAAGAGAAAAGCTTTATTGATTTATGTGAAATGATCTCATATAGAGACAATGAAAAGAGGACCAGCCAAGAAGGCCATTTGGCCTTGGCCCCAGTTTCAAAGGGTCCCTCAGATGTAGGCACTAGTGTATGTTTATTTTATTATTCAAATATTTATTATTCAAATATTTATTATTCAAATATTTCCATTTTTATTATGGCCAGGGATCTTAAAATTGTCTCAAATGTCTCTCAGAAGTATAATTTTCACAGATCATATGTGGCCTGTAGACTGGAAGTTCTCCATTCTTTGATTCTCATAAATCAAAATTAAATATACACAAATGTATGTATAGGTAGTTCTCACTTACTGACTGCAATTGAGACTGGCAACTCCATTGCTAATGGGTACAACTCATTAAATCAAATGTCACATGGCCATGTTGACATCCAATTTCCTTTCAAATGAATCACTCATGGTTTTGAAGTGCATTGTCTTACGACCACTACTTGTGACTTCCTACTTGTTGGCGTTGCTTGTTGGAAGCTGGTTGTGAAAGTCACAGATGGCGATCATGTGATTGCAACATACTGTAACCCTCAGACTGGTTTCTAAGTACCTGAATCATAATCATGTGAATGGGGAGACACTGCAAGAGTGGCAGTATTTTAAGGATCAGGCCTAAGTCTCTTTTTTTTCCAGCACTGTTGTAACTTTGAACGGTCACCAAAAGAAGTGGTTGGTAAGTGAGGTTTACCTCCATTTGCAGACTTTTAAAAGCATCCTCTTTTATGATGATCATTTTAAAAGCATCATCTATTACCTGAAGTTCTATAAATATACATACACTAAAATGTTCAGATGAAAAATGGTTTTGTTTAGAAAAAAATCATAAAGGATTTCAAGAATTATGTTCGCGCGCGTGCACACACACACAAACACACACACAGACATACTAGACATAAACAGACATATTAGATACATCTATTAACTAAGTGCCCACCCACAGAAATGAAAGTGATTGGCAGCTGCTTTGTTGGCATTAAATGCACAGCAGTGGAGTAATATTCCAAAGCAGCCAGCAGTCTAAATTAAATACCTAGTAATATCTATCTGCTTCAGGTGGATTTTTAAAAAAAAAACCTGGCTTACAGCACAGAGACAACACAGACAGGAACAACTTATGGTTCCCTTGTATTGCAGCCCCTGTTGATGGAATATGTAGCATCATAAACTGGCATAAGGGTAAGCTATTCATAGTCATATGTCCCCATAAGTGTTAACTCCCCTTAAGGCATAAGTTAACAGTAAATTAAAAATAAGCTATGTTAACAATTTATTTTAATAAAAAATAAAATAAAAAATAAAGACAGAACTTTGCAGTTTTCTTGGTAAGATTTTGGGAGTGATTGGCCATTGCCAATATAGGTCTGGTCTGAGACAGAGTGACTGTTTCAAGGTCTCTAGCTGCCAAATGGGAAGCTTTTATTCCAGAATAATTATATTTTGGATTTGTTTTAAGAATAAAATAAGACAAGTAGAGAAATAGAACAAAAAAGTACTCACAGTTAATGCTAGTGATTAATTAGTACAACAGAAAGTTGTGCTGCTGCAGAAATGAAGAGTTAACACAAATAATACTACATAGCTATTCTAAACACCCCCATAAGATGCATTTCAGAACCTTCTGTGGTTGAATCTTTCATGTTTTCTGCACAATTAAAAATTATCAATTCAGAATCACAATGCAAAATGCCTTTAGTCCAGGAGTTTTGCAGCTTTGAAAGGCTGTGCTCCATCCCCATCTCCCACCTCTTCCATCGTTCCAAAATAACACCACTTCAAAACAAATCTACATTCATAATGCCTTTTGGCATGCTTGTGAATTTGCATGCCACTATCTTAAATTCCCAGATGACAATGCTAAGTGACTTGAAAGGGTAAAATATTATATAATAACTTCTCTGGAATTTTGGCAATTCACCTGTTCTTAAATATACAGAGGCTATGGAGTTTGAAAGTATGGATTGATTCTCGAACCCGCTGACAGATATATAAATGACTTTCCTAGTCTCTATATCTACCAAATAAAACATCAGCAGCTCATTAATATAAAAAGCAAGGACTAGTGTGCCATGGTTTTCTAGCAATACATAATATTGTCCTCTCAAATTATTTAAATTTAATATCTAGAGAGTTGGCAAAGATTAACTAATCAATAATATTAAATGTAGGTAATTATTACACATTTTCAAATGCACTTCTACATTTGCAGAAGTAGATTTCTTTGACATTTCAGATGTGTGAAAAGAAAATGGTGGAAGGACAGATTTGATGAAGTCAGTGATTATAATTTGGAAAACACAGACTGTGCGTATGTGTGCTTTCAGTGTTATACTTTCTTGCAGATAAATAGAGTTACTCATTTCTGTTTGCTTATGCATTTCATATACTAATTGAATAATACATATAAATATAAAAATTGAGATGTCTTGGATGCAGCAAAGAAATAAAGGACACAGTTATTGTATACAGATAAGTAGTAAATGGTAAAATATATTTTCACACAATAATGACTTTCTTTCTTTTTTGCTTTCTTGCTTTCTTGTTTGTTTGTTTGTTTTGCTTTTTGCTTTCTATCTTTCTTTCTTTCTTTCTTTCTTTCTTTCTTTCTTTCTTTCTTTCTTGGTAATCTTTTTTATTTTTCTTATTTTTATCATTGTTTTTTTTAAAAAAATAAAGATTGCTTAATTTAATTTTGTTGTCTATCTTATTGTGCTTTCGTGCTGTGTTTTGTCAAAAATAAAGATTAATAAAAATGTTTTTTAAAAGATACTAGTGTGTGAGTGGCTCATATCAATACTATTTGGTTTTTCAGTTGCAGTAGTGGAAAATGTATTTAACTTAGGTTGAATTGTTGGTTTCTTGGTTTCATTTTGACTATGAAACATCATTCATGCTCTGATAAGATAAGCCAACTCAGAGAAAAATAAGAAATCAATATCATTTCTCTATTCACTACTTTTAATAAAGGTGATCTTAATTTTTATGAAGACTTGATATAAATTTTAGTTTTAGTTTCAGATGTTTTTGTTTCATAAGATATAACTTTAGATGGATTTAGAAAAAAATTACAAGTCTTAGAAATTATAAAATGTTTCAATGATACCTAATTATGATTATTTTTATATGCCAAGAAGGCTGTATTTACCTGCTAATATAGAAATAGCCATACCTGAACTTAATGTGGCTTATTTCTGATTAAACATTTAGGCTTTCAGACACTTTGCCAGAAGATAAAGTGTCTTTAGAAGATAGGATAGAATTAAATATAGTATCTTTGTACTTCTCTGCTAACTACTTGGACTTCCTAGAATGAAAATGAACATTCTAAAAATATAGATGGATATACTGTTTACTATTTACATGCCTTCTGAACTCCCTTTAAAATCTTGTAGGAGTATCTTTAGAGTCACCATGATGAGCAATACTATGCTACATCTTTCTCTGTGTGCAATACATTTAATTATAAGCAAAATAAGTGTCACATATTTTAAACATGATTTTGTTGTTATTGCTTGCTCACATAATCACTTAGCGATGATCTGAAAGGAGACTTGAACTTATTCTTTCTGTAAAAACAACATCACTATATCTAAATAGGCATTTCATGAAATCAGCTACTAGTCTTTCATAAAGTAACACACACACACACACTATGCTCGTAGCTATGGGGATATTGCAACATTTTTCAGAAGGTTTATTCCATCAATGCAGTTAATGCATTGCTTTGAGAAATGGATGCAGAGTGAACACATCTTACTCTGGAGCTCAGCTGGTCTTTTAACTTTCAATTTGTTGTCATAAGAACCCAATTTGTTTTTTTCTGGTTGTTTATTACTGTAAAATATTGAGAGATGGAAGACAATGTTAAACATTCTGACTGCTATTTTTGCATTATGTTTTAACTCTGGTTATCTGGTTTCATAAACTGAATCACAGAAGGACTCCCTGGGAAGACAGGCTGCTTATTTGGGTGAGAAAAGGATAAATATGGGGAATAGCTGTTCAAATGTCCTTTAGTTTTCTTCTGTGTAATCAAGACACTAAATTAGACAATTAGACAAAGAATAAAAATACAAATGGTATCAATAAGTAAAATAAAATAAAATAAAATAAAAAGTTGGGAATGAAGGAGAACTAGTGACAAAATACCAGCCAGATTTTCCTTTAGACTGAAATAACAGTTGATATTTCTAAACACTGTATTCATAACTGTTAGGGATGTAACCCTAGTCTTGGTTGACTCAGCCTTCCATCCTTCCGAGGTGGGTAAAATGAGGACCCAGATTGTTGGGGGCAATATGCTGATTCTCTGTAAACCGCTTAGAGAGGGCTGAAAGCCCTATGAAGCGGTATATAAGTCTACTGCTATTGCTAAGTCTACTGCTAAGTCTACTGCTACTGCTATTGGCTTGACAATGTATATGTATAAGGATAAGCCATGATTGTAACAAATGTATCTGTTACTTTAAATGTAAAAGAGAGGTAATTGGATGATAGTGTTTTAAGCAGCCATATAAGGAAGTAGGAACTAGTACAGAGCTCTCCCTGATGCTCCTGATGTTTCCTGAGTTTACTGATTCTACTGGTTCTACTGTTGTTCCTGAGTGTTACTGACTGTTACTGTATGAGCTTAGTATTTGGAGAGAAGACCGTGTATTGGATGGTGGCTAGTCTGTATAGTAGTTACCTGTCTACATAGTGAATCATGAGTTGAGCAACTGTAACTTCAATGTATTGTAAATAGACTGTTTATATACTACAAGACTACTTATAGTCTGTTTTTGAAGACTATCTATTCTATTTTTGTTACACAAGTAAAGATATTCTTTGTTTTACCTTCGGTGGCTGTGAGTGACTGTTCAGTGACACATTTGTTACTAACTTCTGCTGCACAACTCTAGTCTCCTAATGGGGATAGACTTAACAATAACACTTGAATTATGAAGAATTTCTCAAATTAGGAACTTATACTTTTCATGGATTGACAAAACAAACAAACAGCATGGTATCTGACTATGGACGAAGAACTTAAGGCTTCTTCATCCATGGTCTTCTTCAACAACAATATGTTGTTTCTTGGAGTTGCTCATACGGAATTCCTAGATGCCTAGGAATCTTACCCTGTAGTCTGCCTACTTCCAGTTGATTTCATTAAGCTTCAAGGAAAAAAATGTTGATTCACATTGCAAATAGTCAATGAAAAATAGCAGTCTGAATCAGGAAAATGGCAGCTGAGAAATGTCTATGGAGGTTCTCAGTCATCCAGGTCATGGTTGTCCCAAGGTGCTTTTTCAAAAGGAAACTGGACTTTCTGCTTTTTCTTTGAAGATGTTTCACTTCTTATCCAAGAAGCTTCTTCATCTCCTTTAGCAACTGATAAAGTTTGCTAGATAGAAGGAAGGATTTTTTAAAAATTTATCTTTTTCCTCATTAGCTACTGTATACATGATTTTTGTTGGTCAAGATTATCCAGTGTTTCTCAACAAAATCTCCGAAGATCCAAAAACTCCAAAAGTCCAAAATTAATCAGAAGTAAGCTGTGAAAAAAGTTTGTATTAATACCAAAGGGTGAAGAGTGAAGTCAAAGTAGAGAGGTGGAAATATTCATCTCTGTGTGAAAATTGAAAAAGCTGAATGGAAAGAGTATTGATGCTTTTCAAATATGGTGTTGGACAAATCTCTTGTGAATACCATGGTCAGCCAAGGGGGAAAAACCAAATGGATAATTAAACAAATCAACCCGGAGCTGAAGAAACTTCTTGGATGAGAAGTGAAACATCTTCAAAGAAAAAACAGAAAGTCCAGTTGCCTCTTGAAAAAGCACTTTGGGGATAACAATGACCCAGATGACTGAAAATCTCCATAGACAAACCAAACCAGAGTTCTCACTCAAGGCACAAATGATCAAGCTCAAATTATTGGAGTTCAGGTTTATTTTTGAAGACTTAGCTATCTGGAAAAGATGCAAGGAAAAGAAAAGGGGAACCATCAGCAAAGTAGTTAGACTCAGTTACACTGGTGATGGGTAAGATGACTTTGCTCCCCCAATACTAAAACCAGTAAAAATTGGCCATATGAAACCCCCTGGGCAGCAGAAACAGCAAAAACCACAGCATGCTCATTGGTGATGGAACAGGTGATGGGTATCTTCTTTGGAAGATCTGATGGGCCAGCCTAGGGACAGATTGTCAGGGAAAAAGTTTGTCTATATAGTCACACATCTATGAGCTTAATGGATGACATCCACTCACCAATGAATAAATGAATGAATGAACAAATGAATAGTCTGGATGAAAAATAAATAAAATTTCAAATAGTGAAGATATTCGCTATGAATGTATGTCCTGTTTGAGACATTTTCAGAATATCACAGGTAAAACTATTGATTGGATGATTTAAGAAAGGGGCTAGATATATTTGTATTTACTGTCTGTAACATAAATAATTAAATGGATTTTCTACTTTAGAAGCCCCGATTTTTTTTGAATTCCAGATAAGAGAAGATAAATGGTTGGGAAATCCTTGTGCATTCATAGTCTGCTTTTGAGCTTCTCAAAACAGAAAGTAGTGAAATAACTGCTTCTCTGTTGAACTCAGGCTGGATTGTCTTATGTTGGACAGGGGAAATTTTTGAAAATATACTGAATAGGACTTCTATATTAAAGAATGATATGCTTATTTTTATAGAAAGAATGATGAAACCAAGGCTAGCTTATGGTTTACAACTATATGGCAATACTTCATCTCCAGATTATTTTATAATGACCTTTTTAATACAGTGTAAAAATATCTATTTTCCCAAAGTATACAGACCTGAAATCTTACTGAGAAGTTTAAATTATGGCATGTGAAATTAAAAATATATCTTGAATACACATGGATTTTGAAAAGATTGGTTTCAATCTCTATGGTCCTAATCTTTTCACAGTTATTGCTTCCTCACAATATTTCCATTAATAGGAATGCTGAAAAATAAGTACTTAAAAAATCTGCACCCTTTGGTTTTTAAAGTTTTAATTATTCTAATGTCTGCAATTACAGTTTCCATTATTCACAGAGTTTGCTTTATAATTAGAGAAAATTGAATTGTGTGTTGAGTGTTTGCCAGTAGGGCATTATTTCTTATTGATATAAAACTGTATCAAGTACATGTCTTTGACTGAAAAGAAAAAGCAGGTAGTAGAAATGTTTTTCCTATTCTGCTTTCTTTAGACTGCTTTAGATATATTTTAGTTGCAGTAAGGGAATAAGAGACAGGTCTCTTCATAATTTCTTTTCTGTACCATTATGTAGCCAAGCCTAAGCAACCCAGCACAAAATTAAAATCTGTATCATAACAACACCAAAATTCAACAACAAAAATCAATTTCTACCACCCTCCTTCAAGTTATTGTTTAGGGTTATATAATGTTTCTTGGCTTTGGATTTTAACTAGTAATAACTTGACACTTACAATGCCTGAGTGGATAGCATATATTGAGAACATATTGTTTTACCTTATTCCCATTTTACACATTTGTGAGTGAACCTGCAATAATGTGTTACAGATTCAAGTAAAGAACTTTGCATTCCTCAGAGTGTAAAGTGTGTAATAATAACAATGTACTGTGGTTTCTGATGTGATTACACTGTTTATTCCCCTAAATATACTTTCCACTATTTGCTTACACTGTAATAAAGCTGTGAATAACTTTGGATAAATCATCATGAATTTAAGGAAGCTTCCTATTATTCCTCTTGGGATTTTGAGTTTCACCCTGAAATTAGGAATTGTAACAAAAATTTATCCAGATATTTATTTAAACTTTGTCACTTGAAGCACAATTGACCAAATGACCCTACATGAGACACATTATGAAAGATCTAGGTCCCAATAAAAAGTTCTAATGCTGGGAAGAGGATGACGAATTACAATAGAAATGTGTGTACTGGTAGAAAATCTGAAGAAATAGGTTAGAGACAGGTCATCATAGAGAAAGTCTGTCTATATCAGTGATGGCGAACCTATGACACGCGTGTCAGTGCTGACACGCGTAGCCATTTGGGGTGACACGCACAGGATTTCATGCGATTCATCCTCGGCTCCTGCACAGCCGCCGAGGATGAAAGAATCTGTGCTGGAGGAACGGGGGGGACGTGTGATCTCCCCCGCCCACACTCACTTACTGTATCACCGCCGCCCCTTTCTGAGTGCAGGGGCTGCTGGTAAGGCGTGCGTGCCGTGCGCACACACGTCATCAGCGCGGCGGGTTAGTTAAAGAATTCGCCCTCCCCCTCACTTATCTCAGTTCACCGCAGGGCTGTGGAGTCTGCTGCTTCCAGCTCCATGTCCTCATCAACATGCCGCTCCGGCCCGCCCCCACTATGAATATTCATATTCTTTGCCCTCGCGTCACTAGGAATATTCATAGCAGGGGCGGGCTGGAGCGGCATGTTGATGAGGACGTGGAGCTGGAAGCAGCCGACTCCACAGCCCTGGTTCACGGCACCCCAAACAAGTTCAATAATATCAAGGGCAACATACAAAATCGACTGATGAACAAAGAAGTTACTAAGCAGGTATGTTAAATAATTTGTTTTTGGTTTATTAAATACAATTATATATTGCAATTACACATTTTTGTAGTTTAAACTATAAATTGCGCAAAATTATGTTTTTGTCGAAGTGACACACAACGCGAGTTATGCTCGATTTTTTGCCGATTTTTGACACACCCCGCCAAAAAGGTTGCCCATCACTGGTCTATATGGTCATTAAGCATTGTCACTGACTTAATGGCACATGACAGAAAGGAAGGAAGGAAGGAAGGAAGGGGTTTCATTAATATTTTTTTAAAGCTCCCTTGGATTATTGGAATAATGTAATCTGTACATTGTAGTAATCTTTGTAATCTGTACATAGCTTTGGAAATAATAGACAGGTGCATGTCATAGTGCATTTCCATTGATGAGCCATTTTTATAAACATTCTAAGACAAGTTTTGAAAATTACAAGAGTAATTGAAAAAATGTTACTAAGTTTATAAGTAAACCTTTTTCATATTGTGCTGACCAAAATTGGATATAGTATGCAAGCATAGTTTAACCCTATGTTGTAGGAATGCACAACATGTTTTTCAGGAAGTAGTTGCACTTCAGGGGTGTGCTGAGGGCTGCATGCCAACCTGGGGCAAAGTCAGATTAAACCCCTAATTTTATTTCATGCCATCATTACTTAAATTTCACTATAAAAATAAACACAATTAAGCTAATTGGTGTCCAATCATCCATTTAATGATTTTTCTCTTTCAATTTTGTTAAAATTTAAAGTTTAGTATAACCTTTATATGTCTCTTGGGATATCGAATCATAGAAGCAAAGAGTTGGAAGGACTTTAGAAGCCTTCTAGTCTAATGCTCTTCCCATATCATTCCACACAAGATAATGGAATTGAATTTAGCACCACACACAACCTTTGCTTTAAAATCTGCAATTATGAAGTCCTCACAACTATAGGAGGTAGGATATTCCACTGCTTAATAGATCTCATGATAAGGAAATTCATTCAAGTTTGAATCTTTCACCAACTGGTCTTGTCCTACCTTCTGGAGCTATTGGTAATAAGCCTATACCCCTTCTCCCTTAAGTATTTGAAGATCATGTCTTTCCTTAGCTTTATCTTTTTTTAGGCTTAACATAACTAGTGCATTTTCTAGAAGATTTACCGTTCATCACCATGATATATTTTTTTATATTCTGGTGATCAAAACTGGATTCAAACTATTTTAGCATCTCCTAAAATTCCCACAAAATGAAAACCTCCAAAGTTGAAATTTGATTGGGAACCGCTTTATGAAAATTAAAGTATAATGGTTGGAGTATATAGCTAACTGGTAGTGAGAAGCTTTTAAGTGTCAGCCTCATAAATGATTGCATTTTTCCAGTTTTTCCTGAATTCTTAGTGAAATGCTAAAGCTATCTGACCACTGAAGATTAAGGATGAATATTTTTACTGAATTGCTTCAAGCAAAGGGATCCCCCCCCCCAATAAAAAAAGCTTCTCGGTGTTATTGGGATCTGCTGGGAAACTGAATAATATATAGAATCAATTTTAACATTAATGACTTTCAGCTTTGACACTGGAAATATATTTTGCCTGCAACTTCTGTACAGAAAGCAAGTGACCAAGTCAAAAACTGCTACAGATATAATTAGAACTATGAATTATTTCAGAGCCTTGGTTCCATTTTTAGCAATCCTTCTATTTTATTTCATGCATTAAAGTCTGGAAAGCACATTTGGAAGATATTGTGGGAGAAGTACAGTTATTATAAAATGATATATGAAGTATTTAAACTCTAGGATAATCTCAGTTTTAAAATTGCAGATAAGTTTAGTTTATTAGTTGTTTGTGGAGGGGAATCATAATGGTACTAATATTTTCACTCATTATATTTTTAAACTTTATTTTTAAATTTAATTGCCTAAAATTCCAGAATGGTAATATATTCAGTTAAAATAGTTCTTTAATATACAGTTGATCTAGATACATTAGCAGTGGCTAACTCTCCTAATAATATTGAGGATAGTGACATTTGTTTGTGATGATTTTAAATCTAGAATATTTTTTTTTAAATTTTAAATAAGCAATTAAAAAGTATACATAGATAGAAATAGAGATGATAGAGATATAGATACATATATGTGTTTCAATGCTGTTGAAGAATATTAAATAATTGAAATATTACCTTAATTTTGAGTAGCATGGTAGCCTAGTGGTGAAAACACTTGCCTTCCATTCAGAAGGTTGAGAGTTCAATCCTACATAGAGGTAGATGTTTCTCTCCAAGGGGCCAAAGGGGAAAAAAAAGCTGTTCAGAACTCTGTGTGGCA
Organism: Thamnophis elegans; assembly: GCF_009769535.1. Lineage (NCBI taxonomy): Eukaryota > Metazoa > Chordata > Lepidosauria > Squamata > Natricidae > Thamnophis > Thamnophis elegans. The sequence continues at coordinate 104,408,063 of NC_045541.1, read as the reverse complement.
TCAGGAAAGTCATCTGGCCAGTAAACTCACAGCCCTACCACAAATTAATGAAGGTAAAGGTTCCCCCCACATGTTTGCTAGTCATTTCCGGCTCTAGAGGCAGTGCTCATTTCCGTTTCAAAGCCAAGAGCCAGCACTGTCCGAAGACATCTTTGTGGTCATGTGACTGGCATGACTAAACACGGAAGGCACACAGTGTTACCTTGGTATTTTTCTACTTACATTTTTATGTGCTTTCGAACTGCTAGGTTGGCAGAAGCTGAGACAAGTAACGAGAGCTCACTCCATTATTCGGCACTAGGGATTCTAACAGCCAAACTGCTGACCTTTCTGATCGACATGATTAGCGCCTTAGCCACTGAGCCACCACGTCCCTATTAAGAGATTACTGGGTTGTAAAAAGGGAGCTTATTATCTTAATTATTATCCATAACTTCTTATTTTGATTAAAAGTCATCAAGAGAAGATGTACAATGAAATGTAAGGGAACAGTCAATAATGAGGCAGACAACACCCCTACTAGAGCAGCAAGGAAAAAGAAGGACTGGAAATCATTGCTTACAATTAGCAATATCTGGAAGTGGCCCATGGATTAGGCAAGATGACTTTGCTCCCCCAATACTAAAACCAGTAAAAAATGGCCATATGAACCCCCCTGGTCAACAGAAACAGCAAAAAATCATAGTGTGGTCATTGGTGACATAACAAGCCAAATGCCATATACAGCTAATCAAAGCTTGTTTTATTTTCTGGTTTAAACTGATTTTATATGCAGCACAGGATTGATTCTATTCAGATTTAGTTTTTTTCCCCTAGTGATAAGAAACCTATGCAGAGGAATTCTAGTTGTACTTTATATAAGGAATCTATATCAGATGTGAATAATATTTTTGAAAGCATTATGTAGACCAGAGGTGTCAAACTGGATTTCTTCAAGGGCCAGATCAGCATTGCAGTTCTCTTCCATGGGCTGGGGAAGAGGGGGAGACAGAACAGATGCCTCCTGCAGCATTTTGCCGGCCAAAAGAAGCTGCAGGGTGTGCTCATCTTGTTTTTGGCCTGGATGTCTTCCTACAACACTTTTCTGGCCAAAACAGGGTGTTGATGGGGGGGACCGTGCCAAAAACAGGCCACACTGGGGCCATGTACACCCCTCCCCCATTGTGGCTGCCAGAGGCACTGCAGGCCACTCCTGTGCTATTTCTAGTAATGCATGGCCCAGATTTAGGCACAGTGCAGGCCAGATCTGGCCCCTGCGCCTTGAGTTTGACACCCCTGATGTAGACAGATGCTTCTGTGGAAGCCAGGTGTCTGGTTCCTGCTGCAGCTCAAATCAAAATAGCCACAGAGAACAAGGACAACCAACCATCTGATGCATCCCAAAATGGCCAAAAGAGCTGGATATCTTTCAACCTCTGACAGCATCATCAGCCGATGTATACAAAATCATGGCTTCAGCAAAGATGGTGTTAAGAGAAGAAGGAAATCCCATTTTAAAACAGCTAAGGGTGGCTTTAAGCTGCCTCCCCTTTGGGCTAGGGATAAGATAAATCAACACTATGAGGGTATGCCACTTAAAATGTTTAATAGAACATTCTTGTGCATTAATATTGAGGGATGTAACGAAAAGCCATAAAGAAGACTTCAGAGATTAGTAACATTTAGGATTACAACAACTAAACAAACAAAAATAGTTTTGAACCTTTTTTATTGTACTTAGCAGAACTGACTGGGGTTGTTAAGTTAAAAGTAATTAATCTACACTCAATCATCTTGTGTCAGAGGGAAATTCTTTGAAATGTAGTACCCAATAGGATACATTTATTTCAAGAGTAAAACATTTCTGCCAAAGTGCTGTGAATGACATTTGAAAGGCATAAAAATAACAGAATTGGTTTACTAATAAAACAGAAGGGGGAAAAAATCCTAACAGGGAGATCTGACACACTGTGTATCAATCATGCTTCTTTGCTGATGTCTAGAAAATTGAACAAGTAAGATTTTGACAGCCAGAGCATATGTTGTAATTGTTTTTAAGCTTCTGGCTGGGAAACTAGGCAAAGGTTGATCTAGAGAAGCAAAATCAATCTGCAGCTTTCCTTTAAACTGCAAATACTGGCTCATCTTCAAAGAAATATTTGATGCGATAATGGAGAATATTTGATTCCATATTTTGATGACAAGAGAACATGTACACATTGCTGCTTGCTTTCATAGGGTAATAGTTCCCTGCAAACCCAAAATGTTATTTTTGTAGGAAAGCCAGATACTTAGCAAAAGCTTAGAAACAAGAAGTGAATACAATATCATCCAACAGCTCATATTCTTAGTCAACACAACTCCCAAAACATAGCATTGTGATCCTGAAGCTAACAGCAAGTATTCCCATGTTCTGCATTATCTAAACCATAGTTGACAATCATTTCTACAACATATGAAAAGCTATAATTTAAAACTATTTATTATTTATAATTTACATTTATAATACTGCCCAATATAACACTCTTCCATGTAGTGATAGAATGATTATATCTGTCCTGAATTTATTCTCAGAGATAATCCTGAGATATTATGTAGAAGTAAAAGAAAAATAGACAACATTACAACTGAACCAATGGAACATGCTATTCACTATTGCCCTCTCTATGTAGGCGATCTCCAGGAATTATTATTTCTACTCTTTACTAAATATTCTGGTTGTTTTAAATTTATCTCAAGATGTTATTATCAGGTCAATCTGATTTTATTTTCTTTACCACAGCTAAGTATTGTTCTATAGTCTGATTAGTGCTTTGTAGTATAAACTCTAACCCTTCAGTTAAGACTATATTTTAGAATAACTATATTTTTCCTTTTATCTTAATGAATTGTGCAACATTGATTTAATTTGTTATTTTGTTCATTTTTAAGTATGTATACTGTTTTTACTGTGATCTCTCTCTTTGCTTACCTTTTTTTTAAAACGAAGAACCAAATGTAGCTTTTATTTTACATTTTCTTTTTCAAATCACCCACATTCTGAATTCCCATTCTCATTAAATTATTAATAATAATCCCATGATCCTCTTTTTCTATTGAACTGAGATCCTCAAATTTTAGCTGAGCAAATTTTAAGCTCCTTTTATTGTCCATTTTGCTGTCCATTTTTATTTGAAATTATGTTTATTATCAAACAAAGCCATCTTATTGCTGGCCTTAAAGTGTACAATATAAAATAAAATAAATTACATATATACTTTACACTATAGATATATGGAATCTCTTAATTTATCCATCTTCATTTTCAAAAATTGACTATTGTTTATAATTTTATTCCTTTTATTATTATATTATTATTAATAATATTTAATTAATATTAATTATTATTAATTTATTAAGCTAATAAACTTATTAATTATTAATTCTTTATTAATCTAATAAATCTAATTAATAGTCCTCAACTTATATCAGAGGCCATTCAAAGTGACATTGGCACTGAAAAATATGACTTATGACTAGTAGTGAAATTCATTATTATTATTTTTTTACCTGGTTCTGTGGGCATGGCTTGATGGCCATGGCAGGGAGAGGATACAGCAAAATCCTCATTCCCTCTCCACTCTGGAGCCAGTCAGAGGTGGTATGTGCCAGCTCTCCGAACTACTCAACATTTTTGCTACCAGTTCTCCAGAACCTGTTGAAATTCGCCCCTGCTTATGATCATTTTCAGAGTTATGACCTTTGCTTTATCCCAAAATGATCACCTTCTCCAACCTTCTGACGAGCAAAGCTAATGGGGAAGCCAGATTCAGAAGAACCAAATGTAACTTTTATTTTACATTTTCCTTTTCAAATCAGCCACATTCTGAATTCCCATTTTCATCAAATTATTAATAATAATCCCATGATCCTCAAACTTAATAACCAGGTTACTAGTTTATCCTGCAGTGATTCACTTAACAACTGTGGCAGTAAAAGTCAAAAAATCAGGACAAAACTGACTTAACAACATAAATCTTGGGCTCAATTGTGGTCATAAGGACTACCTCTACTAGGCTATTATCATGCTTTAACCTTAAATATATATGTGAAAATGGAGACAGAAATGGTTAAATAAATGAGAGGAACAAAGAGAAAAAATCCCCCAAAACTATACATTTTTTAAACCTGGCCAAAAATGACCTGAGAGATTGGAATCTCTGATCAACCGTGGTTTAGTTTTCATTGAACTGGGACCAAAAAACTATGAGGAAGAAATAAGGAGGTGATTTGTTCTAAATGTATTCAACATGAACCCCCAGTCAGGCTGGTCTATCCTTGCTACATGTTATTGTATTGTATTGTATTGTATTGTATTGTATTGATTTTATTTATATGCCGTCCTTTTCCCCCGAAGGGGACTCAGGGCGGCTCACAGCTCGACCAGGGAAGGGGGATACAAACAAGAATTTAAAACGACATAAAAAAACAATGCATGATTAAAACACAACAGTCATACCAATTCGAGACGAGGGGAACAGTTCTTTAGCCCCAGGCCTGTCGGAACAGCCAGGTTTTAAGGGCTTTGCAGAAGGCCTGGAGGGTGGTGAGGGTTCACCCTGGAGGCCTGGAGGGTTCACTGTGTGCAGCTTGGCACGCAGTTAAAACCACCTATCCTCTAATAAAGCATACCACTGTTGTATAGCCAGCAACAGCCTGTGCTGCGCCATGATTGGCTGGGATGCAGCACAGGCTGTGATTGGTTGGTGAATTTGACAGTTAATGACAGTTGCTGTCGGGAGAGTATAAATACCCTGTCCGTTTGCAGGGAATCGAATCGCTGTCATCTTGTACTTAATAAAGATCTGGCTCTCTGTTCCATGGCTCCTGCGTCTTCCCTCACAATACACAAAAACCACATCCATAAATCTTGATGTTTTATTAAAGGAACAGGATGGGTGAAATAGGGAAAAGTAGAAATACATGCAGTAAGAACCCAAGTATAAAATAAGTGGTGTTGAGTTGCTGGTGAGCATCACATTAACAAATACAGATAAATCTAAATCTCACAGGGATGATGTGTGTATGGGATATGGATTTTTGTCCTCAGATCAATGTGTGTCACGGATTAGGCTGGATTCTTCCCCATGTTTCTGTTTCCTCAGACTGCTCAAGGAAATGGAGTCTGGCTTCCCAGAATGCACTTGTTTTTTTTTTTTTTTTGGAATGAAGAAGATGGATGTCTTCAAGAGCTGGATTAGTTTACAAACAATAAAGTATTTGGCCTTGGCTGCTAGATGGGGCCAGAGAACAACAGCAGTTTATACACAAATTATATGCTGGGGAGATTGTAATGTCCTCGACTTGCGACCAGACTTAGTTCCTTGACTTATAACTGGCTACAAGTCCTCAACTTACGAATGACACCTCGGCTACCAAAGGCTCATGCCTATTGGTTAAGACGTGCCTGGCTGGAAGCGAGCTTTTTACTCTATTCCTATTGACTGCTCTGCTTGACAGCTCGGGTATAAATAGTTGTTCCTCGACTTACAACCGGACGCAAGTTTTCAACTTACATATGACAGCCTAGCTATTTTTTGCTTTTTGCTCTATTCCTATTGGCTGCTCTGCTTGACAGCTCAGGTATAAATAGCTGTCAAGCAGAACAGGGTGGTGAAGTTGTTCACTTACTGTTGATTGCTGTTCTGTTGTAATAAAGATGGTTAAAGTAGCTCAACGAGTCCGACGCCTCTCTTTCTGGCCCAGTCTACAATAGGGATTACAGAGGCACTACCTTTATTTGATTGTGGGACTTGTACTCTGAGGAAGATGAGAGCTATGTTAGAGGTTCAATTATACTAGATAGGTCTCATCAGAAGAGTCGGACAAAAAGTGTCCCTCCCATTAAAAAAAAAAACACGGTTGGACGTCAATTCCAGAAACCCATATCGGCTTAGTTGTCATTCGGGTTAACAAGGGCCGTGCTAGATTATTATGTTTTTCCATAGCATAGTGAACAGATTGCTATAGCTTTATTCTAAAAGCTTTCAGGCTTTTTAAGCTTTAGAAAAGCAAATAGCTTTCTTAGTTTTCCATACATATTTCCTCTTTTATAGAAACATGCACGCATAATATCTTTAAATTATGTCAGAATGCTATTATTTCTTTGTCATACTGAGAGCCACAATAATTTCTTTTAATGATGTCACTTAAAGCAAGATTTAAATATAATTATACTTCATTATTGTTGCAATTAACATGTCAAACGGTTGTAAAGCTAAGAGCTTAAATGTCCAAAGCTGTATTACAGTGTTGGTTTGTCAAATTACTTTTGTGCCTACCAGTTTTAGTCTATGATCAGTGACTTCCTCAGTTGTATTTAGGGAACATTCACATGCACATATTGTCTAATGGAGTCAGAAATGGGAGGAACATTATAAGCACACTTTGGAAAGATTCTCTGAACTCTCTCGCTCTCTCTCTGAGAATCTAAAGTGATGTTTTTGGTAATCAAAGAATTAAGAAATCCAAATTATGGATTTATAGTTTGAGCATTGCCTAGTTAGGTAAAGATAAAAGTTTCCATCACACATATGTGTTTATCGTTCCCATCTCTAGGGGGCGATGCTCCTCTCAGTTTCAAAGCTGAAAAGCCAGTGCTGTCAGAAAATATCTTCATGGTCATGTGGCCGACATGAGTAAATGCCAAAGATGCACAGAACACTGTTACCTTTCCACCAAAGGTGATTCCTATTTTTGTACTTGCATTTTTTACATGCTTTCGAACTGCAAGGTTGGCAGAAACTGGGACAAGTAATGAGAGCTTACTCGGCACTAGGGATTTGAATCACCAAACTGCCAACATTTCTGATCGACAAGCTTAGCGTCTTAGCCACTGAGCAACCCCATCCCTTATTGTCTAATTAGATAAGGTTATTACTTAATAAGAATCTCAATTTAAAGAAAAAAAGTGGCAGAAAAAAAATATTACCAATTAATCCATAGGTATAATGTAATATGTTGCTTTGATGAGAATACTTTTCACCTCTCACATCTCAAAAACTTAGTCTTTTAATTGGAAATATTTCATGTTATGCAGGTCCTTGACTTGTGACTACAATTGAGACGAAAATTCCTGTTGGTAAGCAAGACAGTTTTTAAGTGAATTTTGCCTTATAGTACAGTCTTTTTTTTTTTTTTTGGCCACAATTGTTAAGATAACCAGTCCAGTTGTTAAGCAAATCATGCAGTCATTAAATTAATCTGGCTTTCCATTTTGACTTTGCTTGTCAGAAGCCATCTGGGAAGGTTACAAGTGGGAATCACATGACCCTGGAACAGTGCAACTGTCATACATCCATGTCAGCAATTTTGATCATGTGACCATGGGGATGTTACTGTGGTCGTAAGTGTGAAAATGGATCATAACAAACTTTTTCAGTGCTGTTGAATTGAAATTGAATGGTCACTAAAGGAATGATTGTAAGATTGTAAGTTGTAAGTCAAGGACTAAATCCTTCTCTCTGCAGCTACAGTTTAATCTTCTGTCTCTAGCACATGACCATGGTCACTTAGGAAAAGGCCATTTCTTTCAGACTCCATGTTCTGATAGACTATGTTGTGGCAAAACCTAAAGTAACCATGAAGAAGTTTGAACATGCAACATAAAAAATTTAATTGGTAGGAAAATAGCAAAGAGTGTACAGCAGGAGTCCAACAAAGCATTGGCAGCTTGCTGGCCAGCCCTCAGCGAAAGCAGATCCATAACGTATAGCCCTTTGGCCTGCTACATTTCAAAGACAAAGAAAAAGGCAGAAGCGGTGGAAATCACAGCATGACGTTAGAATGTTTTTGATAAACCCATAGGTAGCCTTCTTATTATTAATCCCTTCCTACTAGATCAGCATGGCAACTGTATTATCTTTGAGATATCATCAGTGAATATAAACAATGTGGTGTACATGACCACAGGTTCCTGACTGATTCTTCTCTCTGTCGCCCCTCAGGGGCAATTTTACTTGCTGTCAATATTTTCTTACAAGGTTACTTTAAGCAAGTAACATATATAAAACGGGGGAATATCTCATAGGTTTGGAAGTGAATGTAATTCACATGTGTTTATGTGGAGGGGTCTCATTTAGTACCACAACTCTTAGTGACACTGTGTAAATGTATATCATTGTAAGACTGTGTATGTGTGTGTGTGAGAGAGAGAGAGAGGCAGCATGGCTGGGTTTGATTTGAAGGCAGGCAAACGTGAGTCAGCATGCAAAGGAACAGTCTGAAGCAGGGGTGAAATTCAGCAGGTTCTGACAGGTTCTGGAGAACCGGCAGCAGAAATTTTGAGTAGTTTGGAGAACTGGCAAACATTACCTCTGGCTTGCCCCAGGAGTGGGGAGGGAATGAAGAGTTTGCAGTATCCTTCCCCTCCCATGCCTACCAAGCGAAGCCCAAAGAACTTGTAGTAAAAAAAAAATGAATTTCACCACTGGTCTAACATCTAAGTCCACAAAAGATGAAAGGTAATCATTTGTTCTGGCCAGAGAGGGGAAGACCTTATAAGTGTTGTTGAGCTCCACTCTCAGCCCATTATTCTGTGATACTGATAAATGGGACTGAAGTCAATTAAGACTTATTATATGATGCACTGAAAATCTTTGAAAGGCTACAGTGTCCCATCATTTTTTGCAAACTTCTCAACTATTCCAAAAGTAGTTAAAATGCTTATTTGGACTTAACCCAACAATAACTCTAGGATTTCTACTTCAAGTTGCCATGGTGCATGCTGATGGAGATAGTCTTAGAAAGGTAAAAAAATTAGAGCCTAAACAGCCATCACATGTTACTTGGCAGCCTGTCCAGAAATAGCCGGGATATGTTGTGAATCAATCATACAGTAAAAGATAGACTGAACTAATGTATCTTTTGCTTTGAATTATGAATGACACCTGTGAGTTCCAATGCAAATCTTTAAGTGATACCTCTCTTAATTACAATACTGAAGTTCTGCTATTACCTTTGCATGATGAACTGCCTTGACCACTACTTTGATCTGTGGTTTTATGTGCCATGCCTTTCAGGAGTGTGGAAATGAGAAATCATTATTGGAAGTAATTTCAGGGATTGAAAAATTTCTTAACAGCATCAAATGACTCCCAAGACACTCCTCTTCTTGGTAAGAGAGAAACTGCCTTAAAAACTGAAACGATGTTTTACATCATTCTGAATATGGACCTGATTATGTGGGTTCGGGTGAAAGAATATAGTGGTTGCACTGGATTCCTGCACAAAAGAGCTCAATTTATTTTCCTATGCCACAGAAGGACTCACTGGAGAAGAGTCTAATACTGGGAAAGATTGAGGGCAAAAGAAGAATGGGACAACAGAGAATGAGGTGGCTGGATGGAATAACTGAAGCAGTAGGTGTGAGCTTAAATGGACTCCAGAGTATGGTAGAGGACAGGAAGGTCTGGAGGAATGTTGCCCATGGGGTCGCGATGGTCCAGACACAACCGCCACTAACAACAACAAATGTCACATTTGCCACAAAGTTTTACCCTCCACTTCTTTTACATTGCTATCATAGAATGGCAGCCTGGATGATTTTCACATTGATGGATTTCACCATACAAGCAATTACAACACACTCAACTAGGGAGATGATTTCCACCATTCTCTGTATTCTTCTAAAACCCTCTTTAACATTTCCCAACTTTATACTTAATGGGCAGGTGCACTAACTTCTAAAACAAACACTGCAATTACATCATTTTTTTTTAAAAAAAATTGTATAATATACATCTCAGATAAATGAGTTTTATTTTAAAAAGTTCTCTTTTTTTCTCAAGTAGAACCCCAATGGGAGTCCATGTTATATATGTAAATGTTCCCTGTTACCAGCTCTCTGATTGGCTGGTCATTTGACAGTTGCTTTGGGCTCGAGTATAAATACCCTGACAGTTGCAGGGACGTTTTGAATCGCTGTCATCTCGCAATAAACATCTTACTCTCTGATTCCATGGCTCCTGCGTCTTCCCCTCACACAACACGTATGTAACACTCCAAAGCATAGTGGACATCAAGGTAAACATATAATGATTGAATGGTTGAAAATGACAAAAATTCTATCTGCAAGATTTTGGGGTTTTAATAGTATTAAATAGTGCATCAACATGTCTCATTTCATTACTCACATTGGCATATTTGAACAATTAAACTGAGAACTGATTAACACTTAATTTACTGAGAAACAATCTACTGCACAGCAAAAGGACTGAAACCAAAGTTTGTTACTCTTAGTTAAGGGTATTAAAATTTATCCAAAATAATTTTATTCTATCCTAAAAGGAATCCAGATATTTACTTTTTAATATATACTAAGATGTCAGGGTTTTTTTTGGCAATATAGCAATAGCATGAGCACTTAGAATTATATACCACTTTACAGTGCTTTACAGCCCCCTCCAAGTGGTTTACCGAGTCAGTATATTGTCCCCAACAATTTGGATCCTCATTTTACCTCTCTCGGAAGGATGGAAAGTTGAGTCAACCTTGAGCCTGGTGAGATTTGAACTGCCAAATTGCAGGCAACCAGTAGCCAGCAGACGTAGCCTGCAGTACTGCACTTTAACCACTGCACCACCATGGCTCTATAACACTGAATTATATGGGAAATTAAATAAATAAAATATAATGTAAAGAATTATTTATTTAACTACTCAATTAACTAGCTGTCTCAATCACTGATGTGACTTGAAGAATAAAATGCAGCTTACAAATATTAGCTGCAAGTTTGCAAACTGTTTTGGGGCAGAATCTGGAAAGATACAATAATTTGACCTGACAAGAACAACACAACAAATGTCATGCTGATTTGATAGAGGAACAATTTGAAAATAATGGAACAGATGCATATATAAGAATAAAAATGTGTATTTGATAATTTAAAGGAACAAAGTAAAGAAAGTTGTCTAATTTTGACCAATGGCTCGATTATTTGATTAAAATAGATTCTCTGACTATACTGTTCTTTAGCAAATATATCTATGTACTTTCTTGCTTTTTTCTTGTTTAATCATTTTTCCATATGTTTACAGTTTCTATTAACATCTGAGACTAAAATAGCAATGATGATGTTATCTATGTAATTAAACTCCATTGATAGGGGTTGGCAGTTATATCTGAGAAACTTTTTAGGATTTAAGCAGTTTTTTACTTGTCTCATTCAAAATCTTCAAATACCTTCTATCTTAACTAAAGCTGCTTCCTTTGTGAAAATACAGCAATCATCAGTAAATCACTTGAGAAAATCAAGGCTCATCCACATTTATAATAGTCCTAATGCTGAAACATCAAATATCATGGATAAATAAATCATTAATGTTCCTACTATTTTGATCTCAGAAAAATGTAGATCTGAAATTTGGAATTTCACTATTCAGAATGTTCTCTTACAGTCCCAATTTATTGTTTTATTGTAAGTTCAGTCTAAAGTCTTTCAATTTATAGATACAGTACATTGTGAATACAGATAAAGATCCTGTCACTTGTCCATCACAGAGATGAAATGATGGACAAATTGCAAGAAAATATACAGAATGAAGTGATAAAAAAGAATTATGGTTTCATCAAGATAGACAGCTATTGAACCTGCAATTACATTGTAAAATGCCAGTTCCCCAAATGTTTGACACTAGCAGATCACTCTAGAACTCCAAAGATCAATGTTGCTTCAAGGCTTGCTTACTTTTTGGAAGATTTAGGATACAAGAGGATATATTGTAGATTGATCATAACTGTATTATACATGGCAATTTATGCTACATAGGATAGATTAAAGGGTCTGAGTTTCATGCAGTTACAGAAGTGATGAAGGCTGAATAATCAGCAATTAATAGTGTATTTTTCCTGACACTCTAAAATAAATGAGATTAGGAAAAAGACATGATTTTTATTTCATTTGAAAAGATATTAGTTGGAAAATCTGAAATATTTAATTATAACAATATATAAATATATAACTATAACCATAAATATAATTATGTCTGTCTGTCTGTCTATCCATCCATCCATCCATCCATCCATCCATCCATCCATCCATCCATCCATCTCTATACTGTATATACAATGCAATGTGTATGTTTGTGTGTGTGCACCTTTTTCATATATAATATATATATAATTGTGTTACCTAGCAGCTGTCAGCAAGAGGAGACAATACCTAGAAGATTTGCACTTCTATTTGTTCTGGAAGTGCAAACCAATTGAATTTTAAGGTTGGCGGAGCTTCTAATCTACTCTTCAAATCTCATACTACTTCGGTTGGTAGCTCTTTCACTCAATTACTCAAAGTTCTTTCCAAGCAAATTGCATTGACTGTGGATTCATTTTTTTTGTTCCTTTGCCAAAAATAAAGAAAACAAACAAGAGCTGCTTAAGAGCAAAGCACTTCATTTCGGATGGTTTGTATCAAATGTTCAGCACCACAGTTTCCATTATCTGGCTGCTGTTTTCTGATGTGATTTTTTTTAACCTCCTTTTTTCTTGGGTGGCTGCATGGCTAATTCAATTTTTACTCACTTATATTTTGCACTGCTGGTCACTTTAAACTGTTTTTATTTGTAATCCCTATTAACAAAATGCCTGATTGATTTCAAACATAGGCTACTTCAAGAACTGCTTGTGGAAAAATTGGAAAACATCAAACAATTTGTAATGGTGCCATGTACTTTGGAAAGTCCCAGTTGTCTCTTGAAAAAAGCACCTTTGGGACAAACATGACCTGGATGACTGAGAATCTCCATTGACATTTAGCTATGCATTTTGGGATGACCTCCCTTCAAATGGTGCAGGAGTATGAACCGATTTTCAAAAAAATGGCAGACTACAGGAATCATTTGCACTTTGGTTTGAGATGCAGACAACACAGATTCATCCCCAACAGACTTGGCCTGTATTCAACAGTGAAGGGACACAGGGAAGAAAACACCCTGCAGAAAGCACAGCTCTACAACACAACCCTTTCAGCAGTTCCAAAAAAGTTCCAAACCCATTTGCAACCCTCAGGTGTCCCTGATGACACTGGCAAACCTCCAGGTGGCCCCATGACTTGCTAAAAAAATACAAATGGCCAGCTCGAAGGAATATAAACCATTCCATTTCTCACGATCCAATCAGAGCTGAAGAAGCTTTCATGGATGAGAAGTGAAATATCTTCAAAGAAAAAAGCAAGTCCAGTTGCCTCCTAAAAAAGCATTTCTGAGATAATAAGCAGAATATAAGATTGACTCAGCCTTCAATCCTTCCGAGGTCAGTAAAATGGGGACTCACACTGTTGGGAGTAATATGCTGACTCTATAAAACCACTTAGAGAGGGCTGTAAAGCACTGTAAAGTGGTATCTAGGTCTAAGCTTATAATAGCTATTGCTGTTGCTATTTAAAAACATAATGGAGATATTTTAGTTCCACACAAGAAAACAATTTATTTTTGTAAATATAGTACATTAATGTCATTTTCTTTTCCTTTTGAGTATTCTTGCTTCGTATGACCCATATTGATTCCATATCCTTTTACACCTTTCTTTCATCTTTTTTGAGCTAAGAGCATGAAAGACAATGAAACACAATATGAATAGCAATCCAAAGCAAGACAACTTGTTTTGTCAAAGTTAGCATGAATAGTAGATCCAAGAGTAAATGTCTTATTCTTTATTCTGCCGATAAAAGAATTATTTATTTTGCCTCTAAGGGAAAAAGATATAAAATAGGTGAAAAAAGTTTCATAAGATGACAATTAGGGAAAAAAGTAACAAACAATGGGAGCTTATGTCTGCCATGACAGTATGCTGTGTTTTATTCTTAGAAAAAGCAATGTAGAAATGCGTAAGAATAGAATGCAATTCTGAACTATTCTAATTTTAGATGTAAATTATACTATACCATCTCAATTGGAGTTCACCAATATAAAGGTGTGTAACATATCTCATGTTCTAAAATTCACTTTCCTAAATTGTCCATTATTGTATAAATTCCGAATATGTGAAAATGACACAGCCCTTTCCTCCCCTGCTCAATTAAAACAAGCATTCATACACATCTGGGATTTTTCAAAGGGTTTCCAGGTCATAGCAGTGTTCCAATATTAAGGGGCTGTCACAGAGAGGAGGGGTCAACCTATTTTCCAAAGCACCAGGAATAATGGATGGAAACTGATTAAGAAGAGATTCAACCTAGAAATATGGAGTAATTTTCTGACACTGAGAACAATAAACTAATGGAACAGCTTGCCTTTAGAAGTTGTGGGAGCTTCATCAGTGGAAGCTTTCAAGAAGAGACTAGACAGCTATCTATCAGAAATGATATAGGGTCTTCTGCTTGAACAGGGGGTTGGACTAGATGACCTACAAAGTCCCTTCCAACTCTGTTATTCTATAATTACACCTCAGACATTTAGCGAACTTATTTATTTACTTATTTATTAGACATGGAATGACATTTTTCAGTAAACTGTAATATATACATTAATATTGTATCTGTTAATGCTCTAATTCTTCTGGGAAGTTTTAAATCAATGTCACTTGGCATACTATTTTATTTTCCTGGAACTGGGAATAATTTTAATCTGGTGTTATTATTTGCATTATTTTTGCATGAACTCTTTCCATGTAGAGTTGCCTGCTGCTGTTTGTAGAGAAGTACCACAAATAATCCAGCAGTATCACATCTGGTCATTATCCTTTTGTCTGAGGTAGAGAGATGACAACAATTGTACTGTCCAAGCAATTTTTTCCACACTTGCCCATAATGATTGCAATACACAGCTGTGCAGGCAGTTCTTAATAGGCCTTACATAATGACAATCCAAAGCTATTAATAGCAATAGCAATAGCAGTAGACTTATATACCGCTTCATAGGCCTTTCAGGCCTCTCTAAGCAGTTTACAGAGAGTCAGCATATTGCCCCCAACAATCTGGGTCCTCATTTTACCCACCTCGGAAGGATGGAAGGCTGAGTCAACCCTGAGCCGGTGAGATTTGAACCGCTGACCTGCTGATCTAGCAGTAGCCTGCAGTGCTGCATTTAACCACTGCGCCACCTTGGCTCTATTAAGATCAGTTCAGAGCAGATTTCATATTACTGAATATGTACCAAGGTTACAACTCTTATGTCTTTGGGAATGGCTCCTGGCAGATGTGCATAGCATCTTCCTGAGCCTGATTTTTACTACATTTCAGAAAGAAATTCTCAGTACCTGGTTTTTATAATTTCCCATCATATAACATTTAAGGTTATATTTCTAGCACCAAGCTCATTGTTAGTCAAAATAGTTGCATAAATCATAACTGAAAGAGTTAATATTTGCAGAGATGGATGACCAGGAATAATCGTCAAACTCCAAAAAGTGATATAAGACAAATCAAATTAGTGAAAACAACCAAATAGGGGAACCAAATAGGTTCCTCTTGATGTACATATATCTGGATACAATAATATTCTGAAGCTCCACTACACCAATGAAACCAAGATCCGAGATTAGATGAGCAGAAATTTTGGCACATCACTATATCTCAGTTAATGATATGGAAAATTTCCAAACAAGTCTACTTCCCAAACTATATTATCAAGAATTCATTTTAAAATATATTTAGTATATTTTCACCCCCCCACCCTACACCGCAGTGTTGTGAACAGAACAACAAAATGCAAAGGCAAATATTTAAGGGAACTACTACAAGTATGAATGTATGTTTGTGTACATGCATTTATGTGATAGTAGCATGAAATAGTATTGTACATTAAAGAAAATGTTTAGCAAAAATATGCACATTAGGAAGAAAGTACAGAAAAATATTTACAGTAGAAATTTTTTTATATATAAACTTATTTTTTTAAGAAGCAAGAGTAGTTTAAGGAAATCTAGATGAAACTAATCCAAGGTTGGAATATTGAGACACAATATGACCAGTGGTTGGTTGCTAATCAGTTTACTACCAGTTTGCTTGTGCTTATGTGTGCACTTGGGTGTGCACGCAACACTTCTGCGCATGCACAGAAGTATCCAGGAGGGTGGGCGGAGCCTCCCACCGCTGCCACTACCGATTTGTCCGAACTGGGAACAACCCACCTCTAAACATGACAGATTAACAATCACTGTGAGAATGCAGACCTAACTTTCAAGCACATTTTCTCAAAAACTGAATCATAGCAATCCACTCTGCAAAAAACTAAATATAAATAAACCAGTATTGATCTTATTTTATCACAAATTATTGAATTAGAGATAGTAAAACCATTCTTACTGCCACTGTTGTCTAACATCAAGAAGATGTTGGATACCATTTGTCGGAAGTAGTGTAGGGTTTCCTGTCTAAGCAGGGGGTTGGACTAGAAAACCTGCAAGGTCCCTTCCATTTCTATTCTATCCTATTCTATCCTATTCTATCCTATTCTATCCTATTCTATCCTATCCTATCCTATCCTATTCCATTCTATTCTATTCTATTCTATTCTATTCTATGGAAAATGAATTGATAAAAAAATACCAAACTGAATAATTCCTAAGATTTTTGGAAACATGCAAACATTCAAAACATTTTTTTCTGTCAGGTTGCATTGACAAATTCCACATGTGTTTAAAATTCATCAGGTACACTTGAGCCATTCTGTTCTCAATCTTCTAATCTTTGTTCTTAATAGCTAGTATTCTCTGTAACAACTGTTTCAAAGTGTGAGAGCACAGTCTACAAATAAAAAAGTCAGGGTAGATCCAGTTTAATTGGCCAGTTGTGATGCAGAAAATATCTCTTCCTTTTTCAAAAATGTAAACTGTGTAGAATATGCTTCAGAATACAACAAAATATTGAAGGAGTTTGCACTTATATTTTTGCTTTGACTTGTATAGCTTTTCAGAAGCAAAATATACTGAACAGTGACTTTTTTAAAAAAGAAAGTTTTCTTGGACATGAAAGCAAGGATTGCAGCTTCAGAAAATTTTTTGAGAACTAATATTGATTTTTTAAGAGATTATAATATATGTTAAAAATGGAAGAATAAATTAGCATTTGAAAGCCAATTACACTGTCACAGACTGGATTTAAATAAAGCTGTACAACAATGTAATAGGATTAAATTATGGTTATGCGATTTCTATTTATGTGCAGAAGGCTAGGGAAACTTTTAAATCAGAAATGTGTATGTCTGTCATCACAGTTGCACATGGAATGAAGCAGTCTGATCTTCATTTAACCTTGTTTAATCCTTCTCTCACTTCCTTTCTTGTAAAAACATAACTTCAGAGTGACATCTGCACTGACTTTTATTCAGAAAATTATTCTCAGACTGGTCATCATTTTGTCTTGTTAGAAGGTTTCATTTTAAATTGATCACTTTTGAAGAAATCCACCACTTAGAATTTTCATGTTAATATTATGTCTGTCTGTCATCTATCTATCTATCTATCTATCTATCTATCTATCTATCTATCTATCTATCTATCTATCTATCTATCTATCTATCTATCTAATCTTTTGAGAGTAGAAAGGAATTGGTATCCATTTAAATAGATTCAGTTTAATTCTAATAAATGATTTAGATTTCATATTTACAAGCAACTATGTATAATTTCATTCAATATTTAATAGTATACTTCTTTACTTTCTCAACTATGCCCAGAAAAATACATTTTTTTTCTCATGACCTATTTTTCAAATATATTTTACTTTATTATGAAAACAAAACATTGAAAGATTAAAATAAAATTTCCATAACTTTTTGACAAGAAGTGATGAAGGTCAATTTTAAGTGCCTTATTTGATGCAAAAGACAGCACAGATATTAACTATAAAGTGCTACCACTACAAGAAGGTGAGGACAAAAGAAAAGTTTATCTTGTACATTCCATATGAAGAATGAAATGAAAACAGGTTTGTCATTTGCAGCTGCCATGTGGTCCTAGGAAAAGATATAGGTTCAAAGTAATATACCCATAGCAAACAGAACTCCAAGGCAGGTAGATTGCTCAAAGAACAGTTTTATTGGATATATCATATTGGCACAGCCTGGTGACTCTGAATGTTCCTGTGGTTTTTACCTAACTAAAATTAAAAGTTTTCTCCCTTCCACAAACAATCAGTCACATGGTCGAATCAAGGTATCTGTTGAATACTAGCGCGGGAAATACAAGCGCGGGGATAAAGGACCCCCCCTTCTGATTGGTTCCCGGGCGGAGCCGGTTCAATCCTCGCCCCGATTGGTCGAGCTAATCGACGGCCCATTGGCTCCTCGTTCAAACCCGGGGGTATAAATGTTTGGCGCGAACCACGCCACGTTGAATCGTAGTCACTCTGTTCTCAATAAAGGTTGCTGTTGCATACCCGCTTGTCGCGTCCCTTTCCCTTCGCTCCAAGATGTAAAACTGGCGACGAAGGTGGGATTCCGATTCCCGCGACCACGGAGTAGAACAAGCCAGCTGCCACCGCGTCTGAATCAGCACGAACGTTATCTCAGGCTGAGAACTCCGGCAGCGAACGCAAAATTTTCTCCGCCCTCTTCCTCCCCCCTCTCTGGCTCCACACCACGATGGCATCAGCGCTTCCTCCTTTCGCGCCATTCGGATCCGCTGGAGAATCATGGGACGGCTTCATGGAGTGTTTCGAGTGCTACTTAATCGCATCGAGGAACCAGGCACAGACCGACGAGGAGAAATGCAGTTTCTTCTTGTCTTGCTGTGAGCCTTCCATGTTCGCCTCTGCGAGAGCCCTGGCCGCCCCGAGGCCAGCCTACAAACTCGGGTGGGACGAGCTGATGTCCAGGCTGAGGAACCACTACGCTCCCTCACCCTCTCTGATCGCACGCCGCTTCACCTTCCGCCGCCGAGTGCAGAAGCCCAACGAATCCATCAGCCAGTTTCTAGAGGCTTTGCGCACCGTGGCCGCCCAGTGCGATTTTGCAGACCTGGAGGAGAACCTCGTAGAGCAGTTTGTATGCGGGGTCCGCGACGCGCATTTGCGCAGCCGAATGCTCCGGAACCACAAAATCACCTTGGTGCAAGCCGTGGAGACCGCGCGAGCAGCGGAGCTCTCCGAACAATCCACGGCCGACATCGAACGCCTCCAGCTGAAAACCCCCGCGCAAACCGCCGCGGGGCCTTCCACCCAGACGAACCTCGTCGACGACCTCTCTCCTGCTGAAGACGAGGAGGAGGAAACCGTCGGACAAATGAGGACGCAGCCGAAGCGGAGGCCACACCAGCAACCACCGACGCCAGCTCAGCCAGCCTCAAACGCACCTTGCCGCGGATGCGGCGGCCGCCACAGCCGCACATCCTGCCCGTTCCGTTCTGCCGTCTGCCGCCGCTGCCGAGGAGAAGGACACCTCGCCAGGGTCTGCCGGGCTCTCGTGCCAGCCCCATCGTTCATGCAGCCCAGCGACCAGCGCCAGGCACCGCAACGCCGCCAACAGCCACGTCCTGCGAGGCGAGCTGAGGACTGCCACTCAACCTACCAGCCCTCCAGCGCCGACTGCGTGGTCTACCAGGCTTCCCACGTTCCCGCCGGCGATCGCAAAATCAGCACCGCCGTCCGTCTCGAAGGTCAGCTTTGTCGAATGGAGGTGGACTCCGGGTCTTCCCGTTCTCTCCTATCTTGGGCCCTGTTTTCCCGCCTTTGTCCCGGGGTTCCCCAGAGCAAATTGCGCCCCGTCGGGGTCTCCCTCCTAGACTACCAGGGAAAGGGGATTCCCACGGCAGGAATATTCCACATCCGAGTGGAATACGGAGACTTTAAGGGGAAACTCCCAGTTCTAATCGTCAGGAACGATCTGCCCGCTCTCCTTGGGTTGGATTGGTTTCCCGCCTTGGGCCTCACCATAGAGGGGGTGCACAGGGTAGTTCCCCTCACCGTAGATAGCGTTCTAGACGAGTTCGCAGATGTGTTCGATGGGAAATTGGGCTGTTATAAGGGCACCCCCATTTCCCTCTGCCTCGATCCCCAGGTCGCTCCCATCAGGCTGAAGGCACGCAGGGTCCCCTTCGCATTGAGAGCAAAGGTAGACGCGGAACTTGATAAGCTTATAGAGCAGGGGGTAATCGAGCCCGTAGATCACGCCCGTTGGGAAACCCCCATAGTCCTCCCGGTCAAACCCGACGGATCGGTGAGAATATGTGCCGACTATAAGTCGACCATCAATTTGGCCCTGCAGGCAAATCCATATCCGGTCCCCGTAGTGCAACACCTACTCCACTCCTTAGGGCAAGGCCGCATTTTCGCCAAGCTAGATATGGCACAGGCCTACCAGCAGCTTCCCGTAGACGACGATGCGGCTACAGCCCAGACCATCGTCACCCACCGCGGGGCCTTCCGTTGCCGCCGCCTCCAATTCGGCGTTTCGGTTGCCCCGGGGATTTTTCAGAGCCTCATGGAGCGGTTGCTCCACGGGCTCCCAGGCGTCGTTCCCTACTTCGACGACGTCCTGGTTGCAGCCCCCAGCCACTCGGAACTCCTGAAAATACTGCGGGAGGTCCTCACACGTTTTAGGGAGGCAGGACTGAAACTAAAGCGCAGCAAATGCGAAATTGCTGTTCCCAAAGTAGAATTCTTGGGTTTCCTCATTGATGCCCAAGGCATCCACCCCACTCCTTCCAAAGTTGCCGCCATCAAAAACGCACCTGCACCCACCTCTAGGGTGGAATTGCAGGCGTTCCTGGGGCTTTTAAATTTCTACGCCCCGTTTATTCCCCACAAGGCGTCGCTAGCTGAGCCGCTACACCGACTGCTTGACCGGTCAGCGGCCTGGCAATGGGGTAGCCGTGAAGCGCACGCGTTCGCGGCTATAAAAGACATTTTGACCTCGTCGGCAGTCCTAATTCAATATAGCGACAGGATGCCCCTAGTTCTGACTTGCGACGCCTCTCCCTATGGCATAGGGGCGGTCCTGAGCCATGCCCTCCCGAACGGCTCAGAGGCCCCCATAGCCTTCTATTCCCGGACACTCTCCTCCACAGAGCGGAACTACAGCCAAATCGATAAAGAAGCCCTGGCTGCAGTGTCCGGCATTAAGCGGTTCCATGACTACCTCTATGGTAGGAATTTCACCCTTGTCACGGATCACAAGCCACTCCTGGGGCTACTGGCAGGCGACAAGCCAACCCCCCCCATTTTGTCTCCCCGCATGACACGCTGGACGGAGTTCCTAACGGCGTATTCGTATACGCTGTTATACCGTCCGGGTAAGCAGCTAGGGCACGCAGACGCCCTGAGCCGTTGCCCCTTGCCAGAGACGGACACAGCCCACGTGCCCGCTCTCTCTATTTTGTCCATCGCCGAATCCGACCTCCCCGTCTCTGCCGCGGACGTCGCAGCTTGCACAAAGGCCGACCCCGTCCTATCCCAAGTAGCTTCATGGGTCTTGAGGGGTTGGCCCACGGAAAAGGTAGCGGAAGGATTCCGACCATTTAAAGCACGACAAGCAGAACTCGCCCTACACGGGGGCTGTCTTGTCTGGGGGGACAGGGTAGTGATCCCCACAGCCCTGCGGGCACGAGTCCTGCCCGCACTCCACAAAAACCACCCAGGCATAGCTCGAATGAAAGCCTTAGCCCGTAGCTATGTGTGGTGGCCCTTGCTAGATTCGGAAATTGCAGACTACGTAGGCCGCTGCAGGATCTGCCAAAACTCTAGGCCGAATTCCCCCACAGCCGCCCCCCGGGAGTGGGAAATCCCTAGAGGCCCATGGTCCCGTTTACACATTGACTTCGCCGGCCCCTTCCACGGCCGAAACTTCATGATAGTAGTCGATGCTTACTCCAAGTGGGTGGAGCTGGTAATCATGACCTCCACCACAGCAGAGAGTGCAGTGAGGGCCCTTCGTAAGATGTTCGCCACCCATGGGTTACCGGATGTGATAGTCTCAGATAATGGGCCCCAGTTTACCTCCACCACGTTCCAAGAATTCCTGGCCGAACAAGGAATCAGACACGCAGCCACAGCCCCTTATCACCCAGCTAGTAACGGCCGGGCGGAGCGCGCAGTTCGCTCAGCCAAAGAAGCCTTGGGCCGCATGGACCAGGGCGACTGGCAAGAAAGAGTGGCAGCTTACCTCTTGAGCCAGCACTCCATACCCTGCCCAACGACTAATAAAAGTCCCGCGGAGCTCTTGATGGGTAGGAGATTGCGAACCTCCCTAGACAGGCTCCATCCACTTTACGCAGGGGATCTGCCGAGCAACCTGGGGGCCCTCCCTTCCCACGCGTTTAAGTTAGGGGATCCTGTATGGGCCCGCTCCTTTTCTGGGGATCCACGGTGGGTTCCCGCAACCATCACAGCTCTGACCGGCCCCTGTTCCTTCAGGGTCGGTCTGGCCGACGGAACACAATGGAGGCGCCACGTGGACCAATTAAGGCGACGCCTCCCCACGGAAACAGACGGCCCGAGCCTCTCAGACACCCACTCTCAGCACGAGCCGCCCTCGATGACCTCCCCCCCAACGGACCGCCTCCACCCGGGGAACGGGGGACCAGCCGATACGAACCTTTCGGACAGACGCGCCTCACCCGGCTACTCCCTTCCTCGAAGCCCTTATCGAGACTCTGAACCTACACCCCAACCAGACTGCGCGGGGCCGCTGTCGGACACTCCTGTTGCCACGGAGACGCCACCCCGGACAAATGGACATTGGGCACGGGGCCGGGGGCCAGCGCCATCTCACGAGGCCGCGTCGCAGATTCACCGCCCCGCCACAGACACACCTCCGCCGGCGGCCCCCCCCCCCGACGACAACCGCCGGGGAGCTACGAAGGTCGGGACGAGAACGTCGCCGTCCCACCTATTTACAAGACTATGTTTGCCCTTCCTAAGGGAACTCTTTGACTAGGGGGGGAGGGGTGTTGAATACTAGCGCGGGAAATACAAGCGCGGGGATAAAGGACCCCCCCTTCTGATTGGTTCCCGGGCGGAGCCGGTTCAATCCTCGCCCCGATTGGTCGAGCTAATCGACGGCCCATTGGCTCCTCGTTCAAACCCGGGGGTATAAATGTTTGGCGCGAACCACGCCATGTTGAATCGTAGTCACTCTGTTCTCAATAAAGGTTGCTGTTGCATACCCGCTTGTCGCGTCCCTTTCCCTTCGCTCCAAGATGTAAAAGTATCCTCTGGTTGCCTGGCAACTTCACTCCTCCTCTCTTAGACCACCTGTAGAAATGTCCTTGGTTTTGGCTACAAACCCCAGCTATCTCTATTCTTCAGCTCCAGTGTGGCAACACTGAAGCTTTAAAATGGCCTTGGTCATGTCAGCTTCAGGATTGACAACAGGTGCTTTAAAGAGTTACCAGAATGTGTTGTATGATTCTCTCCTAAACTATAACCCATGCTTTCATAACTCTTCTATAGAAAAAGCCAAAATTAGCTATTGATGTAAGTCAAAATGACCCACTGAAAATGTAAAGGATGTTACAGGAGTGGGTGGATTGTTAATCTTTTTGGAATAAGCTGTGAAAAGATTTATACAACATTATGAGCATCTTGATCTGAGTCTGGAAGGGAATCAGAACCAAGCAGATTTGGTTCAAAACATACTTTGGGACTTTTGAGAAACATTATTCAGTATTATTTTATTATATCTATTATTTCCATGAATCAAAGGTTAGTAACCTACAGCCTCAATACAGGTAGTCGTCAGTTAATAACCACTTGTTCAATGACTGTTTGAAGTTACGACAGTGATAAATAATTGGTGATTGCAAACAGTTCTTGAAAGTTGTGGCCATCCTAGTACCTCTGTGGTAACACAATAGAAGAGAAAGTTGCTGTGGTAATTTGCTTGCTTCCCACTAGTTTCTCTTCCAAGCAGCCCCCAGACAACAGGGCAAGTACTGTGCATGCTTCAGTTAGGTAGTGGTCACTTATCTAGTTGCACTTGCACCATGCTGTATATTTCTGGCCTCAACACACTCGCTGCTGTGGCCTGACAGTGGCCAGCAAAGCTGGCAGCAGAGTCGGAGAGTGAGGAGGTTGGGAAAATATGGGCCAGTCCTGAGGACTGAGGAAAGCTCAGATGAAGGCTCTGCGTCAGAGGCAGAGAGGGAGCTAGACAGCAGCGAGGCAGAGAAACAGCTGGAGCCTGTTCCCAGGATGCTCATGTGCAGAGCTGCCAGAATACAAGAACAACTAGGAAAGCAGGATCGACTGTAAAGCCACACCTCAGACGTGATTGGCCCCTCCCATAGGAAACAAAAGAGGAGCGAACAGAAAGTGGACTTTTTCAGGAAACAGTTTGTTCATTCAGTCGTGTCAAGAGTGGAAAGTTATGTTTGTAACTATAAGAGAGTCTGTGCCAAGTTTGGCCTTGCCCTGCATTTTGAAACTAGTTAATTGGCAGCTCGCCAAACATGATCAGGTTTAGGTTTAGGTAGTTTATTTATATGCCGCCCTTTTCCCTGGGGGGACTCAGGGCGGCTCACAGTTCGGAAGGAAGGGAGGACAAACAGATTAAACACATAAGACAGTACATCATTAAAAGCACAACATTCATACAATTCGGGTGGGTTGCGGTCTTTAGCCCCAGGCCTGTCGGGACAGCCAGGTTTTAAGGGCTATGCGGAAGGTGTGGAGGGTGGTGAGGGTACGAATCTCCATGGGGAGATCGTTCCATAGGGTCGGAGCTGCCACCGAGAAGGCTCTCCTCCGCGTGGTTGCCAGTCGACATTGACCGGCTGATGGAACTCGGAGGAGGCCTAATCTATGGGATCTAATTGGTCGAGTGGAGGTAATTGGCAGTAGGCAGTCTCTCAAGTACCCAGATCCACTACCATGAAGGTTTGTGTTTGATAAACATTCCTCTGAAAGACTGTTTGATAAGCCTGGCGGAATGAAAGGAATTCATAGTCGTATAAATAAAAGGGGTTTGGCCAGGACTAAGACTCTGCTTCTTGCTGTTTAAGGAAGCCTGGGTCAGAACACTTGCATCATGCATCCCTGACCTTGCCATACTTGTGCCACACTGCAATAGTTCCCTACTCTAACTAGCCCATTCCATAGCACATTCATACCTGTTGGATGCTTGTCAGCTTTCTAAGAACAGGTTTATCATTACTGGGATTTACAACTTCCTGTCATTAATTTTGGTTGGAAGCTAGCAAGAAGTCACAAGTCTTGGTCTCATGAGGTCCTTATTTAATAGCAGCAATAAGGACTTCATGGATTGCTGTCACTAAGTGATGTGGTCATGTGACACTTCACTACGTAATTGCATTGCTTAGTGATAATTCCTATTGTCATGTTAACTGAGGCCTACCTATTACCAGTAGCCCTGGAATAAATTCTAAAGCCTATTTTCACAAGTGACAAAAGAACCTTGGGAGATCAATGCTGAATTGAAAGCCACTAGTGATGACAGGATAAACTAATTATTGAATCAGAAAACATAATAAGGAGCCTCTCTACCTGTTTTGTTGCACTTAAAAATAAAAGAAAGCATGTAATAAACAGAGTGATAGCACAGAGTATGCAGTTGAGATAGAGATAGAAAAAGATAATGTAGGATGGCAAAGGAACAGAAATAATGCAATAAATCCCTTTATGGTACTGAAGAAAATTAAGAAGAAGAAGAAATTGGATTCTTAGCCGGCTTGTTTTATTTGCTGTAAACTTTTTAATTGTCTAACATATTTATTGCAAATGTTTTATTGCTGCTTTATGGTTTGTTAAGGATATAATCTGTTGCTTTATTTGTTTTGCAATATAATTGATTGTATTCCAGCATGAAATCTTGACAGGCTATAGGGTGATATATAAATGGTTTAAATAAATAAAAGGCACCAGACAATCACACATATATCTAAGTGAATGTATTTGAAGCCAAACTAAAAATCTAAAGGTAGGTGTAATTATTCCTGTTAATATATACTTAAAACACAAACACTTGTAGCATGGTAAAATAACACATACCTGGGCTGCAAGTATAGAAAATAGAGCAAAGGGAGATAGATCCATTTATTTTTATTGCAGTGATTTTTAGTTTCTTCACCATATTATATTTGCCTGCTTATTCTTAACAATAATTCACTCACATGGCAACAGTTAAAATAGTTCTGTTTTTAATGTAAAAAAAATACTGTATCATTCTTAATGAGTAAGTTGAGCATTTCAAAGCTTTCGTGCAGATATGAAATTTCTGGACCAAATAAGAATATCTTTTTTCTAGTATGTTGAGTCTAACATTTTGTATCAGAAGTGTAGTATTTTATTTTCCTGAACTTAGAAAATCAAGACCAAACATGTATAGCACCTTATATAAAATTGTATATGAAAGCCAGCTGGGTGACTTTGGGCCAGTCTCAAGCCCAACCCACCTCCCAAGGTTGTTGTTATGGGTAGGAGGAGAAAGATATATTGGATATATTTGCCGCCTTGAATAATTTGGAAAAGTAATAAAGGTGGGAAACAAAACAACAAACAAACAAATAATAATAATATATGTCCATATATATAATGCATGGTTGTATGCGAGGAAAATATATTAATAATGGGACTTTCATAGTTCTAGATTGATGGTGAATATTAATCTCCAACAATCCCTATTTATGCTAATAAATGCCCAAGAAGATCATAAGAGCTTCTAACTTATGTTTGAGCACTGGATTAGATTAAATATATATTGTTCAATTCTCTTTATCTCAGTAATTAATACCTAAATATTTGAATCCTGAAAAGCTCTGTAGATCATATGAAAATGACTCAAGCGATGTTGCAGCTATCATATAAGAACAATGTAAATATAAAGAAAGACTTTAACAAGACCAAGGACACATCATATCCTTTGCTTCATTCTCATATCAGTCAATCAAATGCCTATGACCAGATGTGAATTTCATTTTTGTTTCCCTGCATGTGGTGTGTAGAAATATAGCTTCAATATTTGTGAAAATATAGAAGACTCCTTATAGGATATAGGCATAGGGTAGTATAGGATATCCTTCATCTTTTACTGTGTATTGACCTAACTTGTACTTTCTAAGTGAATGAATAAATTGCAGATTCAGGCATGCTTCAGTTTGAGAAAATTTTTTAACTTTATATGTTTAAATTTTCCTAACAAAATATCTTTTCAGATACGTAGTAGTTAGAATTACAGCTTTGTATACATATACGTGGATGTGTGTGTGTGTGTGTGTGTGTGTGTGTATATATATATATAGTCAGCTAATAAATTATCAGCACAAATAAAACACACACACACACACACACACACACACACACACACACACACACACATATATATATATATATATATATATATATATATATATATATATATGTTTGTGCACGTACACACACACACACTGTATTTTTAGGAGTATGATGCACCTTTTCTCCCAAAAAAAGAGGGTGAAAATCTGAGTACATCTTATACACTGAATACAGAATCTATGGTCACCCAAAACCCCGCCCCTTTCACAAAAATGGATGTGCAGAGGGTTTGGGAGGCTTGCAAAGTGCTGCTGGAGACTAGGGAAAACAAAAATGACAAAAAAATGGATCATTTTTTGCTCGTTTTTGCTGTCCCAGCTCCCAGGAGCACTCTACAAGCTTCCTAAAGGCTATGCATGCTTTTTGGGGGGCAAAAAATGGGCCTGTTGTTTGTTTGTTTTTGCCCCACCCGACCCCTAGGATCACTTTTCTGGCCTTTCAAATTCTCTGCATGCCCCATTTTTTTTCACAAAAAAAAAAAAAAAAAAAAAAAAAAAAAAAACGAGACATGCAGAGGGTTTGGGAGGTCTGCAGAGTGCAAGAACTTTTTTAAAAAATTTACCTCTTCAAAATTCTGGTGCGTCTTATACTCTGAAAAATACATTGTGTGTATGTATGTATGTATGTAATTATGTATGTATGTATATGTGTGTGTATGTATGTATGTATTATGTATGTATGTATACACACACACACACATACCTACACTGTGTATATTAGGAGAAAATGTGAATGATTCTTGTTATGTTTTTAAAATGTAACTTGTAAAACTTAATGTAGGAAAAACATGGAACAACATCATGACAAATGTGTGTCACAATGTAGCTGAAGCTGGTGCGGTGAAATGTAGAGACAGTAATCCCATTGGTTCAACTTGGTACATAGGTGGGGAAGAGGGAGGGGGAGTTCTTCAATTAGTAGTAGACATGCTGGTGATCTGATATAAATTTGGAAAGAGAAAAGAATGGGAAGGAAGGTTTGGAGAGAAATGTGACTATACTGAATATTTTGTCAATTTTTCACTTCAAGATAATTCAGATTGATTTTTAATTGAAACTTGGTTTGCAATTTTCATTTTGTCAATACTTAGTTGGGTGGAGGGATCCCCAGTGTATTACTAATGATTATATTTCATTTATAATGGATCATGGAGCTATACATTTCATTAAAACGAGAGATAAATACAATAAAATTTAACTTTTCCAAAAGAGTTAATGAAAGTGTAAATATAACATTAGATAACCGTAATATTGGAGTTCAGGATATTTAAGTAAATGTGTTTCTGTCTTGTCCACATTTTGGGAAATTTACCAAATTAAAAAGAAGCAGAAATAACTCCTTCTGCTGGGGTTCTGTATAAAATAAAGGAGGCATTTAATTAAGGAAAAAAGGTAAGTCTCTGCTTTTCGTGACTTGCTCTCAAAATGTATCAATCCAAGAGTGCATAGGAATGGAACGGAAAACTGGCAAACTATTTTAATAAATCAAAGGTAGCACGAGCGAGTTCAGAAATATAAAATATTTTATATATTTTCTGCCTCTCCAATGAAAATATTACTTATGACAGTTAGCAATTAAATACAAATAGTGTTAAAATAGAAAGCTTAAGTTTTAAAACCATCATATCTGGACTTTAGTCATACAATTGCAGCCACCATGTTAAAGATTTTTTTTAACACCACTCCTCACCCCTACAGTTTCCCCCACTTGGCCAGATGACAACTTCCAACTTTAAGTTTCTATGATTCTAACAATGAGGGCTTGAATGTTCTCTTCTGGATTCCTCCATTGGCTAGCCATAACATGAATAATGTTTCTTGGTCTTGACCTTTACCTATATAAAATTTGCAGATAATATGATTCTTGACAAAAAAAGTATTATTATTTAGTAATCACTCTTCCGTATGTTTGATGCCAGAGTTAATATTTTATTACCTGCAATCTGCTGGAATCACATTCAGAACTATTGTTAAATTATTGGTTAAAATGATACCTCCATGGTTTATTGCTCTATCACTGAGACAAAGGGAGGTTTAATGTTTCTTACCTCAAGTATAATGTCCCTTTTATATGCATTGTTGATTAAACTGTGTGGTTGCATAGGAGTTACTGATAAAATAATGACCTGTTCCTGAATATAGAATAATTTCATGTCCTGTTGAGGAAAAGAAGTGAGTTTCTTTCTATTGAGGGAAGGAAATAAGCCCTATAATTTGAGTTTCAATGGTGAGAAATAAATAAGATTTTTTAAGAGGAGTTTATTCTATGCATATATATTAAACTAATGTCTAAATACTTTCAAGATAATAATATGAACAAACATCAACTTATGTATGATCAACATTTTTCTCCTCTTTGCTTGAATATCATGCCTCATATATTCACTTGTTTGTCAGATTTAGGACAGCTTGTATTATGCAAAATTGACAAATACCTTTTGAAGGTGAAAATTCAATATTATTATCCTTACTCTAAATTTATTACTTTTTAAAATCAAATTTGGATCAAGATAAGAAGTGATGTAATCATTGTATTTCACAATTCACTAGGTGGTACGCTTTTCTTTATTTCTATGGAACAATGAATGAAATCTTTCTTATATTTCTCTTGTAAATGAAATTATTCTCTCTCTCTTGAGATGCCATAAACTGTAGTCTTCCTGATCTGTTAAATATTAAAGAGCCAAAACATAATATATGGTCCCATAAAAAGCCTTTTTTACACCATTTATAAAAAATATTTCCTTCTGAAAATTAATTAAAATACATGTCTTATTTTTAAGTAGCTTAAAGATATTATAGCTTAACTTGAATTAATTTGTCCATAAAAGGTGAGCCTTAAAATAGGATCGGCCAATTAAGTGCACCATACAAGCAGTCAGTGGCCACCCAACTCCTACTACAGCTGCTTTTGTATTGGTTTTTCCAACCATGTGAATGGTATCCATCATTCCAAATCTATAGAGGAGAGTTAAAAATTCCAATAAAAATAACATTTGTAGTTCAGTATTGTACAGTGAGGTTCTTGGAAGTTTCTAAGCTTGGTTATTTTCTTGCACATGTCTTATTACTCAACTAGATAACATCATCAGTTCTAGCACTGATGATGCTGGGTAATGAAACATAGTTGTATTATGAAACTATGTTTCATTGAAACTATTCTTCATTCCTAGTTGGGTAATGAAATATCTGCAAGAAAACAACCAAGCTCAAAAACACCAAAGACCCCAGAGTCAAAAGTTTTATCAAGTGGCCAAGAGTGGAAAGGGCCCAAATGTAGAAGTTTTAAAGGTTTTTGAATTTTGAGGGTTTCACATCTTAAAACTTCCATCCCCCCAAAAGTCATTATTCTCACCCGCTTTTGGAGACCAGTGCTCCAAATACTACTGAAAGCTTGATATGGCCCTTGAGTTACTAGAACCGGAGTGTCAAACTCGCGTCATCATGGTGTCATCACATGAAGTATCGTAACTTTTTCCCCTTTCACTAAACTGGGCGTTGGCATGACCAGGCGTGACACATCCAACCCACCGGTCACAAGTTTGACAGCCCTGCATTAGAAGATATGCACCTGTAACAATATATGAGAAAGATCCCGAAAGTCAGGAGTGAAGAAATGCTCCCTATGAAAGAGTCAAATAAGAGAAAATATAGCCCATAGTGGACAGGGGGAAAAGAGCTTAGAAAGAACCCTGTTTTGCTTCTCAGGTTTTAAAGGAGATAGTGGAAGATTTTTATTTATTTTTTTACTTCCAGATGTGTGAGTGTCTGTTAAAATAGCTTTAAAATAAAGTGGAATTAACTCATCTGGTCATGTTTTCTGTCTGGTCTACCCAGGGGGCTTATGACACCACCACTTTAAAACACCCCCCCCAAAAAAAAATGCTGTGGCTTTCCCTTAATACACTTAATTGTGCTAATTATACTAAATTAATAATTCATTTGATTTTCCCATTTTAATAGGAATAAGATTTTATACTATTACACCTTTTTATTCCTGGTTATTTTTGCTGTTGATTTTTATTTTACGCACATTAGCACCATTTATTTGGTCAATGTCCAGCATGTATACTTACATTGACTCCCAGAAGTCATCTTTATTTTTAAGACCTATAGAATATGTGTATATATTCTCTAAAAAATAAATGTATTCTTGTTAAATATATTATTGACAGTTTCTTGTGTTGCAAAAAAAAAAAAACCCTTACGAGAGAATTAGTCATATTGAAACTATTTGGTTATGATTATGTGTATTAGGATACCACTGTTAATCTTTTACTTTTCAGCTCATTTCCTTCAAACCTCAGCTTGCCAGTGATAAAGGTGATTCACAGTAACAAACAAGGTCAAGGTGGTTTAAAAGACCATACAGATGAACCCATTTTTTTTCTCCTTTACTGAGAAGGAATGCATGCCATATAAAATTCTTGCTGTGAAAGTGTAATCATACATCAGAGGACAAAAAGGCAGTTTAATAATGCTATATTTATGTTCATGGGGTGAGCAATAAACTTTCTTTTAACACACTTGTTCTTATTTGTGAATCTACAGAGGCTTTAATCTATTTCTGAATCTCTTTCATTGTTGCTACTAGGATTAATATTGACCTGGTTTGAGAAATACCATTGCCTTCTATCATGAACCAGAAAAATGGGATAGTAAGGACCTTTTACTTCCTCCAGGCATTCACTTTTAGAACTTGGGATATAACTCTTGATATGTGTCTGTTAGTGCCTCTATCAATGAAAATTATCTGGGTAGAAAGATTCTTCCTTCATTACACCTAAGTTTATTATAGAAGCAGAAGGGAGTTCTGGGAAATTGTCTGCACCTCAAGTGCTCTGATACTGTAATGGCATGTAAGAATTATATTAGAAGATAGGGACAAGAGATGCTACCTAGGGAACAATCAGATAAAATTGAGCCTACACATGAATAACAGGCAGAGAAAAAAAAAACTTAGAAATGATCTACCCTAATTTACTTATCAGTAAAGACACAGTGTGAAATTTGTACATCCAAGCTGGCAAGATTCTGTTAATATACCCTTATAATAAAATAGAATTATCTCATCTTGTCTTGTTTCTTCTCTGGGAGGCTGACATCGATCTTGCAAGTCTGCAAGTACAAATCTGTCTCTGTCTTCTTTTATCATCTGATAAATTAGGGAACACCCTTTCTAGGTTTCTTTTCTGCTTTTGTTTTACAATTGCAGACTGTTCCTCCTTTTATCTGCCTATTTCTTAGGCAGCATTTCTTCTTTCCATCTTCCAAGGTCATTCTCACATTACAGATACTAGAAAAGGAAAGAGAAGGGAAAGGTTGAGGGTAATTTTTCCTCTGTCAGTTTCATCATCAGTGAAAGTGTCTCTTTGTCATTACATATACAATTTTGTAAATTATATGTCAATACAGTTTATATAGTTTTGTGGTCATTTTTCCTATGAACCTTTTCTCTTTTAAAGACTGTTTACAATTTGTTTAACAATATTTTTGGTTTTTTGGGGTGTGGGCTGGTAGACCATTTCTCACTGCTGTCTAACACTGCTGAACAAATGACATTGAATGAAGCGGGCTGATCATGGATTTTGAAAACGAAATTACACTTCTTAACATTATTTCAGTGAAATTGATGTTTTTCTTGATAGTGCCAAGAAGCATATAACAGAATATTTTCATTTATTTGATAATATTTGGAGCAGAAGAGGGAACTTGTGGTCCCCCTTTACAAACATATTTAAGTAATTATGGTTTTCCTTAAAATGCTGAAATGTTAGTATACTTAAAGTTAGTTTTTTTAAAAAAAATAAATAAATAACAATTTATTAAATGTTATTTAATAAATTGTTACAACTAAACTTGTTATAACTAAATTTGAAGCTAAATGAAGACATTTAGGAATGTGGTTAATCATATTGCCAAATTCTCAATTTATGTATCCTTGTTTAAGTTATTGAAGAGATGATTAGCAATCAGTTGCATAAATCAGACTTGCATAAATCTTTGCTTGTATTAAACATGCCAATCCATATTAAAATAAAAAATAAAAAAACTTACCCCCAATAAAACAAAATCACTCATAAATGAACTATTTTGTATTCCCTATCAACTGTAGTTTCCTCTAATTACATTTCAACTTATGCAACACAATTAGCATCTCTGTGCATATTTTTTTATTCTGCTATTTTATTGTCATGTCATCTTTGAATAATTAAATAAACCAACAAAACAGAGCCAATTTTGTATCTCAGATGCATGGAAACTGCTAATGGAAATACAAACACTTCACTCCTTTTTTCTGCACACAAAATCCACGTCACATCACTTCTTTGCATGAATATATCTCTTTCAGACTAAGAGTCTAAAGATATGGGGAAAACTAAATAGATCTTAGTGTCTCTTCTGAGCTTTTTTTTTTTACATATTGTGTTGTATTAATGGTCCTTATTCTACAGGGAAATAATTAAAGAAAGCTAATGTAATATTGTGGTTCAGGAAAGAAACATGACAGCAGTACATTCCTGCAAATTGAATTTAATGAGCTTCTTAGCGCTACACGAGTGAGTCTTTGAAACACAAGCTATTCAATTTAGATCATTTTGATTATAATTAAATCATTTCACATTTATCATGGGGGCAAGTTAAATCTTAATTAATTGGACACTTCCATTGAAAAGTGATACTGTTTCCCTTTTGACTCTCATGTGTTAACATGTAAGGATTCCCGTCTGAGCAGCTGCCTGGGTTCTAATTCCCATTTGGACAAGGGCCAAGCAGATTTGTAACATGAGCAGTGTAAGAAAAATCTGCGTTCTTGAAGTCTGTGTTCCCTGTGTTCCCTTTTATTTCCAGGACCCCACATATTCAGGCTGAAGCAAGATACCTGAAGGGATTTTTTTGTGTGTGTGAGAGAAAAAAGACTGAGCTTTTTTAATCTTTCTGCTTTTCAAGGAGGATACAGAGGGTGAGAAAATTAATCAGTCTACTTCTAGACTTACCAGGGAGCTTCCTAAATGTCACCTTACTGCGGGGTATCTTCTGGGTTTTTTGTCAGTATTGGGACACGAGAATGAGTGAACAAAATATGTCTCTTTCACGTACAACCAAGCTTTTCAATTCTTGACATTCAGCTTTATAGTCACAACACTTTGCTGTCTCATTTTCTTTCAGGACAATATTTTTTGTCCTCTATAGAAGAGAGCTAAAGCTGAAATTCATCAAAGAAACTTTGGCATCAGTCAGCAGACAGATTGAGTGCTACAGTATAGTTAATTTTCATGGTGGTTTCAAAAATGGAAACCTTTTTATACCCACAAATTACTTTTTCAGTCTTGTTTACTCAGCACACTGTAAAATCTTTTTTTCTTGGTTAATTTCAGTGTATTATCCTCAGCGGTACTAGATGAGGGGCATAGTAGATGCCATTACTGAAAGATACTGTCTTTGTGGTTATAATGAACCAGGGATCCTTCACATGCTGTTTTCCCCTGCGCATACTATACCATTCTACATGCAGAGATACTTTTATGCCTCCTAATTGGCAAAATTAAGGGTAAGGATTAGGGAAGAACGTTGATTAAGAACATGTACTAAACTCCTTGCCTATAGTACAGCAGCAAATCTATGATTGTGTGTGACAAACTTGTATGGAAAGAAAACATAATGTACACAAATAAATCAATTCTAAAAACCATAATTCAGAATTCTTAACTTCATTCTACCATGTATAATGTAAGGAATAGCTTTGGATGTATAACTAAATTCTAGTGTATTTTGTCATTTGCAATCCAATTAGATATGCTTTACCCTACTAATTTCAATAAAATTAAACATGGTGAATTCTGTGTCAGATGGGCCATTATGTTCCAAAATGTCAAGATTTCTCCTAAAAGAACCATAAGTGAGAAAAATGATGGTATTCAAGGCTGTGTAATAAAAAGGCTTTTTTTACTATTTCACCTAGCAAATATAATGGCATTTGAAGGTAGAGAGTTCCAAGTCTTTATTACTTTTATCCAATCATGAAATGAATAAATATCAGCATTTTATTCTGTACTGCACCAGTTTGAAAGAAACCTCTCAAAAAAAGCACCTTTGGAACAATCATGACCTGGATAACTGAGACTCTCCATAGACAGTTGGTCATATTATTATGTGTGGTAATATAAAGTTAAAATCACAGTTTGATGGAAGCTTAATAATTAAAGTTCTGATCAAAGACCTAAGAATTATTAAGTTAGTATATAAGAATATAGGAAATTCCAATCAGTGTGGGTTTGTTTGTTTGTTTGTTTGTTTGTTTTTGTAAAATTAGGTTATTTAGGTCTGATAAATTTCAATACTTTCAGATATTGAGCAAATCCTTTAAATATCGGTCCAAGGGCTCCAATCACATTTGGTATAATATCATATTTTATTCTTTTTACATAAGCTTTCAACTTTGGTTTGTGATCCATGGTGGCACAGTAGTTAAAATGTAGTACTGCAGGCTATTTCTGCTGACTGCCGGCTGCCTGCAGTTCAGCATTTCAATTTTCACAAGCTCAAGGTTGACTCAGCCTTCCATCCTTCCAAGGTTGGTAAAATGGGGACTCAGATTGTTGGGGCAAATATGCTGACTCTGTAAACAACTGTGAAGTGGTATATAAGTCTAAGTGCTATTGCTATTGCTATTGCTATAGATCTCCAAGCCCTTGTATTTTGCAAGTTTTTTTTATAAAGTTTATTATTATTATTTTTGAATAAACACAAACAGACAAAACACACAAAAAACCCCATCTTCCATTACAAATTGTAGAAAGTGTGTAGATTGGTTACAAAAACCTCTGTGCATCCCTTCACAGTCATCACCTACAATTCATATCAAATCATATATTTTAAATCAAATATATTTATATATATTACTATCACCATACCTCAACTTTCATTTGACTATAATTGTTTTTACGTTCTTTTATATAAAATATTCCAGATTTAAAGCAAAACCACATAATGGCATTCCATTAACTCTTCCCAATATCATCCAGTAACATTACATCTTTATAACATGTTCTGAATAAAAATTGGTTATATTTAATAACAGAGTTTCTAAATCTCCTTTCGTAGTCACCATTTGCAATTTATATTAAATTTCCTCTTATCAAACCAATACAAATATATGCATTATTATCATTATCAATCAATTATTTAACTGTATCCATTATCACTTCATTTTATACATAATGCTCTAAATTTAATTAAATTTGACTTAATTTTTTATTATAAGCTTTCATTACATAAACTTTGCTCTTTCCAGTAATAATGCAGTCTTATGTCTCTTGTCATTTGTGGCATTAGTATTCTGGTTATTTCCTTAGTAAGTTTTGTATGGACTTCTCTTCGCAACTTATTGCTTATTACATGTCTTGTAAAAGCTCAAAACCCTCCATCTGCTTCTTTGATCAGCTTATTTTTGGTTATCACTAGTGCTTCTGACAAAATTTCTCTCTTTAGTTCCATCAATTCTTCTCTCTTTTGTTCTTCTCTACTTTGAAATTGGGGGTAGAGCTCCAGTCCATCTATCTCCCCTTTCCATATTCCACTCTTTCCATTTCCAACCATGCTTAGCTCACTGTCAGTATCAACAATTTTCTTGTCTCTTTGTTTATTTTTTCCTTCAGTTTTTAGAACTCTGACCTCCACTTTCTTCATTTGATGAACATCCTCAATTTTTCCATCAAATTTTACTGTTCTACTGTTCTCCAATCTCTTCTCAATTTTCTCTGTTATTTCTAATAATTTTTGAATTTCAAACATAATGTTTTGCAACGTTAAGGTTTCTTTTTCATGCTGCACCATTCTTCCAACTTGTAAACACTGCCACTCTGGCATTCAAAACTTTTTATTAAATTTAAAGGAAGTTCATTTATAATCTTTCAAGACAAGGCTTTCTTTTCACTCCACTCCAGCTGCCAATAAAGTTCCCCGAAGAGCATCTGTATAAACAACCCATGCTCTTCTCACTATCACTCTCTGTAAGCAAGCTGAGGAACGTTGAAATGCAAAGTCAAATGATCAAAGAGAAAAAAGAAAAGACAATATTTCCAAGCCTTCCAAGCCTCCAGCTTCCAAGTGGCAGCGTTACTTCCTTTCCCTCTGTTATTACAGCCCTCTTTGTATTCCTTTTATATCTTCTTTATATTCCAGGCTTAAAGAAAACAAAATTCTTAAATGGAGCAAAAAAAAATCCTATCCAATCCAACATTATAAAAATAAGGAAAAATATTTTAATCCATAGTATAAAAAAAATAATATAAAAAGTAGTAGAAGAAAAACTAATCCGTTCAATTTAAAGAATAAGAAACATTTGCAAAAGTTCCATCCGTAAAAGAAAATTTAAAAAAAAGGATAAGACACCGTCTAATGTAGCTTAATTTTGCCTCTTGTTCTCTTCTGTTTTCAAATTTAATTTAGCTTTATTGGGGGGGGGAGGGGTAGTCTCTTTTGTAATAATAAGATTTCCTCTCCAGATGGACACACTTTCTCTTTCCGTTTTCCTCCCGTTCCGGAGCTGTCCCAACTTAGGCAGCTTCAATGGCTGCGCTTCTGTCTCAGGCAAAAAGAGATTCTCCTGGATCAATCAGGGACTTTGTGGTGTCCCTGAGATCAGCAGGACATACTCTTCCCTGTCACCATCTCTTCGGGATGGTTTAGATCCAAAAGGACCGTCCAGCGGCAAAAGTATTGACTGCGATCTTGGAGCTCCAAGATCGCACGTCGTGTCATTGCGACCGTATTTTGCAAGTTTTTGTAATTGGTTTTCCTCAGTCCTAACTTTCCCCCAGTATAGCAATATCCATGGGACTAGACTTTCTTTCAGTAAGAATATAAGGCATGTTATAAGCAAGTTACCTATAT
Organism: Thamnophis elegans; assembly: GCF_009769535.1. Classification (NCBI taxonomy): domain Eukaryota; kingdom Metazoa; phylum Chordata; class Lepidosauria; order Squamata; family Natricidae; genus Thamnophis; species Thamnophis elegans. The sequence continues at coordinate 104,369,969 of NC_045541.1, read as the reverse complement.
ATTTGAATCTTAGTTCCATAAGATCTTAAACTGCTCATTTCCCAAAACTTCAATTTAATAGTTTCAGTACTTTGGAACTTTGCAACCAATTCTCACAGTTATGTCCTTTACCGGTCTGAAAAGCAAAGAAAAACCAAAGTAAGATTATAAGCTGAGTTGCCACTTCACTTAGCAACTACTTCATTAAATGACTGAGTTGCCCTTCTCAATTCTGGTTACTAAATATGGACTTCCTGTAATGTCTCCACAAGAAGTATATGAAGACATTTTTGTCTGTTGGCTGATACTTGCTTTGTTGTACACACTTTCCCAAAATGATTTTTGCCAGAGCATTTATAACACACAGTGTTGAATGCTAGGCAATTTCTTGGCATGTGAGCATTTCCACAACACCTGCACGTATACTTATTACCTGCCACTCCTTCTGAAAATTTACTAGCTCTTGACTGAGCCAGAATATCTGTATATTTCTGTAGCCTAGAAAGGTTTCTGTTCCAGAGCATTGTTAACTTGCAAAGCACATATCTAACTCCTAGAAGCACTCAAAATTTGTATGAGATGCCAAGGCTTCTTCTGCTCTGGCTCTATCTACTGCTTGATACAGGGTCACATCACTGTCCCAAAAGTCTTTTTCAGCATGGCTGAACATATGCTACACACATCTCGTCCTTAAGCAACTCACGAAGGTCTCCAAATGCATACATTTAAGAGGAACTGTATAACACTACAACACACACACACACACACACACACACACACACACACAAAACCAGCACTCATCAGAGTCTTCAATTCTTGTAAAAAATACCTCTCTCTCAAGTAATGTTGAACTTTTCTATTATTATTTGCAGGTTTTGTTCATGTGCCTCCTGAATAAATTATAACATGGTTGTAAATCTCAGGTGCCTCTTCACCAGCAAGATGCCAAAAACAAACACTGAACCTTCTCTTCCCACTCAGACCCACTAGCAATCAGATGTAATTGAAATGCCTGAAGTCATTTAGGCCAATTGTCTGTAGCATTTCCTGCAGTTAACTGGCTGCCAAAGGCTGGAAGTGAGGCCATTTAGAATCCATTCATTTCTGACACCATGTGGCATTTGGTGGCCCAGCTCTACCCCTGGCTATCCCTTAGCTTCAAGGTCCACAATTGAGTCACTTCATATGGCAAACAAATTCATTTATTCCCAGGAAGAGTCCTAGCTACATGTTGCAACTGATACACAGATAACAACGGTAAACATATCCTACCCCTGAAACATGTACACCAATATATATTTTACAAATTTGTATGTATGTTGTATGTATGTATGTATGTATGTATGTATGTATGTATGTATGTATGTATGTATTATGTGTATTCTTCTCAATTTAACAGGAAAACAAAAGCTCCCAGGTGAGTTTAAAAAGGGGGGGAGGACCGCTGTTCCAATAAGATCACAAAATTATAATGGTCTGATAAATACAGGAGTGAATTCAGATTCACAATTAATGTTAATGATCACTCAAAAATAACTTGTTAGATTAAAAAAAAGTATTTTCAAGGTTGCAAGTTGAATGCTTAGTTTTCATTCATTTTCACTCAAGAGGCAAAAAATCTGAACTAGCATATGTAGAATAGAAGGATTAAATTTAACACAATCCTTATCTAACTTTTTTGTATTCCTCTAGAGAACTTAGTATCTTTAAATAATACTTTCTTTTTTTTAAATTCCATTTGTTATCCAGGACATTCCATTTTAATCAGAGGCTGGAGGCATAAGAAACATTCTCACTTTATCTTGGCATGCCTTTTGACTCCTTTTCCCCAGAATTCTCCCAGCAGTTTCCCAAAAGAATAAAGGCCCTTTTTATGTTGGAGGGGAGGACTTGAAGAATCATTCTTTAAAATCAACCTTGATTGAAATGCATTGTGCATATGATATCTCATTTATCTGTCCCTTGTAGCTTCTTTGGGCACTGGGATGGGAGTGGGGATATTATTCCATGGATTAAGGTTATTGCAACCTCATTATGGGAGAGGGTGTTACTAGTAGTCTTAAGAACACTATGGTGCACTTCTTCTTTAAGTGGCTGTCCCTGAATTCAGAGGTGCTAGGTAACTATTGCCTGGTCTCCAAACTTCCTTTTATGATGAAGGTTATACAGATACCTGTAGTAGTGAGGGAAAAATTACTGAATACCATAATGAAATGGATTATGTATTGTCAGTATGGTTTGAGCCTGAACATGCAAAGGGGGAAGCTTTGGTATGTTAGTTGATGTACTCTTTTCAGAGTACACCTGTGCTGGCCCTTTTAGACCACATGGTGGCTTTCAATACCATCAGCCGTGATCACCTTCTGGACCTTCTTTGGAAAATATGGATTAGAACTCAGTTTTGTGCTGGTTTCACTCTTGGTTAGTAGTGGTATGAGGAAAGAGTTCATCTTACTGGCTGGGTACCACAAAATCAATCCTTTCTTCCCTATTGTTTACTATTTATATGAAAGCAATGAGTAAGATCATATATCCTTTTATGGTTCAATATAAGAAGTGTTTGCCACGTATGAAAAATTGGGACTACACATTAATGTCCTAAGATGTGGTCGCTTAATGTTAAGATGATTATTCATACCTAGATTCTTGACCAAGAATCTAATCAACTAACAGTCAGCACTGAATTGACATTAGATAAGAATCAAAGGAATACAAGAGAGGTTAAACTCATACCATTTGTGGGAACACAATGACTCTAGACCAATTCCTCTCTTGACATTGCCCTCGGGCTTTGCCTGCTTTTCTCCTACTGTGTTCTGAGTTAACCCTGCTGGTGAGATCTTGTCATGGGGGAAATGATAGTCTGGATGGGAAGAAACAGGATAAAATTGAATTTCTAGCAAGGCAGAGTTATTGTTGATCCATAAGGTTGTTTAGGCAGTTCCAGTGTTTCTTGATGGGAAAGCACTATTTCTGAAAGAGCTGGTCTGTGACTTAGGGATTCTCTTTTAGGTTAAATCTGCTTAAATCACAGATAGGAGCTACCTGTCATTGGATCCAAAATGCAGCAACCCATATATTATCTGACCCTTATCCATGGACGTTAAATTACACTAGTGCCATGGGTCCTTCATTGCCTATCTGTTGGCTTCTACTTAAATTTAATCTTTAGTTCCTTTATGGTTTGGCATCACGTTACCTACAGAGCCACATTTAATCTTTAGTTCCTTTATGGCTTGGCATCAAGTCACCTACAGAGCCACATTTATGGCTTGGCATCAAGTTACCTACAGAGCCACTGAAATCAATCCAATCTACTCAATCTTACTGGGAAAAGCAAATGGTAGTTGTCATTTTAGGGAACTTTAGGAGGCTGAAGCATGGAGACACTGCTTTTCTGCAGCAATGCCATCCCTCTGAGATTTCTTCGCAGTGGAAGTTAGATTAGCTTGACCTTTCAAAGTGCTTGAAGATGGAACTCTTCCGGATGACATTCGAAACTTGATGATTCTGTGGGAAAGGCTTCTTTTTTCTTTTTTAATTTTTTTCTTGCATGCTTCATGTTTTGTCAGATAGGAACTGAACTATGGATATTTCAGTGATGTTTGGATTACTTTCTAGCTACCGAGAATCCTGTGGAAATGTGGCAGAGTTTAAATATGAGAAATAAAGAAGCTATGAAGTCAAACTTGAACCTGCCTTCACAAAAATCTTTATCATGACTGAATTGAGTTAATCATGATTGGTTTGTTTTCTCAAAGTTTTCCCAAAGATTATCTGCTTTGTTTTCATTTGGGAAAACTGCCATTTTGTATATTAGAGGATACTATCGCTCCTACGATAAATGTGAAAGATTCATCAAAATATATCACACTTATCATAAATTCTAGATGGCAGTTTTCTGCTTTTCTATTCATTTGGTCTTGCAAAATTGTCTAGCTGGACACTACTGCAGTTTGTGCTTTAAAAATAATATCAATGTTTTGACATTGTTAATTCTCTTTAAAATAATGAATACTAACTGTTCAGTTATCAGTGCTTAAAGTTTTCAGTATCTGTGTGCCTTATACAACAACATTCTAAACATTTTATTTGCATACAGAAACCTCTGGGATTCCTTTAGGTCTTTTAAAATAGGATTTGAACTTTGCTTTGAATATTTTTTTAAAGTGGTATACCAGAATTAAAGGGGAAAATAAATAGGATTAGCACAAGTAAATCAAATTCAGAAATTACCTCAAATTATACAGCAGGTTGTAAATGTTTTTGCATTATGTGCCTTGCTCTACAGGAGGTTGAATCTAGGGTTATATTAACATATGTGTGTGTGAAATTATCATGGTTACCTAATTGCATATGTAAGCAAAAGCCTAGTTATGTGAGGATATGATACCTATTAGTGTACAAAGGCAATTAAAAGCACACCTTACAACAAAGCCACATGATGTACCATGCTCTAGCTTAGACTCAAAAAGACTATTTTTAAAAATGTATTTAAATGTCAGAAGAGAAAAAGAGCAGATTCATTTCTAGTTGTGGTGAATTCCATAATTGGGGTGCCACCACTGGCCACATTGTTCTCACTGCATTGAGAGCCAGTTTGGTCTAGAGCAGTGATGGCGAACCGATGGCACACGTGCCACAGGTGGCACACAGAGCCATTTGTCAGGGCACTCAAGGCGCTGCCCTGTCAGCTGGCCAGCATGCATGCACATGCTGGCCAGCAGAGTTCACTCTTTTTAAAAGGCATTTTTGCCCTCCCCAGGCTCCAGAGCCTTTATAGGAGCCTGGGAAGGGCAAAAAGAGCCTCCCCAACTCCTGGAGGCCCTCTGGAGGCTTCATGAGCTTCCCTGAAGCTCCAGAGCGCAAAAAACTGACCCTACGGGCAAACCAGAAGTTCAGGAACGGACTTCTGGTTTGCTCGGATGGTCATTTTTACTGCTCCAGAAGCTTCAGGGAAGCTTCCTGAAGGTCCTATAAAATCTCTGGAGCCTGAGGAGGGCAAAAAAAGCAGGCAAAAATGGGGGGGGGTCACGCCTGTAGTGCATGCATGTATACTGGGAGGTCGCACATTGCATTTTGGGTGTGGCACACCCACACACAACCCACCCTGCGGATCCCCCCACTTAAGGCACACGAGCCAAAAAAGGTTTGCCTTTGCTGGTCTAGAGACTAACGCACCAGGCTAGAAAGCAGGAGACTCTTAATTCAAGTCCCACTTTATCATTGAAAATTAATGGGTGATATTGGGCCAGTCACTCTCTCTCAGGCCCCAGGGTTGTTGTTGTGGGGAAAATAGGACAAGGAATGTGTATTTGATATGTTTGCCATCGTGAATTATTTGTAAAAAATAAATTAAAAAAGAAATGCAAATTAAATAAAATTATAAAGGGTTACCTTAAGCAGATCTTCTCTTTGTTGTTAGTTGCGAAGTTGTGTCCGACCCATCATGACTCCATGGACAACATTCCTCCAGGTCTTCTTCTCTATAGGTCTTCAATATGATGGACAAATTCTGATTAGATCAGACAGTTCCTTATGTAATCTAATAAAGTGTATAATAGAGTTGTTTAATGGTAATGTACATCATTATGTATTGGATCCAGGTGCTTAATGAAAACCAATAAAGAAATTGCAAAGTAAGTGTAGTACATTTTCCCACTTCAATCCCATCTGTAGCAAAATATTTTTAGAGGTATCCCTTTTTTACAATATAGTGTGAAGTGATGTTCCTCAAAAAACTGCATTTTTCTTGGTCAAAACGATGAGTTTAAGCAACACAAATATTCATTGATCTGTGAAGCATTTGGCATCAATGTTCATGAAACTCTTATCTAACTAACACGTCTATCCCTCCTATGAATATCTATGCCACAATCTATGAATCAAAATCCTTTGCTTTGCTGCCTTTATTAGCATATCTGTCTTGATTTATGCAGATTAGATTAAAATAGATTAATAGCCATAGTTTTCAGAAGCCTAATTGTGGCTTTTTACAATTTATGCTTTTCTACAATTGATTTGACATGAAAAAATTAAAATCAAGACCAGTGGAAATGGGAACCACAGTACAATAGTCCCACTCTTGGTATTTCACACTATTCATCCAACTCTTTACTATATGTAATGCTGTTAATCCCACATATTTCAAAGCAAAGCAAGCACATGAGTATCCACTTTCACTAACCACACCATTCATATTATATATATATGAAAATATTGGACTGAGCACACTTACCAACCAATTTCAGTTTTCCTATAGGACTGGTGATTAAAATCTTCCCACAAATTTACAGTTTTTATTTTCTATATTTAAGCTTTACTCTTTCCACCTTTTTTGTCTCTTGGATAATCAATATTATTCATTGATATCATCTGACATTTCAACTGTCATTTCTATTCCAGCCTCAGTTTCTTTGCTTTAATGTCCAACTTCACATTATCTAACTGTCAAGCACAAGAAGACAGGAACCAAGGTTGTTCAAATGATTACAGGTTTATTCCATGCTATCTCTCTACAAGAAACTGAACTATTAATGGCCAAGGCAGTTCCAGTGTTTCTTGATGGGGAAGCACTATTTCTGAAAGAGTTCTCTGTGATTTAGGGATTCTCTTTTAGGTTTCTGCTTAAATCACAGATAGGAGCTAATTCATTGAGTCCAAAATTCAATGGAATTCAAGGAGGGTTGGACCTGGATATCTTGTGGGCACAAAGGACTCCAAATCAACTTGCACATTATGATGTCTATTCTTTATTACTATTTTTACCTGTAACCTATTAGAAATTGCATGCTAGTAGTCTAACAGCACAAATTTGTCACTTAGGACAATAAGAACAGGTAGAATATTCTCTAATGGATTGATAATTGTCTGATATCTGTTGTCTTTTCCTATATCATCACTAAATAAAAACAGTCGATCAAAAATAAATAAATAGACCTGTATATTTTTGTGAGGCAGCTAAAATTCACTTTGACAAGGTGGTTTGCACCTTGGAGGTGATATGATTCTCTTCTTCAAGATAAAAAGGCAATGTGATTTGATTTTTCTTATGAAGGTGTCTTTTTGTGTTGCCTCACAGCTTTGAATGGCAATAGCAATTACCACAAAAGGTTTCCATGTATATTTTATGCCTCTGCAGAAACCTCTTCTTGCTATTGGACATGACAGTTGAAGTCTCAGAGGAGAGGCAAAGTAAGGCAACATGGGTGCTTTACCCTTAGAGAAGGTGGAAAAAGTACATTTCTTTGTGAAACAACTTTGAGAAGATGATGCACAAAATGCCTAATATTTTTCAAGACAAAAACCATTGTTTTCTGGCAGATTTACTGCTTGTTGGTAGGTTATCAGCTGAAGGGTAAATAAGCCACACATACATTAGGCTTCATTCACCTGAAGATGACAATAGACAATGATGAAAAATGTCAAAGTTTTCTCATTGCACTCATAGCTGCATAGTGGCTGCTTCTTGCATTTTCTTGTATTTTACATTGTTTATGATGTCAATATGAAGCTATGCTATCATTGTAGTAAGCCTAAACGATATTAGGCTTCGATGTAGCATTGAGAAATGTGAGTGCAAACACAAACACAAATTTATGGAAATAATTTCTTAAAGGCCAGATAATTTCAAACTTTTTACAGTAGTTTTCAAACCAGTTTAATACAGCTGGGGAGATATTTTAAATATTTGAAGTGTTGCAATGTAAAATACCTCTTCATCCCAGGGGAAAGGACAACAATATCTGGCTTAAAAATAAAAAGAAAGGTTCAAGATAGCAATAGCAATAGCACTTAGACTTATATTCTGCTTCACAGTGCTCTCTAAGCAGTTTACAGAGTCAGCATATTGCCCCCAACAATTTGGGTCCTCATTTTATCTACCTCAGAAGGATGGAAGGCTAAGACAACTTTGAGCCTGGTGGGATTTGAACTGCCAAATTGCTGGCAGTCAGCAGAAGTAGCCTGCAGTACTGCACTCTAACCACTATGCCACCAAGATGGATATGAGTAGGAACTTCTGATTCTTAAGGTTATCAATGAGTAGAATAGGTGGTCATCTGAAGCACTAAAATCTCTTCATTGTATGCCTTCAAATAGAAGTATGAAGGTCATCTGTTGAAGTTGTACAGTGTGGTACAGTGTTTCTGAACCTCAGTAAGTTTAAGAAGCTAGATGGGAATTCTGTGAATTGAAGTTCCCTTGTCTTAAATTTGCAGAAGTTGGTACACACTTCTCTAGTGGATCATAGTTTGAGATAGATGACTTCAAAAATGCTGATTTCTTTACAGTGCTGAAACAATTATGCCATAACATATTTATTTACATTCCATTTTAGCATTTTCTTCTGCAACTGGAGACAAGGGGGGAAAAACTTTGTGCAAGGCTTCATGGCATTTACACATTGGGCATGTTGACTCTATCCATCTATAGTAATTCTAATTATTAAAAGTAAAGACTATTTTTAAATTATTTGTTATGTAAATTGCTCAAGTAAATAAAAATAATTAGTTGGAGTGATGATAAGATTGGGTATTTGCATCACTTTTAATATATTTGGATAGGATATATATTTATTTTTATGTATCAAAACGTCTTTGGAATTGTCTTATTATTTTAAAGTAACTCTATAAAGATCCATGCAATTCAAAACTTTTTTTTTGTTAGTTAGGCCATATTCCCTTAAGATGCAATTTTAATATAGCACATACCAAACGTAACCATAATTTATGACATTTTTCATCATTACTATTTCTCTTTAAAGACAATAACAAATTATGAAATTCAGGGAAAGGGAATTTCCATGGATAGAAACATTTTCACATTATATCCATTGCTACATAAGTGATGCTTCTGAAGAACTGTCCTTTGATGGTTCTATAAGACCAAAAGGAATTAATATTTTAGTCTTGGGATAATAAGGTATCTTCTTTGTTAAGGATACAGTTCTTGAATCTTTCCTAAGGCAGGAAGAATCTGATGAGTGGTCTTTACAATCAGTTATTGTCTTTCAAAGGATCCTACCTTGTATGTTTTTTATTGCCTGCTGCCATGTAGCCATTAATCTAGCAAAAAGGAGGATGAATGTGGTTGTTGTTGTTGGTGGAAGTTGTAGTGGTGATGATGGTAAATACCACTCCTCAACTATTCTTTCTTTCTAATTCTTTCTAATCTAGTAATTCATCACCTTCATCAAATCAGGAATTTCAGGATTCGTATGAGAACCATGATTGTGGTGAGAGTAGATAATATCACAATAAACAAATAAATTCATCTTTAAAATGTGGGATACATATATATAATACATATATGTCTGGTAAATTCTTCTCACAAACATAGAAGTTAAGGCTTGTAACTGGAGCTCATCTGGTCCAACTTCTTCACAATGAGGACTTATTACAGTATTTCCTCTAAACAGTTACCCAGACTCTGATTAAACACCTCCAATGTAGGAGAGTATCACCCAACATAGCATCTTCTATTGTTTCACAACATTTACACTTAGATTTTTTTTCTTGATGCCCAACCTAAATGTATTTTTTTCAGCCCTTTGAAGCTCAATCAAGAAACAGACACTACTGAGATTCCATGTAAGCTGCTTTATTTGGTAACAGAATCTTGAAAACATCTTCATATTTCTTTCTTTACCACCTTATGCTAAACAAAATCAAGGCAGACTTATTTTGCAATTCTTTCTGTTTCATTCTTCGTACTTTTTTCTGTGAAATAGTTTCCTAATCTACTTTTAGTTGGTCTTTTTCACATCTTTATAATTTTTACAACCATTTATTTTATTTTATGTTATATTATGTATCATATAGTATCATATCGTATCATATTGTATCATATCATATTACTGTATTTTTCAGAGTATAAGATACACCTTTTCCCCTCTAAAGAGGGTGAAAATTTTGGTGTGTCTTATGCACCAAATGTAGTTCCACCCTTTGGCCTCTGCCTCCCAGCAATTTACCTCCTTGCAGCAAACAGAAAAAATAGCAATAGCAATAGTTAGACTTATATACCGCTTCATAGGGCTTTCAGCCCTCTCTAAGTGGTTTACAGAGTCAGCATATCGCCCCCACAGTCTGGGTCCTCATTTCACCCACCTCGGAAGGATGGAAGGCTGAGTCAACCTTGAGCCTGGTGGGATTTGAACAGCTGAACTGCTGAACTGCAGTCAGCTGAAGTAGCCTGCAGTGCTGCATTTAACCACTGTGCCACCTCGGCTCTTGCAGAAGTGGCAATATGCTATGACAATCCCTGCAGCTTGAAACAGCTGATCATGGGGAGCCCCATGCTTAAACTGAAATTGAAAGTGAAACTTGCTGTTCGTTGCAAGCAGGCAAATTGCTGGGAGGCAGAGGCAGATTTTTTTCCCCTTCTAATCAGGCTAAACCGAAACAGGCTGTTTGCTGCAAGAAGGTAAGTCAATAACTATAAATGCTTATAGAATGTTCTAATTGTTAGACTTATTTTTAAAGACTGCTTTATTATTGTTCTAGACAACTTACCAAAATGAAGAAGCTTTGTAAAATAATGCTTGATCTGAAGAGGCCCTGTGCTATTGTATCTTCTTTTAAATAGCAGAGAACAATGTATACTTCCAGAAAGCCACATCAATTTTAACAGCATCTTTACAAGGATAGTCTGGAATGCAACACCACAGATAGTGTATATCTTCTGTACTGATTACTGTTTACAAGGAGGCAAATTGCTGGGAGACAGAGGTAGATTTTTTTTTCTCATGTTTTCCTCCCCAAAAGCTAGGTGTGTCTTATACTTTGGAGCATCTTATGTTCTTAAAAATATGGTATATTATATTATAATGTTAATTATTAATAATATTTTACAGAAAAAGTGACAGTTAAATGTTATATATTCTAATCCATCTTATCATCTCTCTGAACCCTATATTTATCGACTTTCAGACTGCTGTTTATAGTTTAGAAATAATTGTTGGAATAAAAATAATTCTTTTACATTAGTATGGAGAAACACTGTCCAAGTTAGAACGTCTAGCAGACTGGCCAGACTGTCCAGGAATTGGCCATGTTTGGCGCATTTCAGGTGATAACATAAGATAAATCTTTTCTGATAGTGTTGACACAAAGTATTTCAAGGCCACCTGCATGTCATTATTAATCAGATGGTGAAATGTGATTAACAAAGCAAACAATAACACCCTCTATGATCCAGCTCTTTTGCTGAAGGCTGTCTATAGTCACACAGGTCTCCTAGTAATATCTGATGGACTATAAGTTGTCTACTCCTGAAGAAACATTTTCAAGCACAACTGAATTCAGACATAGGTTTGCTTGGACTATTCTTTCCATCTCTACCTGCTGATTTTATATCACATATTAATGTTTAAAGTGAAGAGGGAAGAGAGACAGATTAGTGAGGAAGTGAAGTAATACCATTTTCTGGCTCATAGATATATTCAAAGAAAAGTGGTCATATTAAAGAAAAAGTATGGTTCATTCTTTTCTTCCCCCACCGTCCTCTTTTTGACTCCATTGCAATGCCTACTTAGTATAGAGATTGAATGTCCTCCATGAGTTTGTCAACAAAGCTATTATTCCACCCAATGGTCAATATATGTTCATTTTCTGCTGACTGCCTAGTGAATCAATGCATTGTACACTGATCTTTCCTTCAAGTTCATTTTCCTGGAGACATTAATGTCTAATCCTCTGTTCATCTGCATCATGCAAACACCCTTCTTCCTAAATGCTGAAATAATAATGTACCTCAGTAGGCATTCAAGGACAAAAAAAGAGATGATGAAAAAAAAAACCATGTTTGTCTATGTGAGTCACTTTCTTAGTTGGAACCAGCCTGTTGTTTAATCTCTCTCATAAAAAAGAAAAAAATCTTTTAAGTATTTCACTTGAATTTTATTGAAAAAAATAGTCCAACTATACAGCTAACATAAATAGTGGTATGATCCAAAGAATTTAAATAGAAGTTTGATATAAAGCTTTTCATACACACACACACACACACACACACACACAGAGAGAGAGAGAGAGAGAGAGAGAGAGAGAGAGAGAGAGAGAGAGAGAGAGAGACAGAGACAGAGACAGAGACAGAGACAGACAGACAGAGACAGAGACACAGAGACATCTTACAGTGCATCCCTGTGGCAATATGTTGGAATTACATTTCTTTTGGTGTAAAATTGTCTCTTAAAGACTGAGATCATATTCACCTCAAAATAAAAATGAAGAAAGGAAGATATTTTGAGCAGACTGGAAACAATCCTGTAGGTAACATGCAATTCCAAACTATCCCATGAGCTGATTAAAATAAATGCATATTCAATTCTCACTGGTGAGGAGAACTTGTTCTGGCCTGTACCAGTTTAATGCAATGGTTTAATGTAATTAGTAAGAGCTGCTTTTTAATTCTTCCAGAGAAGGGGTCTGCAACCTGCAGCTCTGGAGCCCCTATGACTCTTTCATCCCTCTTCTGTGGCTCCCTGTCACTGGTCGGCTCCACAATTGATAGGGCTTTCGGTTAGGACAGGTAGAGGAAAAAGGATGCCATGCTAGGAGGAGATTCTATGGTGGGGAAACCGGACTTCCAGTCAGCTCCAGAATTGAACGGGAGAGGGGTGTCTAGTTAGGACTTTTGTGGCTCTTTGAGTGTTTAAAGTTGCCAACAGCTGTTCCAGATCAATGAAACTTAAATTAAGTTTGTAAGATACAACCCATCATATAGAGTAAATTTTCTATTAAATCTAATATCTTGCATTTCTACATAGAGTACTTTTGTATATAAGACACAAGTACTGGATATTGGCAGTAATAATTCCTCAGTAAATTATGAAGGAGCTTCTTTCCAACTTCATTGAAAAACATTACTTGGAAATTAAGAGAGAATTAATAACAAAGTATTTAACACATTTTTCCAGATATGTATTTAAAAAAAACAAAAAAAAACCTTGCATAGGATAGTATTAACTACCAAGATTGTTGCCTATTTTTATGGCCTTGCCAAAATTCAACTGAATATACTCTCAGAACAGCTTTGTTTTTTCTCAGTGAGAGGAATATGTTCCTCTGAACATGAACCAGTATTTTGATCTGGCTATAATTATAGTTTCAACAAAACTGAAGTTTGCCCGTCCAATAGCAATTCTGTTACAATGGATTCTTATGCATGATTTATATCTACTGTATAGGTGTAAACTTGGAGGAAAAATGCCTTAGCTTTACAGAATCCACTTCTTGAAGTTTTTTCCAACTGAGGGGCTTTAGTATTCTTTGAGCTTGTTTTTCCCCCAAATGTTTCATTACCCAACCTAGGTAATGTGCTTTCAACCCTGAGCTATAAATATTCTCTGTTACTGCAATTCTTAAGTAATGGCATATATACTTATACACATTTACTTACTTGCTTATTTACTTATTTATTTACTTACTTATTTGCTTGTTTGCTTGTTTGTTTACTTACAGTCTTTCATTGGAACCTAACAAAAATAGGCTGTTTAAATTAATAGGGTGGAAAAGTATTGCTTCTTCTGAACTAATTTTGAAGCATGCAGGGCCCTAATAAAAGACATGTCAACTCCTGATGTTGTTTTTTCTTTTAATCAAAGCAGGATGGTACTAAACCTGTAAATTATCTATTGTAATACAAATATATATTTTAAGGTGAAGTGAAGATTGCACATTGGATATTTTACATATCTGATTTAAGAGCTGAATGTTAAATGAATAAACATGATACCAAAAGTGGTGTCCCTGGGGAAAGGAAAAACAATACTTTACTGCAGTTTTTCACTAGCTTTTAAAATAATTAGAAGTAAAACAATTAAGCTGTTTCACTGCAATCTGTTTTGAAATTTCTTCAGCTTCTCCTTCAGTGTTTGTGCTAGCAGGAGAAGCTGAGAGGAGTCCTCTACTGTAACATTGGCTGAAGGGTTAATAGCAAGGATCCACAATCCCTGGGCTGTGGCCCACTACCATACCATGGTCTACTCAGAACTGGGCTGTGAGAGAGGTGGTTCAGTGCACATATGCACACAGTTTTACTCATTGCATGTGCGTGCTGGCATGGACGCACATGCAATGAAGCTCGGAATTGAACTGCGTACATGCACACTGGGTTTTTGCTTACCTGGCCCAGTTCCCCTCTCCCTCCCTCCCAGCCAGGCCAGCAAGCTGCAAAGTTTGGTAACTGCTGGTTTGCAGATTTGGGCAATACTAACACTTGCATCAGGGATGGTCAGCCCCAAATCTCCAAGAGATTTGGACAACAGATGGGGAGGAAGTGAGCAACAGACATAAGCAGGGGTGGACTGCTACAGGTTCATCTGGGTTCAGGACAGAGGTGGTTCCTACCAGTTTGCACCAGTTCAGTAGAACCAGTTCGTCAAATCTACCGAACCAGTTAGAAGAGGTTCCACCAGTGGACCCAGAAAGCAGGCCACACCTACAGAAGAGATTCCAAAATTTTTTGAAACCCACCACTGGTTCAGGAGAACCCATAGCTAACGTTATGGCTGGTTTGGAGAACCTCCAAATTCCACCTCTGGCTGGGATACGACCAAGTCGTATTTTCTGCAATTGGGTTTGAAGCAGTTTACCTTACGTTTGTATCTATTGTGTGCTTGTGTATTGTTGCAGTTGATCAGGCTGGCAGGTGCAGTGAAGGGAGGTGATGGAGAGAGTATGATGATTTTTTGCCTCCATGTACTTGCTAGTTAAGATCTTTGGGAAATGGATGTGCAGCAGATTCATTTGGTACATTTTAGGTAGATGGATAAATAAATATAAGAATTGGTGAAAAATATATAGACATGTAGATAGATATTGGGGGGGGGGGGAACCAGCAGCCATAATTGTTGTCAGCCTCATCCATGTGAAGGTCATCCAAAGTTGGTGGCTTCAGCAAATGTCTTGGAATTGCTTGTAGTGCATAGGGAAACTAGCCCGCCAGCCCGCCTAATGCCTCCTTGGCAGGTAGTAAAGCTTTAATAAGATGCATAATCCTTAGGGTGTTTGCTGTGAAGAAGTTAGGGAATATAAAACCAACAAATCAAAGATGGAAAAATGCACATGAATATGAATGTGCTACCTTCAGATACATGGATTGTCATAACAATTCAGACTATCAACTATTCAGACTATCAACTCTTCAGACTATCAGATCGGTGCTGATGGAAAAAGTGGACCTCCTTGCAATAGGAAGGTAACACAATCTATAACTAAACTTCCAATTCTGATGCAGTTATATTGATAATTTTATTAATCTCTCTGCCAGAAGGATTAAAAACAATGTTCCTCTTTCTACAATAATAAGATCATGAGCATTGACTATCACAAAAGAAGGTAGCAGCCAATTGCAGGAAGATGATTTAGTCAAACCAAAGGCTATCACTTACACACAATTTTTCATTTGTGTTTCAACCAAGGCTGGGCAGAGCTCTTTTCCCGAGTTTAAATAATAAACCTGAATTTTCCTATTCTGAAAATAATGAATTTATTCAGTTAAATAGACTATTTTGTTATAAACCTATAATGTAAAGCCTCTGCTGGAAAATTTACCCAGTTGCCCCAGATTGTGGTGATAGCAATAGCAGTAGACTTATATACCGCTTCATAGGCCTTTCAGGCCTCTCTAAGCGGTTTACAGAGAGTCAGCATATTGCCCCCAACAATCTGGGTCCTCATTTTACCCACCTCGGAAGGATGGAAGGCTGAGTCAACCCTGAGCCGGTGAGATTTGAACCGCTGACCTGCTGATCTAGCAGTAGCCTGCAGTGCTGCATTTAACCACTGCGCCACCTTGGCTCTTAATCCTCTAGATTATTTGCAATGGCTCGTGAT
Organism: Thamnophis elegans; assembly: GCF_009769535.1. Lineage (NCBI taxonomy): Eukaryota > Metazoa > Chordata > Lepidosauria > Squamata > Natricidae > Thamnophis > Thamnophis elegans. The sequence continues at coordinate 104,354,151 of NC_045541.1, read as the reverse complement.
CCTCTAGATTATTTGCAATGGAGTCTTCTCCCTACAATATTGTGGATTTGAGCTATACTACATTCTTTTCTTCTTTCTCTTTTAAAAAAGAAAATTTGGGATGTGAAGAATGTTTATAGCAATCCAGTTAGCAAGTTGAATATGTGCTTAATATAAAGGAATAGTGGGGAAGGAAGGATGTCTATGATTCTTGAAACATGAATAGTATTAATCTCTGTGGCAGAGCAAGCAAAAAAGATGAGGCCTGGCAAAATTCATTTTGAGACATCAAAACCGATAAAGCAGAAAATACATGCTGGTGAAGGATATCCTTTTGTCAATCTGTCAAGAAATGCACTCAATGACAATCTAAAATGCAAGGATCACCAAATAAGCTGAAATGGTTGGTAGAAGTGATTAAAGCATAATGGATGATGTTTTGAGGTTTATTTTATTTCAGCATATATATGCTTCTCATGGAATGTGGCTCATTTCCTTTCCTTTTAGGTGTCTACTGAAGGAGAAATATGATAATATCACAGCCAAAAGCTTAGATTGAAATCAGTTGTATATGTTTACTTGTTCTTTGGGCTTTGCCCTCTTCTCTGCATAAGGGGCATCTTTGGAGGGGAAGAAATACTCTTTCCCCCCTAGTTCTGTTATTCAGTTGTTGCTGACATCCTGATTCCCCTGAAGATACCCTTTTCACATTCACCTGAATGCATAATCAAGATCGATATTTCTCAGCTTTTAAGATGTAGATTAACTCCCAGAATCTCTGGGCAAGCATGTTGACTGAAGTATTCTGGGAGTTGAAGTTCATGCATCTTAAAAATTGCTAGAAAGTCTGATTTAATTCTTTTCATATCATATGCAGCTACTTATATCTCCCCATTGGCTACTAAGCTTTATTATCCTCTGACTTCCAGCCTGTTTACCAGCTTATGTCCTTGCTAAAATTGGTGATCCATTTATGAAATTGATGTATTTGTCAACCTAAAAGGAGTCAGTCTATATCTAATCATGGATTGAGTAAGTCTAGTGACGTTGATAGTGCTTAAACAAGCCATTTCAGTATTAAGCAAGAAAAAACAGATATTTGAAGAAAGCATGGTAGCATCCCTTTTGCTGTATCTTCAAAAATATGTAAGTGTTCTTAACATTAACAGATTTTGTGAGCCTTATTTATTTTACATGGTAGATTACATAATTAAGGAAATAATAAAAAGAAGAGCTGCAAGGTTGTTTTGAAGGACATGATTCAATTTGATGGTCAAACTATGTTATTTACATAATTTCCGTATGTATCTTCCTTCTAATTTTTCCTTGCTTTTAATAAACTGTAAGAGTTTTATTTCTTTGACTACACTATGTATTGAAAAACAGCTTTTATTTTCAATTCTAAATCTTATTCTGAGTGAAAATTGTTCTCCAGCACAACTTTTCTTTTAATTAAAAAATGTCTAATCTTTGAGGAGGACATAATAAGAATTTGTATGTCATGGAATAATTTATAATATTTAATTACATGCTATACAATAAGACAATTTCACAATCACCTTTCAGCACATAAAGAGACAGGTGAGAACTAGAGATCCAAGTCTCATTCAGCAGCTGAGGTTGGCAGTTTCCTTTAATGTTATAATATGGGCATTTCTTTATCAGGGAAAATTAGAAAACTAGATTATTCTAATTTATGAACTTTGCAGTTCACAAGCTTGAAACCTTAGGATCTGCTCCATGTGGAACTCTTAGAAGCTATTCCTAAACAACAGCATAGCCACAGCAAATTGGAGAAAAAAATAAAGTATGCAATTTAAGGGACATAGGTGGCAATGACAAAAGATACAAAGAGTAAGAAATTATAACTTTCACTAAAGTTATAATTGACAAAAGCTGCTAATTATTACTTAACGTATCTTCTCAGAAAAGTATACCAACTCTTTTCTGGTAGTTGTTATCTGCTTGATTCTGCTTCCCTCAAGGCTAATCATGCAATCATAGTTATGTAACAAAGATTTGTCAACATTGGGTTCATGTCTATGATAAAATTTGAAGTGTTTGGAGATTACACACACACAAATGCCAGTGGGGTGTATGGGTTAAGGTGCTGGACTAGGAAAGGGGAGACCCAAGTTCTGACCCCTAGATACGGTAGGTCTGGGTGACTTTAGCAATAGCAGTAGCATTTAAGCTTATATACTGACCCACATTTCTCATTTATTTAGCGTACGGCATATTATACATGGGTTTGCAATACATAGTAATAATTGAATGTTAAAAAGATCTATATTCAGATACCAATGTCTAAGCCATTGAACCATTAGATACTGGACTAGTATACACTGTCAGCTTATATAGAATTTTACAGCACTCTCTGGGTAGTTTACAATGTAAGCATTATTTGTATATTGCACCCAACAACCTGAGTCCTCATTTTATCACCACCAGAAGGATGGGAGATTGAGTCCATCTTCAGCCTTGACATGATCAAACTCCAGCTGTGGGCAGTTTGTCTGCAATACTACATTCTAACCACTGCACCAATGGCTGCATTCTCTCTCAGCCTTTGACTGGGATTTTTTAAAAAACAATTTACCAACCTGTATTGAAACAGTAGGTAGATTTTAATAAATATTATGAGATGAAAGATTCTCTAACTGGTCTTCTTCTTGCATCAGGATGATGGTGATGGTGATGATGATATACACATATAAGAGAAAGAAAAAGTGTTTTAAATGATTGATAATGTACCTTTTCTCTTTTGTGAATCCCTCAGGAAAGAAAAAAGAAAGAAAGAAAGAAAGAAAGAAAGAAAGAAAGAAAGAAAGAAAGAAAGAAAGAAAGAAAGAAAGCTCTATGCAAAATTTTGATAGAGACATATATAAAATACCAGAAACAGAACAAATGGAATTATTTCAGGAAATTTGAGAAGTTGTCCAATGAAAAATCCAATAAAGGTAATTAGATATATACATATATATATTTCAGTATAACATATTCAATATATCATACTCTGGCATATACTCTTACTAGAACATGAACTTGGTACAGTTCCTTCTCATCTATGACATTTGTTTCAGGTTGTTAAAGAAGAGTAGAATAAGTTCTAAATGAGGCTATTCTGATGGTGATTTATTTCTGATGAATTTACATTACAGTTTTGGATTTGGGATGGCAAAGTTGAAATAGCAATGGATCTGGCTTGTCTGCATGACTCTTATAGATGTGTCTGACTTTGTTGACAGCTTTCCATGTTCTGAAAGTTAGTGCCAATTGTGACATTATTGTGGAACATAATGTTTTGGGAAACTATTTTTTTTTTCTTTATGTGTTCTACAGTTGGCTGTAGCAGCTTGATAATGTTGTGATACTTTATATTGTCCTGGAATGGATTTTGCTATATTCTAATCAGAGCCATGAGAAACATTCAAAATCATTTTTCTGTTCATCAGAGCAAATTTGTCAGGTGTATTATAATTTTCTCATGACATTAGAATAGTCAATATTCAGAACCGGAAAAGCTAGTTTGAATGGGATGAAAAGCTTATATTGCAGTCTGTGTAAACCATGACTTATTTTGAATAGACTAAATTCTTTGAATCATTTCCGTCTGGCGTCTGGCCCAGCTATAGGCAGAAACAATTTTAGTTAGTAGGAATTCATCTCTGTCTATCCTCCCACACCTCTCATTGCATTTAGACTCTCTGCAGCAATTGATTTTAATTTTCTTATAGAAACTGGAAAATTGAAATGCCTTTTTAGGAAGACACAATATTGCTGAGTCCTCCTCGGACACAATGCCCAGAGGATTCTATGATCTGTTTCTTTACTAAATGAAAACTGAACTGAAGATAACTACAGGATTGCATGCCATAGGTTCCCCATCATGGCATTTCAGACTGGTGACTGTCCAGTCTTTTCTTAAAAACCTCCAATGATGAAGCACATACAACTTCTGAAGGCAAGCTGTTTCATTGGCTAATTGTTCTCATTGTTAAGAAATTTCTCCTTAATTCTGGGTTGCTTCTCTCCTTAATTAGTTTCCCTTCTTTGCTTCTTGTTTTGCCTTTTGGTGCTTTGGAAAATAAGTTGACCCCCTTCTCCTTTGTAGTGGCCCCTCAAATACTGCAATACTGCTATCATGTCACCCCTAGTCCTTTTTTTCTCTAGAGTGGTCATACTCAATCCCTGCAACTGTTCTTTATATGTTTTTCACTGCAGGCCCTTAATCATCTTAGTTGCTCTTCTTTGCACTTTTTCCAGAGTTTCAACATCTTTTTTTGTAAAATGGTGACCAAAACTGGATGCGGTACTCCAGGTATGGCCTTGCTAAGCCTTTATAAAATGGTACTAATACTTTACTTGTTTGATTCTATGCCTCTGTTTATACAACCAAAGATTGTATTAGCTTTTTTGGCTGCTACCACACACTGCTGGTTCATGTTTAAGTAATCGTCCACTAGAACTCCAAGGTCCCACTTACAGTTATTGTTTTTGAGCCAGGTTTCACATGTACTTTTGGTTTTTTTCCTGCCTAGATGTAAAACTTTGCTTTTATCCACATCAATTTTTATTTTGTTGGATGGAGCCTATTGTTCAAGTCTGTTGAAATATGTTTGGATCCTGAGCTTGTCTTCTGGGGTGTTGGCTATTCTTGCCAGTTTAGTGTCATCTGCAAATTTGATGATTTCCCCTTTTATTCCCTCATCTGAGTCATTTGTGAAGATTTTGAAGAGTACTGGGCCTAATATGTGATATTTGTAGCTTTATTGGGAGGTATCGTGAACAACTGGTGACTCTCAAACCTGTATGCAATATTTTACAAACTATGACAAATGTGTCTTCTAAGTAACTTTTCGAGGATGTTGTTTTTCTGTAGTGCAATTGGTTGAAATGTTACTATCGACATAAATTAGTTTACTTATAGTATTATACATATAGTATGGTTTATTTACAGTATTATACAGTAATAGTTACAGTATTATAACCAGTATAAAAATTTTCCACTGTTTTGAATGGAGAAGTCATTCAAAAATATGCATTTTTTATTTTTTTTTAATATTTTGAGCTTTTATTTTTATATGTCCTTCATTTGTATGAATCTTACAGATTAATCGGTTAATAAAAAGAAATAAGGGCATTTGTCAGAGGTATTTACCTATTTTAGTGAGAAAGTGAACCCACTTATGTACTATATAATTGTATCCTGTAGATCAGGAGTCCCCAAGCCAACCGTGGTACGGAGAGCAATACTGGACCTCAGCCTGTTGTGAACCGGCCCATGTAAGCTGTAGGCAAGTGGTGTGTGAAGCTGCATTTGTGCAAGCGACATGTGTGCACCCAAAACCATCCCTTCCCCTCCCACCACCACCATCACTGTCAATTTGAGGACCCAGAAAGATTGGGGACTGCTGCTATAGATACAATGTCTTGAGTTGTATGACGCTACAGAACCAGTCTGGTATAATGATGAAGGTGCACCCTAGAAACCAGGACTCCCCTGAGTATGAAAACTTTGGGCCAGTTACTGCCTCTTAGCTCAAAATAATAGAAAGTAATCTACTTTTTCTTCTCATAGATGTCATTATGCCTTTCATATTAAAAGCTTTGTGGCAATTTGACCATAAAGAGGTTGGACAAATTTAATTTTGGGATGTCTGAGATATCTACTCTTTCTAACAAGTTTCAGAAACACCAAATGAAAAAAAAAGTGTAGTCTTTGATTAAAGACCTTAATTTTAGGTATATTTACTGTGTAGATTTTGTGTTTTGATTTCATATCAGAGATTGCATGTTTCTTCCTGAAATTTCACTTTAGAAAGTGCAGTGAAAAAAAAATAATGCCGCAAATTATCTTTCTAAAATTCTCTGGCTTAAATACATTCATTCTTAATTATTAACATTAGCAGGCTAAGATTAAATATGATATGTTGATATCTGGGGTACTTCATCATGTCCTTGAGTCCATCTGCTACATTAAAATTCCTCCTTCAAAAGTCTGATTATTTTCTAAATTACTTCAGATAGATAGCCCTGACTTTCAATCCAACAAGGACATCCAAGATATATGAATTACTGATAGTGCTTTTCAAGTGTTTTTCTTTTCAGGTATTATGTTTCCAAGCCTCTGCATTCAATTCTAAATTGATATTTGGATTACTTTATTCAAAGTAGTTTGCAAGAGTATCAAGGATTAAAAAACAGTGTCCACACTCTATATCACATTTACGTGAGAAAGATATGTTAGCTATTTTTCAGAATTTTTATGGTGTTAGAATAGGCATCCACAGAGGAAACAAGAGGATAAATGACAATATGGGCCATGATCTAACCATGTAAATGACATAACTTTTAGGTACTTTTGTCAGACATTTTGGCACCATTGTGGTATAGCATTGTGCTATTTATTAGCACTCCCTCCCTCCCTCCCTCCCTCCCCCCCTCTTCCCTGTATTCTACTATACTCAATATATGTTATCATGGATGGATATTATAGGCCATCTTTTTTGCAGCTCATATAAACATTTCTTCAAGTGATCATTCCATGTAGCTTGAAAATACAAAGCATTATAAGACTTAAGAACCAGCTGATAGGTTGACCAGAAATTCAGTGTGCATATATCAAACACTTTTGGAGAGTTTTCTGTTTTCTGTGTTTTATGGATACAATAATTATTAAATTTGGGAAATGCTTGCGTGTTGAAATGATTTCTCTGACATTGTTATCTGAGTTGACAAAAGTTAAAAAAAAATAAGATGATACTGTTAGGAGATGGTTATTTGTCTTTATGACAGACACTTTGATCACAATCTAACTATAGGAAATTGCCCAATAGCTCAAAAGAAGCAATCTCTGAACATGTGTTATCATGGCATGACATCCATTATGCTAAGTCTCTAAATTACATCACCCAGGAGAAGTCAAACAATGATACTGCAAATAAGAATTCTTAGTCGAAGGGGTTTGCATTCTTAATCCAAGCTCAGATTTATTGCACTTGTGCTTGGAACACACTGATAAACCAAAAGCCCTAACAAATGCTTATTCCATGGCAAGCTGTTTTTCAAGTTCAGCATAAAAGAGTTTCCCCCCCCTTTAAAAAAAAAAAAAAGAAGCTCTGTCTATATTTTGTTGTTGTTGTTGTTCTGCTGAGCAGATTCTTCCAGTAGATAAATTCTGCAAAACCGATATATAGCCTGTGGAGTATTAAACTGCAGGATATGCAGCAAGTACTTTCAATGTGGGACAAAAGAGAATGAGAGTATTTTCATTTCATGAAAGCGCTTCTAGTAATATGCCTTGTCGGGAGGAGTTATTCTTTTATTATATTAAAAAAAGAGGAAGACATGCTGTCCACTGGCTTTTACACAGGCTCCCAAGTCCTTTGAAGACTGGGAAAGTACTGTCCTCTTTTTCATACAGGTCACTTTCAGTCGGAGTGTGAATTTGATGGCAAGAGAGAAGTGCCTTCTCTCCTTGTTAGTGTAAAGGGAAAGCTTTCATGCTGATGTCATCACTCTTTTTCTGCATTTTGTGGGCACTGACATCAAGTCAAAAGCATTTTCCTTCTTCAGTAAGAATGAAAGAGGAGCTGAATAGCTGTCTTATGTGCTGCCTAGAATGACAGGTCAGTGACTCAGACTAAGGAGACTCAGGGTAAATATTGAATAGCAAATGTGGTTGCTTGCACTTGCTTTTGCATTCGTGCCCAGTCTTCTAGAGGTCATTGTCAGAATGATCATAAGAATCAGGGGTGAACAGTTTTCCTACAGGCTTTGATTGTCCTTTGGTCTACTTATTTCTCAGTATTTTAGAACAGTGTTGCTTTTCAATATTTATTTTGGAAAATCAAGCAATAAATTGCAGCATGCTATACAAATGACAATAATAGAAATTGAATAATTGAAATACAAATGAAAATATTTACAGACCCGTCACATCCCGTCATAAATTGTTTCAACTCCTATCCTCAAAATGACACTATAGAGCACTGCATACCAAGACAACTAGACACAATAACAGTTTTTTTTCCTGAAGACCACAACTCTGCTAAATAAATAATTCCCTCACCACTGTCAAACTATTCACTAAGGCTGCATTACTATTACTATTAGTCTTGTCATTGTTTCTATCACCCTTCTCCTCCCACTTATGACTGCAGGAGTGTAACTTTGTTGCTTGTACCCTTATGATTTATATTGCTATTGATGGGTCCGGATTGATTATTTATACCCTATGGCTATCATTAAGTGTTGTACCTTATGATTCTTGATGAATGAATCTTGTCTTTTTATGTACACTGAGAGAATATGTGTCAAAGACAAATTCCTTGTGTGTCCAATCAAACTTGGTCAATAAAGAATCCTATCCTATCCTATCCTATCCTATCCTATCCTATCCTATCCTATCCTATCCTATCCTATCCTATCCTATCCTATCCTATCCTATCCTATCCTATTAATTTAACATGATACCTGCATGTATTGAGTCATGTATTGACTCAGCGCTGCCAAGAAAACCAGTTCAGTTGGCGTGGCAGGCCAGTTCCAGTGACCCAGGCCGCCAAGTTACTACGGGTTCAGCCGAAATAGTCAGAACTGGTAGGGCCCCTCCTCTGATATGGATTGATTTATTTGCTCAACGTATAGGTGATTACAGAATGTGTTCATGTTTAGAAATTGGGAAGTAAGTAAAAATAAAGACTGCTATATTAAGACTGTAAACCTATACCCACTTACTTTGAAGTAACACCAATTGTACTCAAAGACTTATATGGGTAGCTCTTTTTCTAACAAGAGTCATGCTCAAATATGAACCTTTGAAAAAAGACAGATAATGTATGCCAATAAATTGAAAGCCATTTAAAGTAGACCATAACCTACCACTAGATAAAGTAGAAAAATGTGGGTTAGACAGCATCATCACCAGATGGATTCATAACTGGCTGACCAACCACACTCAATGTGTAGTCCTCAATGAAATTGCATCTACAGGAGAGAAGTATGCAGTGGAATACCCTAAGGCTCTGTTTTATGCCCAGTACTCTTCAACATCTTCATCAATAATTTGGATGAGGGGATAAATAGGGAACTCATCAAATTTTCAGATGACATCAAGCTGACAGGAATAGCCAACACTCCAGAAGATAGGCTTAAGATACAGAAGGATCTTGACAAACTTGAACATTGGGCACTATCTAACAAAATGAAATTCAATGGTGAAAAAAGTAAGCTTCTACATTTAGGAAAGAAAAAGAAAATGCACAGGTACAGTATAGGTGGTACCTTGCTCAATAGTAGTAACTGTGAGAGAGATTTGGGATCTTAATGGACAACCATTGAAATATGAGCCAGCAGTGTGCAGCAGCTGCCAAAAAAGCCAATACAATTCTAGGCTGCATAAACAGATGGATAGAATCAAGATCATGTGAAGTGTTAATACCACTTTATAATGCCTTGGTAAGGCCACACTTGGAATACTGGATCCAGTTTTGGTAGCCATGATGTAAAAAAGATGCGGAGACTCTAGAAAGAGTGCAGAGAAGAGCAACAAAAATGATTAGGGGACTGGAGACTAAAACAAGGGGACTGGAGACTAAATCATATGAAAAACAGTTGCAGCAACTGGGTATGTCTAGTTTAAAGAAAAGAGGGACTAGGGGAGACATGATAGCAGTGTTCCAATATCTCAGGGGTTGTCACAAAGAAGAGGGAGTCAAACTATTCTTCAAGGCACCTGAGGGTAGAACAAGAAGCAATGGGTGGAAACTAATCAAGGAGAGAAGCAACTTAGAACTGAGGAGATGTTTCCTGACAGAACAACCAATCAGTGGAGCAGCTTGCCTCCAGAAGTTGTGACTGCCCCAACACTGGAAGTCTTTAAGAAGATGTTGGATAGCCATCTGTCTGAAATGGTATGGGGTTTCCTGCCTAGGCAGGGGTTTGGTACAAGAAGACCTCCAAGGTTCCTTCCAAGTCTGCTATTGTATTATTGTATTATTATTATTATGGCACTGCTATGTACAAAAACAAGATAAGAAAGGAAGGAGAAAAACTACCGTAGTTAAATGTAAAGAGTAAATTTCTCAGTGCAATTGCATTTTGCAAATAGTGTGTTTTTTAATAGTTCATTATACCTCCAGATGAATGTTTTTCATGTGGATGATTTTCCTTTTTCATAAGGAAGAAGTGTTTTTCATACAAATTGTGACTGCTATTGATCTTTTCCAGCAATTTACACTGGAAAATGAGTGTTATGCCAACATATGTCTGAAATCCATTGTTCTGGATTTACAGAAAATCAAGAAATTTATCAAATCAAAAACATGAAGTAATGTCAACTATTATATTTGACATTTTGAGCTCATGGACCTTTAAGTCTATTCTTGGCCATTTTACTGTCAATTTTACTTTGCTATAGAACATTAACTATGTTTTTGTTGAGCATGTCTAAAAATGATCCAATAAAGCATGGCATATCAAGGCTGATAACTTAGCATTTTCATACTTAAGCATGCATATTCATACTTGCCTCCATATATGCTTGCACATACATATATACCAACACACACATACAAAGTTACATATTTTAAACCAAATGGGTTCCTATTGTTATCGTTTTCCTCTGCTTAAAACAGAACAGCAATTCATAAATTCATCGTGTTCTCAAGGATGAAATATTTTCTCTTTGGATCAGAGAGGAAATGAGATTGTGCTCAAAAATAAAATATTTAAAGTTTCTAATTTGAGATTCTAAGCCTTGAAGAGTTTCATTGAATGTTAGAAAATAAGAGGAAACTTTATTGTAAAAATTGAGCAGTGTACCTATAACAGTAGGTTTGTATTTAATCGACAATATCCCCAAGCAGAATTTAAGAATAGGTTTGATTGTACTAAGTTAGTGTCTGTCTGTCTGTCTGTTGTCCTCCACCCACCCATCCATTCATATCGCTCCTCTTCACTTTAAGAAATAAATATGTATTGAAGCAGGCCTAGATAGTGTCATGAGAAAAAACAATTCATTAGAATATGACTCAAAGCAATGAAGATCTGAAGCAAAGTTTCTTCATTAAACTATCCTATAGCAATGATCACTGGGTCTAACTGGCTGACAACCCTGACAATAGTTTGACAAAAAAAATAATATAAGATATAGAAAAGCTATTTGAACAATCAAAAATTATTAATAAAATTTGCATGGGTAAGAAAAAGTCCCAATTTTATATTTATAATACTCAAACCCAATCATGAGTCTGGAACCATAGTGTCACTTTTATCCTTTTACACTATTCTTTGCCTAACATTTTTACACCTCATTATCTGGTTTCATCTTCTCATCAGAGTCATTTTAAACTAAGTTATAATATCAAAGGAAACTATATTCAGATTGCATGATAGTCCAGAACGCAGCCGCGCGAGCGATTGTGGGTGCACCCAGGTACACCCACGTCACACCTATCCTCCGTGAGCTGCACTGGCTACCCATTAGTCTCCGAATCTGCTTCAAGGTGCTGGTCGCTACCTATAAAGCCCTACATGGCATCGGACCTAGGTACCTGAGAGACCGCCTCCTGCCGATTACCTCCCATAGACCGATTAGATCTCACAGGTTAGGTCTCCTCCGGATTCCATCCGCCAGCCAATGTCGGCTGGCGACCCCCCGGGGGAGAGCCTTCTCTGTTGCAGCTCCAGCCCTCTGGAATGATCTCCCCGTCAAGATCCGAACCCTTACCACCCTCCCGGCCTTCCTCAAAGCCACCAAGTCCTGGCTGCTCCTGCAGGCCGGGGGACTTGTGAAACATCCAGCCCCACGGAAATTGTGAATGTTGTGGTTTTTGTTTTAAAGTGTTGTCTTTGTCCAGTTTTCCCCTTCCCTTGTCTATTATGAGCCGCCCGGAGTCCTTCGGGAGTGGGCGGCATACAAGACAAATAAATACAAAATACAATACAATGATATGCTCATACATGCGAACAAAGTTCAGAATCATGGGAGCTTCGGTGTTCCCTTGGTATTTTTGAAAGCAAAATTGGATTTTTAAAAAGCGGTATAGAAATAGTATTGATACTTTTGAAATATGGTATTGGTCAAAATCTCTGAAAATACCATGAACAGCTTAAAAAAAAAAAAACAAGGTGGGGGAATCATTGAACAAATAAATCCAGAATAACAAGTTCAATTTATTCTACTTTGGACATATTATATAAAGGCATCTGAAGAAGACTATATTGTAAGGAAAGTTGAAAGAAAAGAAGAGAATGAGTAGCAGTAAAGGTGGCTAGATCCAGTTACAGTGGTAAAGTGGGCACCATTGCAGAATTTGATGGATCAAGTTTGGACAGATTGTCATGAAGAAAATCTATTTAAGCAATCACTAAAAATTGATACCAACATGATGACACAGAATGAATAAATCATGGTATCGAAAGGCATCCTGAATACCAACCATTGTCTTAATTCTATGCCTTTTGCCTACTGCCACAAGAAACATTATTCAGGCATAAAGATCAAAGTTCTAACTAAAAATTGTAACTTTCCATAGTAGGGATAAGGCAATTGGGGGTCAACTTATAGACATTTCTTTTAACCCAATGCTATTTTGCTGAACATGCAGCAAAACTAGACAGTTTAACACCAGTTTAACTTTTCTCGCTCTTTTCTACTGCTGAATTTTCACATATCCTTTCAAGCTATGATTTGCTTACCATGGCTTATCCAACAATCAGAGTTGACTGACTTCATGTTGGATGTTAAAGCATGACCTATATGGAAAGTAAAAATCTGCAGTGTGATCCACTTCATTCTCTGGAGTTTTAAAGATCCCTCTCCTTGTTCCATAGTCTCAAAATTATGTGAAGCTAGAGAGATGTCTCGAGAAGAGGGGGGGGGGTCCTCTGCTTGAGCAGAGGGTTGGACTACAAGGTCTCCAAGGTCCCTTCTGGCTCTATTCTGATTGATTGATATTTGATGGGAGTTTACTTTATGGCTGGAGGATATCTGAATAGAGTACTGAATATTGGACTCTCTGTGTTTTCAAGAGAATACCTGATTAACCACATCAGAGATTCCCATCTCTTCTTAGTTTACATTACTAGCAGAAAATAATCAGTATGTGTTTAAATCAGTTAAATCATGCGCATGTGCGGGTTTGGAATGGCGACCGGGCTTTTTCGCTCCACACTAACTTGGCGAAAAAGCACCGGGAAGCCTCCAAACGGACCGCAAAAACCGTTGGAAACAGTTCCTGGGAGAGCCCAAAAGCTGCGGAACCCATAGGACCTGCTGAAATCCGGAGGCTCGCACTTTCGTTACAGCGGCGGCCCGGGTTGTCCAGCTGTGTGAGGGCGGCGGCGGCGGCGGTGCGCGGCGGCGATAGCGGCGCGCGGGCGTTCGGAGCCTCCCCTACCATCATTTTACCATCTCTTGATTTCTGGAAGCCCTTGGTGCTGCTGGTGAGCCCCCTGGCCATCTATCTGCTGGCCCCTGGTCCTGTTAGTCGTCCCAGAGCAGCGGAACAGCAGCTGCTGAAGTTGGAAGGAAAACGTGGAGGAACGCAGGGAGGGAAATGGCGACGCCAAACAGCTGACTCATGGCATTACATCTGTACATCCTCCTTTCTGGCCAGCCTGTTGACTTCGCTGGAGCTGAGTGATTGTGACTGTGACTGTGAGCCTTGGTGACTAGCGAGCTGAGAGGGGTTAATTTTTTAACTTAGTTCACTTTAAAGAAGGGGGCTGTCGGAGGCTGCATTGAATCTACGGATTGAATGGTTGTGTGTGCTACTGCCCTAGACGCCCCCCCCCTCGGATTTATCTCTGCTTACTTTACTATCTGTTACCTACTTTATTATTCATCATCTGCTGTTTTATTGTATATCATCGTTGCAACCCCCTCCGGACTTTGCTCCCTGCACATTTAACCATTAGGAGGAATAGGTTTGTGGCTTAACTGGCAGGGAGCGATAGAGGATGGCGGCTGCAGTGACGAGGACTGAGCCCCGAAAACACCAGCAATTTTCCCTCCATCTGCAAGAGCGGCACAAGTCAGCCTTGAACTCTGGTCTCCTACATTGTGGCCCTTATCTATCTTTGGAAAAGAGACCTTTGAATATACAGCCCACTAACCTCCACCAGTGGGGTAAGACTACATGGTTGCCGCTCATGAACTTTGGAACTTTGTATTTAATCTTGCTTGTACACAGCCACCTTATATATTACGTACTTTTGACTTGGTGGCTAACGACATTTCCCCAGGACATAAGAAGGGAGAGGAGCAGGCCACCGCTTCCTCCACAGTTTCCATATTACTATATATTATAACTGCGCAATTTTAAATAGTATGTTGAGTGTATGGGAGTTGGCTGGAATTGAATGAATGGCCCACTTTTAGTAATTGTTACCTTTGTATTTTATATGTTTTAATATTTTACGTGGGAACTGTTAGTGTGGATAACTGAGAATGTGTGACTCGGAGGACCTGCTGGGGAAGGCGGGGGGTACCGGGGTGGTTGGGGGGACCATGGACATGGGAGTGGGTCGGAGCATAGCGGTCGTGATAGGGAGAGGCAGATATGGCGGGGACCTTAGGGCTGGCCATTACCGGGGAAGGAGGGTTCGCTACATCACAGAGATCCCTCCTTCCGGCCCTAGGAGTCCCACTCCAAGACCAGATGGCGCGAGTAGTCAGGACCCTGGTCTCAGGCTGTTGTCGCTAAATGCCAGGTCTGTTGTTCACAAAGCTCCCCTCGTCCGGGACTTAATTGTTGACGAGAGGGCAGACCTGGCATGTATTACTGAAACCTGGCTGGGCACAGAAGGAGGAGTCCCCCTTGTAGAGATGTGCCCAGAGGGATTTCAGGTGCTTCATCAGCCGAGAGCCCAGGGAAGGGGTGGCGGTGTGGCTATTGTAATCCGGGAGTCTCTGTTACCTCGTAGGGTCCCTGCTCCGGAGCTTGTCGGGTGTGAGTCTCTGCTGATAAAGTTGGACCTCAAGGGTCAAGTGGGTTTGCTGCTAACGTACCTGCCTCCCAACTGCGTTGCAGCATCCCTCCCCTCGCTCCTCGAGTCAGTAGCCGAGCTGGCAGTTGAGTTCCCCAGGCTTATAGTTCTGGGGGATTTCAATCTGCCATCGCTCGGTGAACGCTCTGATGGGGCGCAGGAGTTCATGGCTTCCATGACAGCCATGGGCTTGACCCAAGTAATTCGGGGCCCAACCCACGCAGCGGGTCACATGCTCGACCTCGTATTTCTCTCGGAGCAGTGGATGTGTGATCTTGGTCTGAGGGGTAATGAGATCCTACCCCTGTCGTGGTCAGACCACTGCCTACTGAGGCTTGACTTCCGGAGGCCAAACCCCCACCGTAGGGAGGAGGAACCGACCAGATGGTTCCGCCCCAGGCGACTCATGGACCCGTTGAGGTTCCAGACGGAGCTTGGGGTTATTCCTGATACTCTCGCCCACAGTTCGGCGGAGACTCTGGCTGCCGCCTGGTACTCGGCGGCGTCGGAGTCTCTCGACCGGATTGCGCCACTACGGCCCCTCCGGGTCAGTGGATCCCGGAGACCTCCCTGGTTTACCGAGGAGCTCCGGGAGAAGAAACGCCGGAGGAGGTGCCTAGAGCACCAGTGGAGGTCCGATAGGTCCGAGGCGAACCGAGCACTCTTAACTACCTGCACCAAGGACTATGTCCGAGCACTAAGAACTGCAAAAAGATCATATATTTCAGCCTTGGTTGCGTCCGCCGAGTCACGCCCAGCCGCCCTGTTTAGGATAACCCGCTCCCTCCTCAATAGGAGGGATGCGGGAGACCCCTTGCAGGGTAGGGCTGAGGATTATGCTCAATTCTTGGCGGACAAAGTAGCTCGGTTTCGATCAGACTTGGACTCCACCGCAGTAGATCCAGCTGAGACACAGGAGGATCACTTGCCACACCAGTTCTGGGTTGAGTTCCAGGACGTTGCCTCTGGGGATGTGGACAGGGCCATTCGAGCTGTAAGTGCCTCCACTTGTATTCTGGACCCGTGTCCCTCCTGGCTGGTTGCCAACAGCAGGGAGGTGACACATGGCTGGATCCAGGCGGTTGTCACCGCCTCCCTTCGGGAGGGGCACTTCCCCGCCGTACTTAAAACGGCGGTGGTGAGACCCCTCCTGAAGAAACCATCGTTAGATCCAGCCATTTTAAACAACTTTCGTCCTGTCTCCAACCTTCCCTTTATCGGGAAGGTTGTCGAGAAGGTGGTGGCCTTTCAGCTCCAACGGGCCTTGGAGGAAGCTAGCTATCTTGACCCCTTCCAGTCCGGCTTCAGACCTGGTTACAGCACAGAAACCGCTTTGGTCGCATTGACCGATGATCTCTGGAGGGCCAGAGATGGAGGCTATGCGTCCATCCTGGTTCTCCTTGACCTCTCAGCGGCTTTCGATACCATCGACCATGGTATCCTTCTGCGACGACTGCGGGAGGTGGGAGTGGGAGGCACTGTTTTGCGGTGGTTCTCCTCCTACCTCTCGGACAGGTCGCAGTCGGTGTTGGTCGGGGGGCAGAGATCGTCCCTGAGGCCCCTAACGTGTGGGGTGCCACAGGGTTCGGTCTTATCCCCCCTACTATTTAACATATACATGAAACCGCTGGGCGAGATCATTCGGAGGCACGGGATAAAATACCACCAATATGCGGACGATACGCAATTGTATCTGTCCGCCCCGTGCCAACTCAATGAAGCGGTGGACGTGATGAACCGGGGTCTGGAGGCCGTTAAGAACTGGATGAGTGCTAACAAACTGGTACTCAACCCGGACAAGACCGAGTGGCTGTTGTGCTTCCCCCCCAATAATTTGGCTAATATACCAACGCTTAGGCTGGGGGGTCAAATTTTATACCCCTCAGATAGGGTCCGCAACTTAGGAGTCCTCCTGGACCCACAGCTGACTTTTGATCACCAGCTGTCAGCTGTGACCAGGGGGGCATTTGCCCAGGTTCGCCTGGTCCGCCAGTTGCGGCCCTACCTAGACCGGGGGGCTCTCACAACAGTCACTCGAGCCCTTGTGATCTCTAGACTGGAATACTGCAATGGGCTCTACATGGGGTTGCCCTTGAAGTGCATCCGGCGACTGCAGCTAGTCCAGAATGCAGCCGCGCGAGTGATAGTGGGCGCACCGCGGTTCGCCCACGTTACACCTGTCCTCCGCGAGCTGCACTGGCTACCTGTTGGTCTCCGGGTGCGCTTCAGGGTACTGATGACCACCTTTAAAGCACTCCATGGTAGTGGATCTGAGTACTTGAGAGACCGCCTTCTGCCGATTACTTCCCTAAATCGACCAATTAGATCGCACAGACTGGGCCTCCTCCGAATCCCATCTGCCAGTCAATGCCGACTGGCGACCACACGGAGGAGAGCCTTTTCTGTTGCTGCTCCGACCCTGTGGAACGAGCTCCCCATGGAGATCCGTACCCTCACCACTATCCAGACCTTCCGCGCAGCCCTCAAGATCTGGCTCTCCCAGCAGGCCTGGGGATAGGCTTCCAATTCACCCGCCCGAGTGTTTGATTGTTGAATGAAAGTTGTGTTTTACTATCTTTTCTTTGTTCACATATTGTTTTGTTTTTGACCTTGCACCCCCCCTCCCCCCCCCCCTGTGGTTGTAAGCCGCCCTGAGTCCCCTCAGGGAAAAGGGCGGCATATAAATCCCAATAAACTACAAACTACAAACTACAGTTTGACTGGTGTAATTCTAATGATAGATTTCAAATGAAGTTGTGAGCCAGGTAGTCTAGTCTGACTGTGTCTCTGTACTGTCACTCTGTTTACCCATCTGTCAGTTCAATATCTTGAGCTGTATCCATCAGTACGGAATTAACTAACTTAAAAGTCAATGGATTCAGTGTGTAATGGCTAGTATTCTGCACCTGCTGAACAAACACACAAGACTTTAAGTTCCTGCTTTCTTCGGAGTATTGGGTATTGCTTGGCAGTGAAGAGAAAAGCCTCAGGTTCACAATAAATCCATGCATGCTGTCTTGTGCTGGAATCACTAATTCACTAGGACTTTCTTATGTCCACTTGAGGGTCATTCATTTTCTGAATTGCTCAGCCCATCACATGGAGACATGCACACTCAGACTTCTGCAAGAAGCCTAGTGAATGTGTGTTTCATTAATTTCCATGCCCTGTGTTGAAAATTATTCAAAATGTTTTCCATTAAAATTCAAGGTTCATATTGGCACACCTTCCATGTAGCAATGCTGCAAATTAAACTTACTTGTGCATTGGGAAAAGTGCCAGTGCAATCATAGTATATTGCTTAATTAATGGAATGATGTCCTGGATTTAAGCAAACCAATTCCCTGCCTGCCTCGGTGTGTTTTCTATCCCCCATTTTTCAACAAATGGAATTACTATTCTCCCAGATAGGCCCCCTGAAATCATGCTGCTGGGCTAATTTACAGTGTGAATAGAAAATGAGATAAAAATGTATTATTAAATTATACTAATATACTTTAATATGATTTATTCTTCTGCAGATACACTAAGTAATACAAAGCATAACACACCAGCTTAATGTTTTCTTGTCTGCTACCATAAGGCTCTATTCCATATTTGATTGGACATCTGCCGTGAGCACATCAATCTTTTCTCCATCTTTAATTTT
Source organism: Thamnophis elegans (assembly GCF_009769535.1). NCBI lineage: Eukaryota > Metazoa > Chordata > Lepidosauria > Squamata > Natricidae > Thamnophis > Thamnophis elegans. Next base: position 104,335,526 of record NC_045541.1, on the reverse strand, counting down.
AATAAATTTGTGTTAAATTTGGGTTTATTTTCTATGCCCTCTTATCTCCTTAAGATAGGGTTTTTTTTGCAGCTTCCATCCTTGAGGTTTCAACGTGGATTTATGCAGCTTATTAAAGACTATGCTGCAAAGACAGATGGATGTAGCATCCATATTGGGAGGATCAGCTTAATTTTGCTCTTGAAATTCCTGAAATTTCCACCCACATACAATAGTACCATACTTTGATATTATCTACTTTGGCTTGTGTATATGTGGGCTACATATGTAAGGCCTATAAAAAGAATGATAGCAAGCTATAACTGAACATGGGAGTGCAGAGCCATAGATTGGGCGGGTTTCCCTATTAAAAAAGCATATCAAATAAATTGTGTTCCTCTTTCCCAACTGTGTTCTATTACCCTGAAATGTAAGAAGAACCTTTTGTTGGACTTCTGTAGGCAGCAAATAATTTGAAATACTGACAAAAATGCAATCTTTTTTTTTAAAGGAAAGGAATATTCACGAATTAGCTTAACATTCCAACAGATAGCTCATAATGAATTATTTTGAAAATAGGGGTACAATATGATATACTATATTTTTCAGAATATAAGACACACTTCCCCCCAAAAAAAAACAGTGGGTGGAAATGCCTGTGCGTCTTATACAGCAAATGCTGCCAAAGCCTCGGCCACCCACTGGCACCGACCCTTCGGACTCTGCCTCCCAGGAATTTGCCTCCTTGCAGCAAACAGTGTGGTCAGCTTCAGCACAGCCTGATTTAGCATGAGCAGTTGATTGGCAGTTGGATCTGCCTTCTGGAATACCTCCTATCAGGTGTTCTAGACTGTGAGGATCACCGCCACTCATTGGCGGTGGTGCCACCTATCACTGCTGCCATCTATTGCCGCCTCTACATGCCCCATTTTTGGTATCTGCACATCCCGTTTTGGCTTCTGTATGCCCAATTTTTGGCCTCTATGTGTCCCATTTTCAGCTCGTTCCAAGTGGCGGGGAAAGGCCGCAGCAGCGATGGGCCTGGAACAGCTTATAGGAGGTATTCCAGGAGGCAGATCCAACTGCCAATCAGCTGATCATGCTAAATCAGGCTGTGCTGAAGCTGACCATGCTGTTTGCTGTTTGCTGCAAGGAGGCAAATTCCTGGGAGGCAGAGAGATTTTTTTCTTGTTTTCTTCCTCAAAAGTTAGGTGTGTCTTATACTTCAGAGCATCTTATAGTCCATAAAATATGGTAATTCTGTAAAGTTATTCTGTATCATGTAGTATCCCTCTTTTCAAAACATGTAATGTCTCCTTAGTTTAGCCTGTATAAATGTCAGCTGGGTATTTCTCTCTAACCCCAATCCTAACCCTAACCATAACCATAACCCTTTCTCTGCAAATGGAAATGCAAATCCAAATAGATGGAGGCTTATTTTTTTAACTGTAGAAAATAATCAAGTTGAACGAAACCAACTGAGCTAAAACACCCAGTTCCTACTTTGAAACAAACTCTATCTTATATGTCTGTGTTAAATCAGTGTGATGATCCCACTTTAATGTTCATAATATGGCAAATGATCCCCAATATGCACAGCCATCTATATGGTCTGCCCTGATAATTTGTAGAGTTAGGATGGAGTGAAACAGGGTTCATTTATCTCCATTGCTACTTTGATTCAACATTACGGTTTTTTTGGCATGCTTAAAAGCTATTCCTTTTCCACTTCGCTGGTTAGAAGGGATACTTTTGTTGAAATTTCATCAAAGCAAAGCATCCCCTTGAAGCTTTAAATGGCCTTGTAAATAGGCAGGTGATTGTGATGGGAATCACTTTATCTCTACCTATGAAACCAGGTCCTTCTGTTATCACTGAGGGCTAACTTAGCAAATTATCAGAGGAGTGGGGAAACTTGTCAATCTTATTGAAACTCCTTTTTTTTTTCAAAATAGAAACTTCTTCATTTTCTTTTAGAATAAGTATCTCTTAATGGCAAATCCAGCAAGTGTTTGTACAGTTGTATTTGTTGGTTTATGCACCTGCAGGAATAGCTAATCTGGTTCTTAAAGCTCTGCAGATCTTCTTTTTGGAAACATTAAAGTCTCAACATCTTCCAGTTTTGCACAGGCACTTTAGAGCACCTATTTACTCTCACTCTTTCCAAAACACTTCTTTTGAAGGATTTGCTCAGTCCAATCATCATATGTATCTCTAAGAAACTTACCTTATTTCACATGTTCTTAATAGAGTGAGAGCATTTTGTCTTGGGGTGCTAGGAACAAGAGCAGTCATGGCAAGAATTACTGACAGCTAGCTAACTAAACGCTGACAGCAGCATAATCGGTTTTCTGCCAATGCATTCATCACCTTGGGCTGTGCTCCCTTCCTGTCTCACAAGCTTGTAAATGACACATGACCTTGTTCTTTTCCCAGGCAGAGCAAAACAAAAGGACATGATGGAGCATGAAAAGAGAAAAAGTACACTCCACTATTTTTGTAGAAGAAATCTTTAAAAAATAATTGGTCTTTTTCTCACCTAACATCTCATTGTAGCTCATTTTGGGTTGCACTGCCAAATTCTGTGGAAAAAGAGGGAAAACAGAGAGATTTCATTGTTTATATGGTATTTATTTCTATGACACCAAAAGTCAATAGTCTCAGTGTCATAATAAAAGGAACCTCTGTTTCAGTCTGGATTCTGACCTTTCAAAGAACTGACAAATTTACTGTAGTTTCTTTCAAGTTTGCCTAGATTTTGGAGCAACTTTAACTGGCCACTTCCATAACAATCCTGTAAATTGGCCAATGTGCTCTATCCAGAAGATATGCAGACTTCATAGTTTCCAAAGAGTCTTTTGCTTTCTAAAGATACATCTGATAGACTTTCTCCTGATGTACTGTGATGCACTGTACATGGCACTGTATATACCGGTAATGCAAGTGTAAATTCCTAATAACTGATTACTATTGGCTTTCATTGGCACCCTTTCTTTGTCATTCAGTAGAACATGCATGATAGAAATTATTATACAAGAATATCAAGGCAAAGCAGCAGCATCTCTACTAAACTTTTCAATATCAATCATTTGTGCTTATGAAGTAGAATCCTTTATTAGTTCTGAAAATATTAGACCTTCTCACCTTGGAATTCTGACCAATTTATCCTAGAAATTATATTACTTCCATAGCCAATAGAGGTATGTAAAATGGTAACATTTATTCTTTAAATTTTCTTTATAATGTTTATTCTAATCCTCAAAACCATAATTATAAATTATTTTTTCTAATTCCCACAAAAATGTCAATAAGTGATTTCCAATCATCATTACATTTAGATATTGTCCTATCTTTAATGAAAGCCATCAATTCAGCCATCTCAACAAGTTCATGTTGAACTATCCATTCCTCCATTATGGATTAAGTCAGATCTTTCAACCTTACACAAAATAGTAACAGTTTGCATGTCAAACAAAGTCCCATATTTTATTTTTCAGGGACCTATCTGTCAATCCAAAAGGAAAAGTCTCTGTTTTCAATTTTATATGAGTCTTTAAAATCTTCTGTATTATTGTATATTATTTGGACCAAATTTTCTGGCTTTTTTACATGTCGAACAAACATGATAAAATGTCCCTTCTTGTTGATTACATTTTCATTGTAGGTTTGAAGACCCTTTATTCATTTCTAGATAGATTTTCCAGGGTACCAACAGTACATCATTTAATAAGAAATATATTTAAGATTACAGTGGTACCTCAGTACTCAGTGTTCATTCATTCTGTGAGATGCCAAGAGTACTGAAAAGGATGAGTCCCAAACAAATTACATGACTTACTTTTGTTTTGGCTGGGAAGAACTTTCTGTCTATCCTTTTTCCTATTTAAAGAACCTTCCCAGCATGGCTGACTTAGGTTTAGGTTTATTAGATTTATATGCTGCCCTCTTCCCAAGGACTCAGAGCGGCATACAACATTAAAAGAAACACATAATACAAAAGTTAAAAAAAAATAAATAGAATATCCCAAACCCAATTAAAATTGACAAAGACATATTTTTTTAAAAAAAAATTAAAATTAAAATTAATAGTGATCAATAATTTATTTTGTTTTGTTCAGGCCAGGCTGGCTTGCTGGAAAAGCCAATTTTTAAGGGCATGTCGGAAGGACCGGAGGTCGGGGATTATATGAAGCTCCGGGGGCAGCTCGTTCCAGAGGGAAGGCGCTTCCACAGAGAAGGCTCTCCCCCTGGGGCTCACTAGCTGACACTGTCTGGCCGGCGGCACCCTGAGGAGGCCAACTCTGTGGGATCGCAATGGACGATGGGAGGCTACCGGTGGCAGTAGGTGGTCTCACAGGTACCCTGGGCCTAAGCCATGACTTCCTGTCCTCCCTCCATGGTTGTCACCCTCTTTTGAAGCAAACTTCACAGCATGGCTTACTTTCTGTGTATTATCTGCAGTTGTTCCTTTCTTCCTATCACAATGCATCAAATACTAAACAAATGCCAAGTACTGGGACAATATTTTCATGCATCAAACACCTAATTCAATGAGTTTTGAATCAATCAAATATCAAGGTACCACTGTATTACATAGTATAAAAATCATCCTTTCAACCACATATCCTCCCACTGATCCATTATAAATTGTAATCAAAGCTTTTAAGCCATTTTATAGCTATTAATATTTAAAATAGGCCATTGACCCCAAAAGCGTAGTTAAGATTCCCTATTCCATTTCATTTTGCTATAAGAAAAGTCATGGAAATCTGTTTTCATTTTCAATAAAATAGAAATAAAAATAATTCCTTTGTCCAGTGCAATTTTAGAAAATGTAAAAAAAAAAAAAATAGTTCACATGCTAAATTGTATGTCTGCATATCTATTACTAAGGAACAATTTCTTACAGGTGCAAAATATGTCCAAATCTATAATTAATAGTAAATACTAAAATATGTGGAATATGTGAAATTAATTGTCTTACAGAATGAACAGTGACTCTGTAGTTTTGAGCAAGTTCTTTTCAGTCACAACTTAGTCCTCAACTTATGATCACAATTGAACCCAAAATTTATGTTGCTAAGCAAGACAGTTGTTAATTGAGTTTTACTCCATTTTATGAACTTTCTTGCCACAGATGTTAAGCTAATCATTTTAGTGGTTAATTTAGTAACATAGTTGTTAAGTGAATCTGACTTCCCTGTTGACTTTGCTGGCAAAAAATGATCACATGACCCTGGAACACTGACCCGTCTTAAATATGAGTCAGTTGTCAACCATCTCAATTTTGATCATGTGACCATGGGGATGCTGCAATGGTTGTAAGTGTGAAAATGGTCATACTTTTTTTTTCAGTGCCATTCTAACTTTGAATGATCACTAAATTAACTTTAGGACTACCTAAATATCCAGTGATTTTCCAAATATAAATATGCCATTCATTTCCAAGCAATTGCCTTAAGATTAGCCAGCTTCAAGCAGAAATACAAAAAAATCAGTTTGTAGGAAGTAATTCTGGATGGATTGTTGACATATTGAAATTCTGCTGAACCTACTTAATACAGTACCAGAATTTTGTAAAAGCACTATACTTTTATCACTATGTCCTATCTAGTGATTGGAGGAAAGTCATTTTCCTCTCCAGCCCAGAGTTGATCAAATCTACTGAAGCAAATTATGGGTACACAAACCCATAAGGACTCTTAGTGAAAACTATTATCTATGAATTTTAATTTTCTTGGGCTACAGAAAGTTGTGTAAGGCCATCAACTTTCTGTCTATGGAATCTTTCCCTCTGTAGTATTCCAGGCCTTTCTGGGTAATTTCCTCATTTTCTGTGATTTAATTAAAAGTAACTGGCACACAGTTAAAACTTTTTAAATGTTCATTAGTTCATTTGTTCTAATAGTACATTAATCTCTTGAGAGATGCTACTTGAGATAAAATGCTTTGTCAAACCGCATTGCTTAAGTCATAAATGAATAAAATAGTGAAAGCACTCAAAAGTAAGTTAGTAATGTTCTCTTTCCTAAATGAGGTAGACCATTAGCTTAATCATTCCCCTGGAGATAAGTGGAAAGACCATGTTTTCGTACAGAAAATTGTATAAACAAAATTCTTGTCACTATGTATGAATCTTTATGCTGTCTAGATCATACATAAATTTTCTGAATTTTAAAGTATAGTCTAAGTGCTTTATATAGTTTCATTGTCTATGGCACAGAGTAGGAGAAAAGGTACAATTAATCTTTCATTTTTTCCCCAATTCATGATTTTTATAATTTTATCTGAAGAGGTGAAAATACTTACAAGTACATAGCAATAGCAGTAGAAGTAATTATAATTAATATGCCCTTATAACTATGTGCAGTACAGGAAAATAAACAAATATGCATAATATAAATCTTACACTGCTTCTTATCCTGTTCCTCTGTTCCATTAAATATCAAAATATAACTATATTAAGAATCATGAAGACTTTTACAGGATTCCACTGATTCTTATGAGAGTTCAACTTCTTGAAATGGAGACAGGAATCATTCTTGACTCTTATGCCCATCAGATAAAATTTAGGAGAATATAAAGCAGTGGAAGAACACACTTTTAAATTTATTTTTGATGGCTGGAAATATATATATTTATGTATGTATGTATATATATATATGTATGTATGTGTGTGTGTGTGTGTGTGTATATTTGTTATATTTATGCTGATAAATAAATAAAGGGAGACTAGTATAGATCTATTTCAAGCTATTTAGCTCTCATCAGCTAGCCATACCCTATGTTGGGAATCGAACCTGTGCTCTATTGCCTCTCAGGCAGATGTGTTAACCATTGAGCTACAAGGCTCGACTCCTTATCAGCCAGCCAGGGTGAGAGGTATATATTTAAAGTCACAACCCCTGGTATGCCCAAATATGGGAGGAAGGTCACACTTCCACTCTCTGTCTTCAGCTCGTCACAAGAGACCGTCCAGACAGAAACCCAATATTTTTTACTGTTGCCTTTTTGTTACATTTGTTATATTTATGCTGATAAATAAATAAAGGGAGACTAGTATAGATCTATTTCAAGCTATTTAGCTCTCATCAGCTAGCCATACCCTATGTTGGGAATCGAACCTGTGCTCTATTGCCTCTCAGGCAGATGTGTTAACCATTGAGCTACAAGGCTCGACTCCTTATCAGCCAGCCAGGGTGAGAGGTATATATTTAAAGTCACAACCCCTGGTATGCCCAAATATGGGAGGAAGGTCACACTTCCACTCTCTGTCTTCGGCTCGTCACAAGAGACCATCCAGACAGAAACCCAATATTTTTTACTGTTGCCTTTTTGTTACATTTGTTATATTTATGCTGATAAATAAATAAAGGGAGATTAGTATAGATCTATTTCAAGCTATTTAGCTCTCATCAGCTAGCCATACCCTATGTTGGGAATCGAACCTGTGCTCTATTGCCTCTCAGGCAGATGTGTTAACCATTGAGCTACAAGGCTCGACTCCTTATCAGCCAGCCAGGGTGAGAGGTATATATTTAAAGTCACAACCCCTGGTATGCCCAAATATGGGAGGAAGGTCACACTTCCACTCTCTTTCTTCGGCTCGTCACAAGAGACCATCCAGACAGAAACCCAATATTTTTTACTGTTGCCTTTTTGTTACATTTGTTATATTTATGCTGATAAATAAATAAAGGGAGACTAGTATAGATCTATTTCAAGCTATTTAGCTCTCATCAGCTAGCCATACCCTATGTTGGGAATCGAACCTGTGCTCTATTGCCTCTCAGGCAGATGTCTCAATGGTTAACACATTGAGAGCTAAATAGACAGTTTTTAAGTATTTTTCCCCATTTGACAACCTTCCTTGCCATAATTGTTAAGTGAATTGGTGTAGTTGTTAAGTCAGTAACATGATTGTTAAGTGAATCTGGCTTTCCTACTGATTTTGCTTCTCAGAATGTCACAAAATGTGATCACATCACCTCAGAAAACTTTAACCATCATAAATATGAGTCAGTTGCCAAACATCTGATTTTTTTGATTATGTGACTATGGAGATGCTGCAATGGTTGTGAGTGTGAAAAACGGCCATGTCCTTTTTTTCAGTGCCCTTGTATCTTTGAATGGTCAGTAAACAAATTGTTATAAATTGAGAACTGTCTATCCTCTTCCTCCCCTCTCATACACTAGCACAAAATTTGAATACCTAAACACTAACTAAACATTTTAATGAAGAAAATTTGGAGTTATAGCAGGAAGGGGATGTTACATAATTTTTCATTGATAATGGAGTAATGGAAAGTGGGGGAGATATAGCCCTGAGATTCCTAATCCTTCCAGGTTTCCAGAATGATAGCAAATATTTTCTTCCATGTCCACTCCCAGTCATAGCAATGGGGATAATAAGGGCTTTCCTAGTGTTTCACTCATCTTTTTTATCATTTCTCTTTTTCTTCCTCCTATTCTATACCATGCCAGGCAGATTTATTGATCTGAGAAGACACTGACTGTTTCTTTTTAGCTCAGTGTCAGATTCCATTTCAGTGAGAATCATGTAATTTGCAAACAGGTAGTGAAGGATCAGCTCCTGCAGAACGTTTTGAAGCACAAACAAAACACACCTTTATGTAAACATTTATGAGCCTTGTGACAGTCAAACAACTGATTTAATGTTAAGCCTGCACCTGTTAACAGCGGTGTTCCCCAAGGTGGCATTTTAGGATCACACTCTTTATACTTTACATAAATAACCTTTGTGATCATATTATAAACAACTGTGTTCTCTTCACTGCTGATGTAAAACTATAGAACACCACCAACAATGCTGCTACCCTATAAAAATACTTTGACTATGTGTCAGAATGGTCAAACAATTGGCAAATCCAAATCTCAACCAACAAATGCTGTGTCTTATGCATTGGCAAAAAAAAATCAGAACACAAAATACAAGCTTGACGGATATGACCTCATAGATGGCTCCAACTCTTTCAAGGACCTTCAATTACTTATCTCAAATGATCTAAGTGCCGAAGCTCACTGTAACAGCATTGCCAAAAAGTCATTAAGAGTTGTTAACCTAATCTTGTGAAGAGTCTTCTCCGGTAATATTGAACTGCAAATTATGGCATACAAAACTTTTGCTAGACCAATTCTTGAGTACAGTTCATCTGTCTAGAACCCGCACTGCATATCAGACATAAATACTGTTAGATTGTGTAATGGATAGGTACACCAGGCTTAATGGTAACTACAGCTCTTTATTAAGTACCACAAGTGAGAACAATCCAGCGAAGGTTGAATCTGACAGCAGCCCTTTTATAGGATTAAACCTCTGTTGCCGCCAGAACAGAGGACCTTGATGGAAACCATTGTAATTAGGACTGATGTCTAACAAATTGAAGAGTCCAGAGATATTTCACGAGAAGAGTACCTCAGTTCTCTGTTCACAACAGAATACCTTATGCCACCAGACTTAAATTTTGGGCTTAGACAACTTAGAACTTTGATCCAACCTAAGCGTAGCACATAAAATTATATGCTACAATGTCCTACCTGTCAATGAACACTTCAGCTTCCACCATAACACATGAGGACACAATAGATGCAAACTTATGGTAAACCACTCCAAACGTGATTGTCAAAAATATGACTTCAGTAACAGAGTTGTCAAAACCTGGAATGCAATACCTGAAACTGTGGTTTCTTCCCCAAACTCCCCAAACTTTAACCTTAGACTGTCTACTTTCGACCTCACCCCATTCCTAAGAGGTCTGTAAGGGGTGTGCATAAGCACACCAGTGTGCCTACCATTCGTGTCCTAATATTCCCTTGTATTCATATTCATTTCATGTATACATAATTATATTTATACTTATATTTGTTATCTAATTGACAAAATATTAAATAAATAAATAAGTAAGTAAATAAATAAATAAATAAATAAATAAATAAATAAATAAATAAATAAATAAATAAATAAATAAATAAAATACTAGAACAATTACATTTTCACTCCAGTGAAGAAGTGGGATTTGATATTGATTTGTTTTGTCTGTCTTTCTCCTTTTCATTTGAAATGCTACTGCACTCAACAGAAGGTTTTTTCTCTCTAATATATCATAGTAAAATGTACATATTAGTGCATCCAAAATGAATTATGACTATATATGTTGCACCTTATTATACAAGATATGCATAGGGAACTTATAGCTCAGCTTGCTATTTTGTAAAGAAATAATAAAATAATGCTAAAGATTTAGAATTAATTTTTATTATCCATTGTCATTGGTATAGATGTATAGAGACCACACATTCTCTTCTGGTACCTTATCTAAAATTTGAGAAATGCTCTATTCCGCTGGGAATTGATCCATAAAGTAGATGTCCAATTCTAGAAAGATTTGGGGAAAAACAAAATTCAGAATTCCTGTAACCTGTCTATTGGTCTTCAGTCCATCACTTCATTTTATCTGTCTGTCCATGCATACATCCATGATCCTGGGCATGGACAAAAGTTAATAATCTACATGAGAAAAATTCAAATAGTGTATAATTTGTTGATTTTCAAAAGAATGGAAGAGGAGGTGACAGAAACTATGGTGAACAGCATTGTTGTCATCTAATTCCTGCATGCTACTACTCACATCATCTGTCATTTTTTAGAGTGTTATCATGTAGTCCTTGAACTATCTTTTGTGTTCCTGCTGTTTCACAAAATAGACACTGGATATTCTAGAGATGATACGATTTATCCATTACTTTCTTTCATTTCATCTCATTCAGCCTATGCAGTTTTCCCTCACCAGATTTCTAATCTCAGTAATAACATTGTACAAATAGAGCGATTTCTAGAGAACATTTTTGTTAAATTCCAGTTCATTCTCATCCTTCCAACCTCTTACATTATCTCTCTCATTTGTATTATGGTTAGTCACACAGCCAGCCAGATGTTTAGATTGGATTGGCATTTTTATTCGCCTGATAAGTCCTTCCCAGGCACCTAGGATAGGCAGATTCATTGTTTAATGGTGTTAAAAATATCATCTCAGGCTGTAAGCTGCTTCAAGTAAAACTCCCTTTTGCAATTGACTGATGGTGATTTTATCAATGGTGTTAGGATTGAAGTGGTACTCCAGATGTTTTGAATTTACACTCAAGATGCTTATTTTTATTGTTATTGTAATGTTTCAGCTTTGTTGTGAACATTCAATTTTTTTTACAATGGCCAAGAAGAATATTGATATATCTGTATATGCAAAAACCATGAACTTTCCCCCCAGTATACTAGTAGCTAAAATAGTAATAACACCTATCACCTCTGCAAAAACAATATGATTGACAATCCCATTATGCTACATCTGATCCAGCAAATTATTGTTGTTTTTATGAGTCATAGATATGTATTCCATTCATATATTTACTAGAATAAATAGGTTTCACTTTTAGCAGAAAAAATGAAGCATTAACGTGCCTATTTTATACCTAAAGAGAAGTGATTCCTGTACATTGTGAGTGAATTATATCTTGAAATTGGAATTGTGTGGTCAAGAGCAAAATTAACTAAATGACTTATTCCTTTTTTAATGATTCAGTTGATATACTTCATCCAGAGCTCTGTAGTTTATTCAAGTCACAGCATCTCTCCACAGATTTATACTAAAGAATGTAAAGCTTGACTTCATTACTTTGGCTTCAGTTCTTTTATTTAGCACTTGCTTTGCATTAAGAAATATCAAAAGGCTCTTTATATTTACAGCTCTTAACAATGCCTTAAACCTCACAGGTCATTCATCTTAAATTAAATAAAATGAGCAGCACAAACTATGCAAATGTATTTTGTCATTCTCCTCTCCAAAGTGCCTAACATTTCATCACAGGAAACTTCATTAAGTTACAATGTTGGTTTTCCCATGTTGAGCTTTTTTTTTTTTTTTTTAAATGAAATAACATAAGTTCATTGTCCTTCACAGGAGAAAAAAAATGTTCCTATATCTTCAGTGACAATAATAATAATAATAATAATAATAATAACAACAACAACAACAACAACAACAACAACAACAATAATACTTAGGCATTCTGCAGGATAACATCAAGCATGGAGAAGTAAAAACTATTGTCAGGCGAGAGTACACCAACAGAGTTAGGAAAATTTTGAAATCTAAATTGAATGGTGGAAATACAATCAAGGCCATAAATACCTGGGCAATACCAGTTATAAGATACGCAGCTGGTATAGTTAATTGGACACAAGCTGATTTGGACCTTTTGGACCGAAAAACCAGGAAACTAATGACAATGCATTACAGTTTACATCCACGTGGTGATACTGATAGACTATACCTGCCCCGAAAATCAGGTGGCAGAGGATTATTACAAGTGAAACAAACAGTTGAAGAAGAAAAACATGCACTGGCTGATTATTTAAAAGAAAGTCAAGAACATCTATTAATCGAAGTAAAGAACAAAAATCTACTGAAGGCCCAACAGACGAAACAAGAATACAGAAAAGATGTGATAAAATCAAGAATGGAGAGTTGGCAGAACAAAGCACTGCATGGCCAATTTCTGGAAAAAATAAAAGATAAAGTGGACAGTGAACAAACTTGGTTATGGTTAACAACAGGTACATTAAAGAAAGAAACCGAGTCACTAATCCTGGCTGCACAAGAACAAGCTATCCACACAAATGCCATTAAGGCCAAAATCGAAAAATCCTCTGATGATGCCAAATACAGACTTTGCAAAGAAGCTAATGAAACTGTTGATCACATATTCAACGGCTCAAAAAAAAAAAAATCATAGATCGGCTAATCAGAAGATATAGATTGGATACAAGAAACATCAATGAAGCTGTAGAGATTGTAAAACAGCAGATAACAGCAACAGCTAGAAAATTTGAAAGATATGAGGCACGAATCATCCAATATAAACAAAATCAGCAATTTTGATCAGACCAACGACATTTTTATCAAAGTCTTAATGTGAATGGTGACACCAAAAGTGAAAAACCAGAAAAACAGGCCACAGTTGAATTCTGGAAAAAATTGTGGGAAAATGCAAAGGACTACAACAAGGAAGCAAAGTGGATACATGACTTTGAGAAAAGCATTGGCAACAAACAAATGGAAATATTAGAAATAACAACTGAGATGGTCAAAAATCGAGTTAAAAGGGTAAAGAATTGGACATCACCTGGAAAGGACCAATTACATGTTTTCTGGCTCAAATATCTGACCAGTTTACATGCAATATTGGCCAGACAACTGAATGAAATTTTACAAAAGGGCCAAATTGATGAATGGTTGACAACTGGAAAAACATACTTGATTCAGAAAGATGCAACTAAAGAAACAACACCTGAAAACTACAGACCAATAACATGCTTGCCAACAACCTTCAAATTACTCACAGGCATTATTGCAGATAACATGATGGATTATTTGGAAACAAACAACATCTTGCCAATAGAGCAAAAAGGCAACAAAAGAAGGAGCAGGGGCACAAAAGATCAGCTCCTAATTGATAAAATGATATTAGAAAATTGTAAGAACAGAAAAACGAATTTGAATATGGTCTGGATTGATTACAAAAAGGCATTTGACTCACTGCCACATAGTTGGATCATAAAATGCTTAGAAACAATTGGCATTAGCAAAAATATTACATCCTTTACTGAAAAGGCGATGAAACAATGGAGAACTGAGTTGGCAGTAGGGAATGAGATCTACGGAATGGTTAATATCAAGCGAGGAATTTTCCAGGGTGATTCACTTTCACCTCTTCTCTTCATCATCACAATGATCCCACTATCAGTAATCTTAAAAAAAAATGAAATTAGGCTACCAAACAGCCAAAGAAGCTGAAAAAATTTCGCATTTACTATATATGGATGATTTGAAACTCTATGGAAAGTCAGAAATAGAAATCCAATCATTGACAAACACAGTCCGAGTATTCAGCACCGATATTTCAATGCAGTTTGGCATGGAAAAATGAGCCACTGTATCCATAAAAAGGGGCAAAATCACTGCATGTGAGGGAATTGAAATGCCCAATGGCCAATTAATTAAATGCAAAGAAAATGAAGCCTACAAATACTTAGGCATTCTGCAGTTGGATAACATCAAGCATGGAGAAGTAAAAACTGTTGTCAGGCGAGAGTACACCAACAGAGTTAAGAAAATTTTGAAATCTAAATTGAATGGTGGAAATACAATCAAGGCCATAAATACCTGGGCAATACCAGTTATGAGATACACAGCTGGTATAGTTAACTGGACACAAGCTGATTTGGACATTTTGGACCGAAAAACCAGGAAACTAATGACAATGCACTACAGTTTACATCCACGTGGTGATACTGATAGACTGTACCTGCCCCGAAAATCATGTGGCAGAGGATTATTACAAGTGAAGCAAACAGTTGAAGAAGAAAAACATGCACTGGCTGATTATTTAAAAGAAAGTCAAGAACATCTATTAATCAAAGTAAAGAACAAAAATCTACTGAAGGCCCAACAGACGAAACAAGAATACAGAAAAGGTGTGATAAAATCAAGAATGAAGAGTTGGCAGAACAAAGCACTGCATGGCCAATTTCTGGAAAAAAATAAAAGATAAAATGGACAGTGAACAAAATTGGTTATGGTTAACAACAGGTACATTAAAGAAAGAAACAGAGTCACTAATCCTGGCTGCGCAAGAACAAGCTATCCGCACAAATGCCATTAAGGCCAAAATCGAAAAATCCTCTGATGATGCCAAATGCAGACTTTGCAAAGAAGCTGATGAAACTGTTGATCACATACTCAGCTGCTGTAAAAAAATCGCACAGACTGATTATAAGTTGCGGCACAATTCAGTAGCGCAAATGATCCATTGGAATTTGTGCAAAAATTATAATATTAAAACAGCAACAAACTGGTGGGAACATCAGCCTGAAAAAGTCACCGAAAATCAGATGGTCAAGATCTTGTGGGATTTCCGTATACAAACGGACAAAATACTGGCACATAATACACCAGACATCACACTGGTTGAGAAAAATAAGGTCACAATCATAGACATCGCAATACCAGGTGATAGCAGGGTCGCTGAGAAGGAACTTGAAAAAATCGCAAGATACCAGGACTTAAAAATCAAAATTCAACGACTATGGCACAAACCAGCAGTGATAATTCCAGTGGTAATTGGCACACTGGGTGCTATTCCAAAAGCACTGGAATTACATTTAAAACAGTTAAAAATTGACCAAATCACCATCAGTCAAATGCAAAAAGCCGCACTGCTTGGATCTGCACGCATATTAGGAAAATACGTTACGACGTCCTAGGCCCCTGGGTGGGGCCCGACTAGTAACCAATGCCAAATCTGGCGAAACAACTGGCCGCTGTGATACAATTGTATAATAATAATAATAATAATAATAATAATAATAATAATAATAATAATAATAATAATAATAATAATAATAATAATAATAGAAACAACTGGCCGCTGTGATACAATTGAATAATAATGATAATGATAATGATAATGATAATGATAATGATAATGATAATGATAATGATAATAATAATAATAATAATAATAATAATAATAATAATAATAATAATAATAATAATAATGAATGTTTATGAATGTTTGGAAGAATGGTGCAACATGAAATAGAAATTTTAATATTTCAAAATATTATGTTTAAAATTCAAAAATTATTAGAAGTAACAGAGAATTTTGAAGAGATTGGAGAACATAGATCCTAGAACAGCAAAATTTGATGGAAAAATTGAGGATGTTCATCAAATGAAGAAAGTGGAGGTCAGTGTTCTAAAAACTGAAGGAAAAAATAAACAAAGAGACAAGAAAATTGTTGATACTGACAGTGAACTGAGCGTTGTTGGAAATGGAAAGAGTGGAATATGGACAGGGGAGATAGATGGACTGAAGCTCTACCCCAGATTTCAAAGTACAGAAGAAAAGAGAGAAGAATTGAGGAGATAAATTTTGACAGAAGCACTAGAGATAACGAAATATGCCATAAAATCACCCTTATTGCCTTGTAAAGTTATGTTTAATTTGTTTCCTTTCTGCATCGAGTAATTTTAATGCTGCTATTCTGCCACTTGTTTTGCTATTTTACTAATAGGCTTCTACTAAATACATCCGGACGCAGAGGCTCAGTGGCTAAGACACTGAACTTGTCAATCAGAAAGGTCGGCAGTTCGGTGGTTCGAATCCCTAGAGCTGTGTAACAGAGTGAGCTCCCGTTACTTGTCCCAGCTTCTGCCAACCTAGAAGTTTGAAAGCATGTAAAAATGAAAGTAGAAAAATAGGAACCACCTTAGGTGGGAAGGTAACAGTGTTCCATGCTACTGTAATGTTTAGTCATGCCAGCCACATGACCATGGAGACATCTTTGGCTTTGTAACAGAGATGAGTACTGCCCCCTAGAGTCCGGAACAACTAGCACATATATGCAAGGGGGTACCTTTACCTTAAGTACATCCATCAAAAAAGCAATAAAACTGGAGCCGGGGGGGCGGAGCCTGTCGCCGAGGAGGGCTCAACCGAGCTCTCTCAGAGATCTGGTCTGTATATCTAAATAAGATCATAGATATTACCCCTTTTTGGCTATAAAGGGGCAGGGAGTAGCTCTGTGGTTAGGGTCTATTCGTAATTCACAGCCTTTCTCTTTTTTTTTGGCTGTGGACAGAGATTAGACCCAGCGTGAGCGGAGCTTTTATCTCCAGCCAGTTCTTCTCAGCTGCCTTTTTTTGCAGCCCTAGACAGGCGACCCCCCCCCCCAGGACAAAGCAAAGTTGTTTGAAGCTAGGATTAATACGGGCGGGTCCCACTCCTGTGAGATTTATGCTTTTATTACTATCTTAAATACCAGCACCATTTGTCTTAGAGGCTTCTTTGTTTAAACGGACTTCAAAATGGCGATTTCTCTCCATTGGTGACTGATAGGGGATGTACGTAGCCGGTTTTACCTTCCTGCAGACCGCTCCTTAACAAAATAACTTTTTTTGTTTTTTTTGGAAACAGAGGGGAGCGAAAGCGCTGTTTATTTGTTTATTTATAATGGCACCCAGGTCAAAATAGAAGCGTCTCTCTACAAATGTGCCTAAAGAATCTGTGAATGAGCTTAAAGAATTTACACTGGAATTGCAGCCCTTGTCTCCTACGCCCTCTACTGGAGAATTCTTAACACAGGAATTTTTTTTTTCAAATGTTTAATGATTTTAAACAAGAAATTAAGGAATTTGTATTGGAGCTATATGGTGATTTAAAGTCTAAAATTGACCAAATGAAGGCGAATACGTTTGTAGCCGTGTCTGCCCTGTCAGATTATACCGCTGAAATAGAGAATAAATTGGAAAGTTTGGAGGAGGCTAATTCTAATTTGACTACTAATATTCAAATATTACAACAAAAAATTAGAGACACCCAAGAACAGCTTGTTATGATAAACTTTAATAAGAAGGCATTCGCAATAAGAGTCAGAGGATTCCGTGAAAAGGAGCGAGAGAATCTGAAACAGACCTTTGTTGAAGCCCTCAGCCATGCGGTGGGAAGCCCGGGACTTAACTTTGATTGGCAGATTCGGAAAATCTATCGCCAGAATTCGTTGGTAGCGGAACAGCGACAGCTCCCGAGGGACATAATCATATATTTCTCCACAAAAGAATCCAGAAACGCGATCATGCAAAAATTTTACAATAATAGATTGAGAGTTGATGGCCAGGACTTGACTGTCTTCAAAGAAATACCTTTCCAGATGTTAAAGGCAAGAAGGGACTATACCTTTTTAACTAAAGAGCTTAGAAATCATCAGATTCAATATAAATGGGAGGCCCCAGCCGGCATTATGGTCACATTTGAGAATCAAAGACTTCGTCTCAATTCTGTTTCGGAGACTCGAGATTTCTATTACAAGACTTTGAAGGCGGGACTTCCTGATTCACTTGGAAAAGAGGAGAGACAAGCTGAAGGAGAAGGCAAGCAACAGACCACATGGCTGCAAGATGGAGGGGGTAGCTCCCCCTCCCTCGGAGAAGCAGAAAAGCGGAGTTTGAGGATTTAGACATTCTAAAATATTCACCAAAGTTGTGGATTGAATGGGGGTTTGCGACCTCTCTCCGGCAGAAAAAGCGGAATGTATTGGTGGGGTGATACTGAATGTATATATGTAAAATGCATGCAGAATGATTTACGTTGTTTAAATTTTGTTAGAAGGGAAAGTTTGAAGAGATTATTTTAAAATAGAAGGTAAACTGATTCTTGTTGAAACTATTATTTGAATATGTGGAATGATCTATGCTATTTGATTTTTATTAGAGGGGAAAGCTTGGTGAAGTTATTTTGAGCTAGATTTTAAGCTAATGTTTGTATAAATTTGATAGTGGCAGATGTTAGAGAAGCAGGGGATGAGGGTGAAATGCATGCGGAATGATTTACGTATATTGGTGGGGTGATACTGAATGTATATATGTAAAATGAATGCAGAATGATTTATGTTGTTTAAATTCTGTTAGAAGGGAAAGCTGGATGACATAATTTTAAAACGGAAGGTAAACTGATTCTTGTTGAAAGTATTATTTGAATATGTGGAATGATCTATGCTATTTAATTTTTATTAGAAGGGAAAGCTTGGTAAAATTATTTTGAGCTAAATTTTAAACTAATGTCTGTATAAATTTGATAGTGGTAAATATCAGAGAAGCAAGGGATGAGGGCAAAATGCATGCGGAATGATTTACGTTGTTTAAATCCTATTAGAAGGGAAAGCTGGTCGGGATCATTTCAAGATAGAATGCAAACTGATTTTTGTGTAAAGTAATACTTGATCCACGCTGCTTAAACTTTACTAAGAAGGGAAAGTTTGGTCAGATTATTTTGAATTATTGTTTGAAATTAAGGTTAAGAAAGGGAAAGTTTGATTATTCTTCTATAAAGTAATATTTGAATATGTGGAATGATCCACGCTGCTTAAATTTTACTAGAAGGGATTATTTTTGAGTTAGATTGTATATTGATGTCTATACAAATTTGGATAAATGTTTATCTGAATACAAGGTTAAGGAAGAGGAATGGGAGAGTCTACAGGAGGTCGGGGTAAATAACAAAGAAGCAAGAGACGAGAATAAAATATAGATAGAATGACTTACACTATTTAAGCATATATAAAGAGGGGGGGCTGAGCTTAACACAAAGAGTTTCTTTTTTTTTTTTTCCTTTTTTTGGTTTTTTTTTTTTCCTTTAATATATTGCTTTTATTTTTAATCCATACGAACATAAGATACTTTAGATAGAAGGCAGTGCCAGGTGTGGGCCCTGGGAAGTCGGGAGGAGTAGGGATGGGGATTTATGGGGGGTGGGTGGGTGGGTGTTAACATAGTCTCAATAAGAACAAGAATGCACTTATATACGGTTGTTCTTTTTTTTTCCTTTTCTTTTCTCTTTTCTTTCTTTAAATTTTTTTTCCCTTGGTTTATTTTACTTTTTATTAGATTATAATAAACAACACTTGAATAAAGGAATACACCAAGGAGGGAGGTAGAGGGAAAGAGGAGGGAGGAGTAAGGAAGGAGTAAGGGGAATGTAAGGAGGGCGTGTTGGGAGTAAGGGGAGAAGGAAGGTTTGAGGGGAAAGGGAAGTAGGAGGGGAGCGTTGAGGGAGGAAAGGAAAGTTGGAGGGGGTAGATGGGGTGTATGGAGGATGGAAGTGTCAGGTGGGGTTGTGAATGATGAGTTGTGTTTTCTTTTTTTTTCTTTTTTTTTTTTCTTATAGCAAATATCCTGTATATAAGTGATTGTAAAATGGAATGTGAAAATGAATAAAATATATTTAAAAAAAAAGCAATAAAACTAAAATATTTTTACACTTTCAAAAGGAGGCAGTGTATACATTAAATTTAGAGATGGTAGTTTTATCTGAAAAGCAGAAACTATATATATTTTTTCTTTTTTTCCTGCAGCACCATCTTGAGAGCAATGTTCTCCTCCAATGGTTCCCTGAGCAATGTTCCATTAGGACATGGTGATGTTCTAAGTGCAAAGTAGAAAACAATACCTAGATGTACCATAACAGCAAAAATCTAGATGATCACAAGACAGGAACAAACAGACTATTCTATATTTCCTTTCTGCCAACTTGTGGTCACCTGGATTTCTACAATTGAATTGTGTACAATATATATGTCTAACTTAGCAGAAGCAGCCTGAGACCCAGGGATGAAATCTACTTACCTTTGCTACTGGTTCGCAAATATGAGCATGTGCGAACTTGCTCGCTCCGCTTGCATGCACCACCTCTGTGCATGCCCAGGACCTTCTGTGCATGCACAGAGCATCAAAAACAGACATGATGACATCTGGGCGGGTGGGCAGAGCCTGCTACCGAGAGCACCTGGAACAGTAAGTAGAACAGCGAGGGGAGGGAAAATCCTGCTTTCTAGCTAATATAAATCGTGCATCACAGCTGATCATTGGAAGTACCTGTTCACTCGAACTGGTAGCTTTTTTTGCTACCGGTTCTGGCAAACTGGTCCGAACTGGTAGCATTTTACCCCTGATGAGACCCATGTTGATCACCTCTTCTTTTAACCCAGTAATGCATCCTGAATATCATTTGCTCATGAAAACAAAATGTCTGAACTATTGCTGATTTTTCAAGAAAAACTCCCCAATGCTCTAAAATCACCATCATAAAGGTGCATACCCTTTCCCACATCATCACCTAAAGTCCTCTTCATTGCTTAAAATTCAATAACATCATTAACAGGAGGATAGGGTTTTGAATAAACCAGGGATAAATTTTCCTGGAACAGGTGTCTAAGCTATTAAAATCTTACCAAAATCCCTTGTCCTGTATTTTTGTAATTCACTAATATCCTAACAAGTTAGAGAAAAGCAAAATTTCAATGTTTTTGTTCTGGAGGAAAATTGGAAAAAATTCAAGTTGCAGGCAAAATAGATAGATAGCAGGAAGATGGCAGGATTCAAGAATCAGAATCTTCTGAAATGCTTAGTTGGGGGAATGAAGGTTCAGATTTGAGGAAGGGATAAGAAGTTTTTTTGTTGAAACATGTGATACCAAGTTCTACTTTAAGTAGCCACCAGTCCTAGAACAACAGAGAATGGAACAGAAACAGAATAGAGGAAATGAAGTCAATTGGAAGACACCCCTCCCCCGCAAAAAAATGAGCTAAGGAACATATACAGGTATTTCTCAACTTGCAACAGTTCATTTAATGATTATTCGAAGTTACAATGACGTTGAAAAAAGTGTGACCATTTTTCACACTTACGACCATTACAGCATCCCCATGGTCATGCAATGAAAATTTGGATAGTATATATTTATGATGGTTGCCATGTCCTGGGGTCATGCCATCACCTTTTGTGATCTTCTGACCAGCAAGTCAATGGGAAAGCCAGATTCACGAAACAACTCAACAACTAAAGCAAGTGTTTACTTAACAACCTGTGGCTACAAAGGTTGTGAAATGGGGCAAAGCTCATAGGCCATAGGTTCACCACCAGAATTATATACCATTTCACAGTGCTTTACAGTCTTCTCTAAGCAGTTTACAGAGTCAACACATTGTTCCCAACAATCTGGGTCCTCATTTTACTGACCTTGGAAGGACCGGAGGCTGAATGTCCAAC
Source organism: Thamnophis elegans (assembly GCF_009769535.1). Taxonomy (NCBI): domain Eukaryota; kingdom Metazoa; phylum Chordata; class Lepidosauria; order Squamata; family Natricidae; genus Thamnophis; species Thamnophis elegans. The sequence continues at coordinate 104,313,867 of NC_045541.1, read as the reverse complement.
CAGTAAGAATCAAACTGCTGAAATGTTGGCAATTTTGCAGAATTAGCCTGAAATACTGCATTCTAACCACTGTGCCACCATGGCTCTTATGCATTTAAGTTATAAACAAACAAATAAACAAACAAACAAACAATAGCATATGTCTGTCTAAAACATTCTGGCCATGTTATTTAGGAAGCTTTGGGAAGGAATGAAAAATAAAAGCTAAGCAATGTACTTACCATATATTTTCTATAAATTATGGAATATGTTTGTTTGAAGCCTTACTGTCATAGTTTTTGGTAAGGACCCTAAAGGCCACTGATTTTTTTGCTGTCACTTTCAAATTGGCAAGACCTCATCCACATGGCAGTAATTCCAGGTGTCTTTTTAAAGAAGCTTTTCTCAACTGTTTGGAAGGGTTGATTGCTGGCTTTACAATCACTGTACAGAAAATATGTTTCGGCATTCTAGGTTAGCTTCTCTTTGTTTGCATGCATATGTTTTGTTTCAGGTATTTTGCCTTCTTGAAACTTTGCAGATTTTGAGAAAAGCAATGTACCATGAGGAAAGCTTTTGCAGAAACAGCTGGCAAAATCAGTGTATAAAGTTACCTTGGGATTCAAAATTTCTCATGGTCTTTACACCACAAGAAGAAACGGTATATAAGTTCTGTGTTCCTCATTTTATTCTAAACCTCCCTCCACAGAACAATTTCTGGCCCAGAGCCTTTTGATCTGCATGATATGTCAATTTGTCTTTAAGCACATGCAGATCACTCTGAGTATATGGGGTTTGTGAATGCAGCAGGCAATCTTATTTGATTGTTCTGATTTTAACACCCACACACCTTTAATCACCTTCTCCTTTTTGCCAGACAAAGGAAACGTCAACAGTAGTTGTAAGTTCTGCAAATGTTTCCATGCCTGGACTGAATTGGGTTTCACCATGAGAAGCAAATGATTAATTCTTCTGGCATGTTCTGCAACATCAATCATAATTCCCTTGCATTTTGGCATCAGCATCCAATCTACCCAAAGTGATTTTTGACAGTTTGAATGCTATAAGAAGAAGAACTTCCAAAATGTAGCCTGGACAAATACTCCTATGAAAAATAAAAATAGAGGAATCTATGTCTCCTGTAAAGCTTTCTCCTTGGTGCTTATTGCATGGTTAAGATAACATGCCCCATTTCTTGAAACACTGGAGCAGAGCTGATGCATTTCAACCAGAAATTTCAATTAGATAAGAATGACCTATGTGTGTACGAAGAAATGGCTTTTGTCAACCAATAGGAAACATCATACTCTTTTCCATCTGTTGCTTGAAATAGGGAGTCTCTTTCATTTTGAAGGTTTGAAGGCCACTTCACTGTCCTCAGGTTATGCACACTCTTTCAAAGCCCCACATATACCTTGAATAATGTCACTCAACCTCAACAACTTTAAGTTGTGTGAACTTAAACTCCCAGAATTCCCCATTAAACAATTCTCCAATCCACATATCTTAAAGTTGCTGAGATTGACAAGCACTGTCCTAGGATTTAAAACAGTTGAAGACCTGTTCAAATGCAATTGCAAACATATCTTTAATATGAATCCTAGAAAACTTATAAGCAATTATATCCTATAATGCATAAATGCTCATGACTGCTAAAAAGCCAGGGTTTAAATTTCAAAATAAATCTCCTAGATACCTAGAGTTGATTGTTCTGACTTCCCCCAAGAAACCACAAAGCCAGTGAATGTCTGGTCCAGATGGGATTTTTTTTCTCTGCATTTTGAAAGAATAATATTATACTTTTATTTTAGAAAATGTCTCCTTCTCCCTTAAATACCCCAAAGCAGGCACTGAAATTTAGGAGGTGGGGATAGAATAAATAAAATTTCAAAAAATAGTAGAATCATTAAAACAACAGCATAAAGCCTCAGGCCAGTTAGGAAAAAAAAATATTACAGCAAGAAATTATGAATAGTTCTTGGTGCAGAAATATGAAAGATGATCATTTCTTGTTGCTTTTATATTATTATTCTTTTTATTTTGATTTCTGGCAATACTGCCTGAAGTATTCACGTAGAATAAAAATAAAATAACTATTAATTAGTGAAATTAGTCTTTTTGGCAAGTAAGTAGTAAAACAACTCCAAAGCATGTAATACTTCTAGCCTAAAAGTAATGCATTAATTGTTATTTATTCACCTAAACTTTTTTTCTCCCAGGTTTTTTTTTATTATTATAAAAATTTTATTAACCATTTTCATAACATATAATCACATGTAAATTATTACCTAGACAATATCATGTTATAAGAGAGGACAATATACATATGCAATCATCTTGCTTTAAAATCAAGCCTAGTATACTTTCCCCCCACCCTCCCCCCCGAGCCCCCACAACCTACCCCCCTGACTTCCCAGAACCCGTACACGGCATAGATATTTAACAACCACAGTCTAAGATATATTGATAAAAAATAAAAGTAAGAAGTTAATAACATCTTTACGTTGAACTTAGCTCCTCCTTGCTAAACTAACTTTAGACAATTTATATCATTCCTAAACTTAAGTATAGGCTATCTGGAATTTCTTAGTCCCATATTTATTTTGAATATAATCAATCCATTTTTTCCAGTCTCATTTATATCTCACATTTGAATGGTCTTTAAGATAGGCAGATATTTTAGCCATCTCAGCTAAATTTGTGACTTTCAGTGTCCATTCTTGAATTGTAGGAAAATCTTCCTTCTTCCAATATTGTGCCACCAACAGTCTTGCTGCCGTTATTAAATGCAAAATCAGGTTAACCTCTACCACTGTACAGTCAGTAATTATACCTAACAAGAATAGCTGAAGAGTAAATTTTATCCTTTTTTAAAGAATATTTTGTATAATCCATCATATTTTTATCCAAAATGCTTTAACCTTTTGGCAAGTCCACCATATATGAAAGTATGTAGCATCAAGAGAACCATTTCTCCAGCATTTGGGTTGTAAGTGCGAATACATAGAAGCCAATTTTTTAGGATCTAAGTGCCATCTATAGAACATCTTGTAAAAAATTTCTCTCAGGTTTTGGGCTTGTGTGAGTTTCACATTTCTTACCCAAATTCTTTCCCACGTATCCAGCATTATTGGTTCTTCAATATTTTGAGCCCACTTTTTCATGCAATCTTTAACTAACTCTGTTTCCGAATCTATCTGTACTAATACATTGTATATCCTCTTTATATGCATTAAGCTTTGATCTCTTATTTGTTTAAATAAGTTATCCTCAACTTGGATAAAACCAATTTTTTGATCTATTTTCCACCTGGCCTGTAATTGCCCATACTGGAACCATGTTTGAATTACCTTCTCCTCTTTTAGTACCTCTAAGGATTTTAGTTGTAGTTGTAGTTGGGGGGTACTACAACTAAAATCCTTAGAGGTACTAAAAGAGGAGAAGATAATTAAACTTTTAAAGGATAGAGAAAGAAATCAGAACAATGGTAAACAGAACAAAGGTTAAAAAATAATTTAGGACATCAAAAACTAGTTAAAAATTCAAGGATAAGAGAAAGAGATCAAGAAAAAAACCAGCCCACTAGAATCCCAATCTATTTCAACTGAAACTCTTGGCTAGAATAAACTGAAGATGCAGTAGATGTAGAATCTTCCACATCACAGGCCAATTTAGTCTTCTAAGAACTGGATAGGGTAACATGTTAAAAAAGCTGTTGCTTCCTTAATACAGATTATCCCATAGTAATAAACATGAAGGGTTGCCCAACTGTCCAACCACTCTAGTTGTCATTGTTTTACTTCTGAAATGTGTTATTTAATAGAATTAGCACTATTATTAACATGTAGCTCAAAATTCATTTCTCGCCAACACTTATTACTTTCCTACAATTCTTTTGGGCAAGCTGCTATTCCACTTCTTTGTTTGGCTAAATCTTCCCTTTTTCTTTAAGTGACTATCACACCACTACCTAAATCAACTCAACTCAGCCTGAATTTCCCTCAGGAAATTTGGCAATTAAATTTCTAATCAGTTCAAAATTAGTAGCCTTGAGTACAACTGAAGTCCTGGGAAATCTCCCCACTTTTCTATTGTATGGTCAATATTCAAGAACAATTATTTTCTATTTATTTTTTTATAAGGAATCAGCAACATGTTATTATTTTAAGCCTTGGAGATTATATTTTCCAGTTGAGAATAAATATAAATCCTAACCCTAACAAGAAATAAAAAGATCAAAAAATGATATTAGGATAATGATATCAGACAAAATAACCCTGAGCACTGTGGGATTCAAATAAAAGAAGCCAGCAGATACTGTAGATATGAATTAGTAGTTGTTTTGTTAGTTGCAAAAATAAACATAAAATGCACTAGAGAAATAATATGTCCCAAAATGTCATGGACCCTTGATCCACTGGAAAGAGACTAAAACATTGGATAAAAGAAAATGTTAAATAAATGCTACATTATTAAATATGATAGATTGAGCTGGATCTCTTACCAACAAAATCCATCTCAAAAAAGACAAAGTTCAAGTGGTTATAAAGCTTGAAGCTCTGTGCTTCTGTAGTCTAATGTTCCCAAGGCAATGCTTTCATTATGCCTTGGCAATTCTCCCAGGAAGAGAATTCCATAATGCTAAGCATGTCATATTTCTGTGTGTACTTACTGAGACGAAGATCATAGAATCCAGCAGGTATATTTCTGCATAATATGATAAAGTTCTTGGATCTGAACAGAAATCCTCTTCCCTTGTGCTTGTCCAGAGGGACTCACTATTGACCAGAAGATCTGAGGTTACTACAGGGCAATGTTTTCATGCAATCTCTTATCTTACTCCTCCATCGACTTCCAACACTGCCTGTGGAGTTAAGCTTTCATTGCAGAGAGATGGTGCAAAGACACTGATATTCTTTTGAAAGTTTAATCGAATTACATGAATATGAATGTCAATCACAGTGAATGCACAACAAATGGGAAGTTTTATGAAGATGCCCCTGAATAATCCACATTGAACACACAAAGCTTTTTCCAATTGCAGCCTTAAATTCCTTGACTTCAAGGTATAAACTCATTGGAAATAAAATCTGATTAAGATATCCCATTCCAGATATCAATTCTTCCTCTGCTTTGGCACTAGTGATGGCATGAAATTCTGTCTTTGGGTTCCTCAACTTTTTAAAAAACATTTTTTGAAGGATGAACAATACCAAAACGTTTATTATTATTTATTTTTATGTCAACTGGGCTAGGAGGGGGAAATGATTTTTTTTGTTAACTTCACCTTTAGGAATCCATCTTTTCAATTTTTGAACCAAATAGCAAACTTCATAAGAAATAAAATCACCATTCCACTGGTAAACTGGTAAAAAAAAGTAAACTGGCCATGGAGAAGAGTGATCAGTGATCAGAGGAAAAAGGTTGTTTCTGTCATAATTCATAGTAACCAACTGGAAGGAAGGATTTGCCTACAATGAAATGAAGCAATGCAAGTAAACCACCAGTAGTCAGAATATGATTTTGATGCTTAGAAAGATGCATAGAAAGAGAAGATGGATAGAGTTTGCCTTGTGTTGCAGTGGGCTTCAGGTTGATAAAGTAATGAAGTGTTTTTCTGCTCTATAATCGGTGGCCCATAGTAGAATTAGGCAAGTGTGATCATGCAAATATTGAAAAAAATATTTTGGAACTAGCTAAAGAGGAGAGAGAAAGAGAGGGGGGAGAAGTGGAGGAAAGGAGGGGGAAAGAGAGAATGAAAGAGAGAGAGAGAGAGAGACAGACAGACAGACAGACTGACTTATTCTAAGTCTTTCTCTATTCCTAGTTCAGGGAAAACTGCAGAGAGCCTGATGGCCAGCTTTTAGCATTCTATTCCTTAAAAGTTGTGCTTGTCCTCTACAGAAACATCATTTTAAGATTTTCATTGAATTTTTAGCTAATGTCATTCATGGGAAGCTGTTGCAACCTTACTTCAAAGCCTTTGCTTATCCCAGAGAAGCTCTTTGAGCAATCTGAGTCCAGATCTCTTTAATAGATCAGACTTGAGCCCTAGGCATTATGATCATGAAGCAGGCAAAAGCCTCCTAGGGACTTCCAGTTATAACTCTTAGGAAGCTCCTGGCCTTTCAAGAGCTGAACTTAGTCCTTGCAATATGTTGCCTCCTTTGCACATCCTCTAGAGGTTCCTCCACAGACATATAGATTGTCTTCATGTTGATAGAATCCAGTCAGCTGTTTTGAATAGCTTAATCCTAGCGTTCAGTAAACAGCCTCATGCAACCACACTGTATCCAAATGTCTGGCATGCTTCTGCTGAGTTCAAGCCAGGAAGCCTGAAATGTTCAGGTGAAGGAGTGATATGTTAATGCTGATCCTTTGAAATGACCCCTAGCTCCAGTGGAGTTAAGAAGGCAAGTAACTTTCTGAGCTGAACTCACTCAAAGTATTAAAAAGCAGCTATTGATAGGGGCCCCTTTCCTCCTTCTACAAGTTTCTGAAGTTAATGTCTTTTTTGTCATTAAAAGGAAAATGCTTGTGCAGAACATGCATTGGACTTGATATCTCCCCTAAAATGTAGTATGTACTTCCATCATTAGTCTCAAGGATTATTCCTTGTTCAGTACTGCTTAAACAATAATTCCCACTGATGTCCTTGTGTTGCTTCTGTTTAAAATCCAACTCCATCCTCTGAGGCATGTGTCCCCCTTTTTTCAGCTCTGCATTTTTTCTGGGGATGATGGTTTTTAAACCTATTTTAGTTAAAAGACTTTGCTTTCATGTTAGTCCCTATTGGATGGGCCCCAAGTAACAATAAACATGCATAGAGCCAATACAAAAATGTCAATTTATATACTTCCCTTTATATGGCTAATGGCCAGATGAACAGCAGAGGCATATTGCCAGTTAACATTAGAGTTAGAAATATACTGTAAGTATAGTAAAAAAATAGTGAAAAATATTTTAATAGACATATGTTTATTTACCATTTCTTTGACAAGCTATAGAAAATAACTGTGGACACCATTGTAGGGGATTTCTAATGAAAGCATCCTGTCAGACTGTGGTAAAATTATTTTCCAGCTCCAGTTAAAAACAGCACAAATTATACCATTTTGTCCTGCTTTCCAATAATGAACAATATTCAGCAGTGAATAAGTTTTCTACATAGAATATCTGAAATTACCTGAAATTTCAAGAATTAATGGCATTGTTATTATAACTAATGCTATTGACCATTTGCACCAATCTAACAATTATGTGCCATGTAGAGTGTTCTAAGCATTTTGTACATTTACAGTTATAAGCTTGAATGAAATATATGCCCCATGTTGTACTTTTGAATACCTGAACCAGCAAGGGTCTTGAGTGATGACAAAGAAGCATTTCTATTCAGGCAAGTTTATCTGAAAACACTCAACTTTTTCCTAAAGCCTAAGACTGCAGTCCCTATATTAGTCTGAACTATCAAATCAACCAACCAACCAATCAATCTACAAGAATAATAGAGTTATTCTCCTTACTCTACTATGCTTATGTGGAATGGAAGTCAAACATCAATAACCTTCAGAATGACATAACTAATCACTAGTTTTCCTAATCTTGATTTTGATATTAGAAGAGTTAGGATAGGGCAGGAATAGCGAACCTTTTCGATACCAAATGCCCAAACTGGAATGCCTGTGCATGTGTGTGCACATGCCAGAGCACCAGACACTTGAAGACCAGCTGGCCGGCTTGCACATGTGTGCATCGGAAACCAGAAGAATAGCTGGTGACGGTGTACATGCCCACAGAAAAAGCTCTGTGTGCCACCTCTGGCATGTGTGACATACGTTCACCATCACGAGGATAAGGTAATAGAATTTATAATCTTATTTTAATCACATGAGATATGGATCTGAAATCTCACATTAGACAACATTAGATATCATTCTGAGGTTTCCTAAATATCTAGGTTAACTTTTCTTATGTTTTAAAAGTTAAATGGGATTGACTCTCAGAACAGTTCAGATCCAAATGCAGATCTTCTCAATACACAACAGCTTCTAGTTACATCAGATGATGGTAAAATAGCAAGAGATTAAAAAGAACTGTAGTTTAACTAGTGCAAATAGCTGTTGGTATCTGGCAATTACATCTTATTAGTGGACTAGTCCAGGCAGTTGCCACAATCTTTGGGATCCATTTTGATGAGTGGCACTCTGGCTTAGCTAAGAGCAAGATTAGTTTTTAGGATCTGACCTGCTGTTAAATGAATAATTGTTGCAATGTTACAACACAAGTACAGAAGGGCAGAGTTGGCATTTCAGTGCTGCAATGCATATGTTGTCATTTGCTCCCCTTGCCTCCCATGCTGCAGATGACCATGACGTGAATTGGGATAGCTTTCAACCCTAAGATTTTTTTTTTTTTTTTTTTAGCCAGGCCATTGTGTTCTGCCACAGCAAAATTCTAGACAGAATACTGGAGCAGAAATAACCTGAGTGTTTTGGTTAGCTATTTATATTCTTTAATGAGCTGCCCTATTATTCAAAGATTGTAAACAACTCACCCAGCTCTTAAACCGAACTAGCTGGTAAGAGAGAAAAACTGAAATGGGAAGGATTATATTTTTCACTTGTTTCAAGCGACATCACGTGAAAGATCATTCCATTTAAGTAATTTTTTTTTTAATTATATCTGTTAGACTAGAATTAGGGAGTATTCTAATCTGCACTCAATCATGAAAATTATCTAGGAACTTGGAGCCAAACTCCTTAGGGCTAATATATCTTTCTGGGTTATTGCTATGGAGAAAATGGGATTACACTAAAGTAGTAGTGTAGAGGGATTACAGTAGTATATATGCTATTTTGAGGAGCTCCTAGAGGAGAAGGCTACAGAAATAACAATTAATTAATATAATTATTTGTTGACGACATAGGCTGTGACTTGAGAAATCTTCTGATGATGGCAGAGAAGTCAATACAATATTGAGATGTATGACAAGATTATCATTTGCCATTATTGGCCCACCAGGAAAATTTATTTTTTAAATAATGTTATAGATATTTGCTCAAACTGCATAGGAAGAACAATGGAATTTTGTAGTTAGATTTGCTGGTTAATTCTTGACATGCAAGTATTCAAAAAAAATTCTAATATTCAGAGGAATTTACAGAAAAATATCTGACATTAGAGAACAATAATAATACAGATGGAGGGGGAGAGTGAGCATTAGAACTGTGCTGTTCTCATTCCTTCTGAGAATTTACAGAAAAGAATATGCCTCACAGTAAAATTTGAAACATACATTCTAAATATTGAGTGTAAAGACTAAAAATGGTTGGTGGTTTTTGTAAATGCTAGGTTCAGATCATGATGAAGCTCATGATTACTTGATGTCTGAATATAAGGTATAATTAAAACAGCTCAGTCCAGTTCAGGAGCATTTTATACTTATTTGCACAAGATTGGAAGATGAAGAGATCAATCATTTGGACAATCACCAAAACTTAGTCATTTTAAGTTTTAAGGAATGACCTTCACTTTTCAGTGCCCCATTTCCAGATGAGAAGTCTTGAGAAGCCCCTCTTCTTTGAAAGGTAGTTTTGCAGGTTCAATTTAAACTCTCCCTCCCTCCCTCCCTCCCTCCCTCTCTCTCTCTCTCTCTCTCTCTCCCTCCCTCTCTCCCTCCCTCCCTCTCCATGCTGTATTTAACCTCTTAAAAACCATGTTGCCTTTAATAATTAACCTTTTAACAGATAATTATTTTGTTTACTTTGTTAAATAGAAATAAATACATAAATAATTTAATAGCCCAAATCAATTCACCCAGCAAAAGTATTCCTCTCAAAATAAACCAAAATAAAATAGCTAAAATTATTAAATATTTGACTGACTCCAATACAATCAATCTTGAGCCATTGACATCTAGTCGGAGGCAATAATCTAATACAGACAGAATTATTATATGCCAGTACTTTTTAAGTGCTTATTTGTATCACTTATTTTCTTCTGTAACTGAGGGCATGCATCCTATCTTGTGCAATATTGGGCTAGATGTGATTGTGGAGGTGGGGGGGGGGTTCAATGTAGAACAAAATGATGAATGAAACATTATAGTGTTGCAAGGCAAGCTCTACCAATTTCCTATGTGTGTGTGTGTGTCACATATATAGAAGGGAGAGTTTGTGTCGCATTGCACATTCCTTTTATTCATTTAGTTATATGCCTACTTTGGTCTCTCCATAAGATACCATTGAATCTTTTAAATTATCTTCATCATCATTATCATCAAACATCATCTGTCTGTCTCATGTCACGGGGAAGGACTTGATAGGTGGATTCAAATACCAAATCCAGTCTAGACATCTGGCTGACCAATGATAACAATTACAATAATTTACACCTTTCAGTATGAAGGAAAGTATATGTGGACTATCACAGATGGTCCTTCAGATGGTCCTTCAGATTATCAGGTCAGGTTGCCAATGGGCAGTAAAACCAACAAGAAAATCTGTTAATTTTATTAGCTTCCAGAAGGACGTATTTAAATGTCCAGTGTGAATTTAACTATCATAATAATTCACTTAAATCTAGGTTCTCTTTTTAAAAATAACAAACCAACCAACAGTTGAAGAACCAAATGTCAATTTTGAAGAAAATATTCCAACTATTTTAGCTGTATATTGCAGACTCTGAGCCTATTCAGACATCTTCTTAACAGGTTCTTTGTGACAGTTACAAGCCGCTTTGGTAGATACAGACTATTCTTACGTCATTTATTCTCTTTTTAAAACATCAGACAAATGATCTTTTCTTTGCTTGATTTTCAAACTAGTATTAACTTCTTCAGGAAACCTCTGAGGATTGGATACTATTGAACAAAAGAAAAAAAATCAAATGACTACATTCTGCCCAACTGCCAAAACTTGGATAAGCTTATATGACTCTTTATGTCAGCAGATCGCAGGGGCCGAGTAAAACTACAAAGGTGTTTCCTGTTTTTCCCTCTTCACTCTGTTCATTCTGCTGATATGTATACACATGAATACCAACTGTATTTTTAAGCCAGTTATAAGCCAGCTGGGTGACCTTGGGCCAGGTGAGTGGCAAACCACTTCCAGAAAACAAAAAGCTTGCCAAAAAAGCTACAGAAACTTCTACAGGAAACCTCTGAGGATTGGATACAATTGAACAAAAGAAAAAAAATTCTTAAAAGCCCAAGTAATTGCCTGGATGGACAATTTCATATAATATTTTTCTTATTAATAATAATCATATAGTTAATGAGATTGTTATTATTATTATCACAACAACAGAATTGTATCACAGTGGCCAGTTGTTTTGCTGGATTTAGCACTGATTACTAGTCGGGCCTACGACGTTGTAACATATTTTGGTAATATGCGTGCAGATCCAAGCAGTGCGGCTTTTTGCATTTGACTGATGGTGATTTTGTCAATTTTTTACTGTTTTAAATGTAATTCCAGTGCTTTTGGAATAGCACCCAGTGTGCTGATTACCACTGGAATTACCACTGCTGGTTTGTGCCATAATCGTTGAATTTCGATTTTTAAGTCCTAGTATTTCACAATTTTTTCATGTTCCTTCTCTTCGACCCTGCTATCACCTGGTACTGCAATGTCTATGATTGTACCTTGTTTTTCTCAACCAGTGTGATGTCTGGTGTATTATGCACCAGTATTATTATTATTATACAATTGTATCACAGCGGCCAGTTGTTTCGCCGGATTTGGCATTGGTTACTAGTCGGGCCCCACCCAGGGGCCTAGGACGTCGTAACGTATTTTCGTAATATGCGTGCAGATCCAAGCAGTGCGGCTTTTTGCATTTGACTGATGGTGATTTGGTCAATTTTTAACTGTTTTAAATGTAATTCCAGTGCTTTTGGAATAGCACCCAGTGTGCCAATTACCACTGGAATTACCACTGCTGGTTTGTGCCATAGTCGTTGAATTTCGATTTTTAAGTCCTGGTATCTTGCGATTTTTTCATGTTCCTTCTCGGCGACCCTGCTATCACCTGGTATTGCGATGTCTATGATTGTGACCTTATTTTTCTCAACCAGTGTGGTGTCTGGTGTATTATGCGCCAGTATTTTGTCGGTTTGTATACGGAAATCCCACAAGATCTTGACCATCTGATTTTCGGTGACTTTTTCAGGCTGATGTTCCCACCAGTTTGTTGCTGTTTTAATATTATAATTTTTGCACAAATTCCAATGGATCATTTGTGCTACTGAATTGTGCCGCAATTTATAATCAGTCTGCGCGATTTTTTTACAGCAGCTGAGTATGTGATCAACAGTTTCGTCAGCTTCTTTGCAAAGTCTGCAATTGGCATCATCAGAGGATTTTTCGATTTTGGCCTTAATGGCATTTGTGCGGATAGCTTGTTCTTGCGCAGCCAGGATTAGTGACTCTGTTTCTTTCTTTAATGTCCCTGTTTTTAACCATAACCAAGTTTGTTCACTGTCCACTTTATCTTTTATTTTTTCCAGAAATTGACCATGCAGTGCTTTGTTCTGCCAACTCTCCATTCTTGATTTTATCACATCTTTTCTGTATTCTTGTTTCGTCTGTTGGGCCTTCAGTAGACTTTTGTTCTTTACTTTGATTAATAGATGTTCTTGACTTTCTTTTAAATAATCAGCCAGTGCATGTTTTTCCTCTTCAACTGTTTGCTTCACTTGTAATAATCCTCTGCCACCTGATTTTCGGGGCAGATATAGTCTATCAGTATCACCACGTGGATGTAAACTGTAGTGCATTGTCATTAGTTTCCTGGTTTTTCGGTCCAAAAGGTCCAAATCAGCTTGTGATCTCATTCCCTACTGCCAACTCAGTTCTCCATTGTTTCATCGCCTTTTCAGTAAAGGATGTAATATTTTTGCTAATGCCAATTGTTTCTAAGCATTTTATGATCCAACTATGTGGCAGTGAGTCAAATGCCTTTTTGTAATCAATCCAGACCATATTCAAATTCGTTTTTCTGTTCTTACAATTTTCTAATATCATTTTATCAATTAGGAGCTGATCTTTTGTGCCCCTGCTCCTTCTTTTGTTGCCTTTTTGCTCTATTGGCAAGATGTTGTTTGTTTCCAAATAATCCATCATGTTATCTGCAATAATGCCTGTGAGTAATTTGAAGGTTGTTGGCAAGCATGTTATTGGTCTATAGTTTTCAGGTGTTGTTCCTTTAGTTGGATCTTTCTGAATCAAGTATGTTTTTCCAGTTGTCAACCATTCATCAATTTGGCCCTTTTGTAAAATTTCATTCAGTTGCCTGGCCAATATTGCATGTAAACTGGTCAGATATTTGAGCCAGAAACCATGTAATTGGTCCTTTCCAGGTGATGTCCAATTCTTTACCTTTTTAACTCGATTTTTGATCATCTCAGTTGTTATTTCTAATACTTGCATTTGTTTGTTGCCAATGCTTTTCTCAAAGTCATGTATCCACTTTGCTTCCTTGTTGTAGTCCTTTGCATTTTCCCACAATTCTTTCCAGAATTCAACTGTGGCCTGCTTTTCTGGTTTTTCACTTTTGGTGTCACCATTCACATTAAGACTTTGATAAAAACGCCGTTGGTCTGATCGAAATTGCTGATTTTGTTTATATTGGATGATTCGTGCCTCATATCTTTCAATTTTTCTAGCTGTTGCTGTTATCTGCTGTTTTACAATCTCTACAGCTTCATTGATGTTTCTTGTATCCAATCTATATCTATTCAATTGTTGAAAACACTGCATTAACCATTTTCATGATAGGGGCCAAAATTTTCTTAGGCACAGTTTTTAGTGATGGTAAACGTTGCCTTTCCTCATTAAGTAGAAAATGCTCCATGATCTTATCCTTCAATTCTTTTTGTTTTTGAGTTAGTTCATCAGTTGGTTCAATGATAACTGGTTCTAGTGGTGGTGATGTTATTTCCTCCCCGAGAGCTTCTTCTGGGAGTTCTACTATAGTGTCTTTAGTTGTGTCTTGAATATCAGTTATTTCCGCTTGTGATATTGTTTTTTGGGTTTTGCAATTTGCCTGAATCTCCTCATGTTCAACTTCACTAAACACTTTATTCCGTATAATAAATCGCCTTTGATCTGCTAGTCGTTGTTCACTAACATTTGAATCTGGATATTGTTGTTTCCATAATTCATACATTCGCTTTAAATATCCTCTTTTTTCTGGCTCTGAGTTGTAGTAACAGGCCATTATGGCACGGTTTTCATCTGCACTATATTTTTGTCGTTTTGTTGGCTGGTCCACTTGTAGCCCACTTGTCGACGGATGTCCAGGGACCCCAACATCCGCCGCGGCCCTTGTTAACCTGCGCAACGACCGATGCGGTATGGAATTCTTATTCGTTTTTTTCACCATATTGTATGGGTTGGCGGGGGGGTTTTTACGGGACCAGATGCCAACCTGATCCCAACCTTCCTCCTTTCTCATCCGGGCTTGGGACCGGCAACGGCGGAGTTATTATTATTATTATTATTATTATTATTATTATTATTATTATTATTCAATTGTATCACAGCGGACAGTTGTTTCACCGGATTTGGCATTCGTTACTAGTCGGGCCCCACCCAGGGGCCTAGGACGTCGTAACATATTTTTGTAATATGCGTGTAGATCCAAGCAGTGCGCCTTTTTGCATTTGACTGATGGTGATTATGTCAATTTTTAACTGTTTTAAATGTAATTCCAGTGCTTTTGGAATAGCACCCAGTGTGCCAATTACCACTGGAATTACCACTGCTGGTTTGTGCCATAGTCGTTGAATTTTGATTTTTAAGTCCTGATATTTTGCTATTTTTTCATGTTCTTTCTCAGCAACCCTGCTATCACCTGGTATTGCGATGTCTATGATTGTGACCTTATTTTTCTCAACCAGTGTGATGTCTGGTGTATTATGCGCCAGTATTTTGTCCGTTTGTATACGGAAATCCCACAAGATCTTGACCATCTGATTTTCAGTGACTTTTTCAGGTTGATGTTCCCACCAGTTTGTTGCTGTTTTAATATTATAATTTTTGCACAAATTCCAATGGATCATTTGTGCTACTGAATTGTGCTGCAATTTATAATCAGTCTGCACAATTTTTTTACAGCAGCTGAGTATGTGATCAACAGTTTCATCAGCTTCTTTGCAAAGTCTGCATTTGGCATCATCAGAGGATTTTTCGATTTTGGCCTTAATGGCATTTGTGCGGATAGCTTGTTCTTCCGCAGCCAGGATTAGTGACTTTGTTTCTTTCTTTAATGTACCTATTGTTAACTATAACCAAGTTTGTTCACTGTCCACTTTATCTTTTATTTTTTCCAGAAATTGGCCATGCAGTGCTTTGTTCTGCCAACTTTCCATTCTTGATTTTATCACACCTTTTCTGTATTCTTGTTTTGTCTGTTGAACCTTCTTTACTTCGATTAATAGATGTTCTTGACTTTCTTTTAAATAATCAGCCAGTGCATGTTTTTCTTCTTCAACTGTTTGCTTCACTTGTAATAATCCTCTGCCACCTGATTTTCGGGGCAGATATAGTCTATCAGTATCAGCACGTGGATGTAAACTGTAGTGCATTGACATTAGTTTCCTGGTTTTTCGGTCCAAAATGTCCAAATCAGCTTGTGTCCAGTTAACTATACCAGCTGTGTATCTTATAACTGGTATTGCCCAGGTATTTATGGCCTTGATTGTATTTCCACCATTCAATTTAGATTTCAAAATTTTCCTACCTCTGTTGGTGTACTCTCGCCTGACAATAGTTTTTACTTGTCCATGCTTGATGTTATCCAACTGCAGAATGCCTAAGTATTTGTAGGCTTCATTTTCATTGTATTTAATTAGTTGGCCATTGGGCATTTCAATTCCCTCACATGCAGTGATTTTGCTCCTTTTTATGGATACAGTGGCGCATTTTTCCATGCCAAACTGCATTGAAATATCGCTGCTGAATACTCTGACTGTGTTTGTCAATGATTGGATTTCTATTTCTGACTTTCCATAGAGTTTCAAATCATCCATATATAGTAAATGCGAATTTTTTTCAGCTTGTTTGGCTGTTTGGTAGCCTAATTTCATTTTTTTTTTAAGATTACTGATAGTGGGATCATTGCGATGATGAAGAGAAGAGGTGAAAGTGAATCACCCTGGAAAATTCCTCGCTTGATATTAACCATTCCGTAGATCTCATTCCCTACTGCCAACTCAGTTCTCCATTGTTACATCGCCTTTTCAGTAAAGGATGTAATATTTTTGCTAATGCCAGTTGTTTTTAAGCATTTTATGATCCAACTATGTGGCAGTGAGTCAAATGCCTTTTTGTAATCAATCCAGACCATATTCAAGTTCGTTTTTCTGTTCTTACAATTTTCTAATATCATTTTATCAATTAGGAGCTGATCTTTTGTGCCCCTGATCCTTCTTTTGTTGCCTTTTTGCTCTACTGGCAAGATGTTGTTTGTTTCCAAATAATCCATCACGTTATCTGCAATAATGCCTGTGAGTAATTTGAAGGTTGTTAGCAAGCATGTTATTGGTCTGTAGTTTTCAGGTGTTGTTCCTTTAGTTGCATCTTTCTGAATCAAGTATGTTTCTCCAGTTGTCAACCATTCATCAATTTGGCCCTTTTGTAAAATTTCATTCAGTTGTCTGGCCAATATTGCATGTAAACTGGTCAGATATTTGAGCCAGAAAACATGTAATTGGTCCTTTCCAGGTGATGTCCAATTCTTTACCTTTTTTACTCGATTTTTGACCACCTCAGTTGTTATTTCTAATACTTGCATTTGTTTGTTGCCAATGCTTTTCTCAAAGTCATGTATCCACTTTGCTTCCTTATTGTAGTTTGCCTGAATTTCCTCATGTTCAACTTCACTAAACACTTTATTCCATATAATAAATCCCCTTTGATCTGCTAGTCGTTGTTCACTAACATTTGAATCTGGATATTGTTGTTTCCATAATTCATACATTCGCTTTAAATAGCCTCTTTTTTCTGGCTCTGAGTTGTAGTAACAAGCCATTATGGCACGGTTTTCATCTGCACTATATTTTTGTCGTTTTGTTGGCTGGTCCACTTGTAGCCCACTTGTCGACGGATGTCCAGGGACCCCAGCATCCGCTGCGGCCCTTGTTAACCCGCGCGACGACTGAGGCGGTATGGAATTCTTATTTGTTTTTTTCACCATATTGTATGGTTTGGCAGGTTTTTTTTATGGGACCAGATGCCAATCTGACCCCAACCCTCCTCCTTTCCCATCCGGGCTTGGGACCGGCAACGGCGGAGTTGTTGTTGTTGTTGTTGTTGTTGTTGTTGTTGTTATTATTATTATACAATTGTATCACAGCGGCCAGTTGTTTCGCCGGATTTGGCATTGGTTACTAGTCAGGCCCCACCCAGGGGCCTAGGACTTCGTAACGTATTTTCGTAATATGCATGCAGATCCAAGCAGTGCGGCTTTTTGCATTTGACTGATGGTGATTTTGTCAATTTTTAACTGTTTTAAATGTAATTCCAGTGCTTTATTATTTTTATTATTATTATTATTATTATTATTATTATTATTATTATTATTATTATTATTATTATTATTAATAATAAATAATAATAATAATAATAATAATAATAATAATAATAATAATAATAATAATAATAATTAGTTCACTTTTTGCTAAGGTCATTTGATTAAGAATGGTATTTTTTAAAAAAAAAATGAGATTATTGAATTATATTTGGACTGAAAAGTGTCAAATTATTGCAGCTACGATATAAATTTCCTTTCTTTTCCTTTCTTTTCTTATCCTCCTTTCCTATCCTCCTTTTATTTCCTTCCCTTTCCTATCCTCCTTTCCTTTCCTTCCCTTCCCTTCCCTTTCCTTGAGAAAGACATTTCAAGGACATTTTCCCCCAGCATGGAAAGGTCATTTTAAGAGTCCAAATCACAATGAGGTTCTTATCAAGTTGTTCTTTGGAAACCAGAGCCAGGAGATTTATTTGACCATTGTCAGTTTCTTATTACATTAGAGTTTCTCTGTCAGAGTCCAACACCTCATTTCCCCCCATCATTCTATAGAAAACAGTACCTGCTGCCAAACCTATTCAATATAGCCTATATTATAAATACTTTGCATCTTAACCCTTTGGTGGCAGAATTTCTATAGGTTTAACAAACTGAAACTATATCATTCAGAACCAATAGTATATGTATTTATGTCAGGGAAGTGCAGCTGTTATATCAGTGGAATTATATGCATGTTTTATTTACACCAATTTGCCATATTAAAATGTGTGTGTGTGTTAGAGAGAGAGAGAGAGAGAGAGAAAGAGAGAGAGAGAAAGAGAGAGAGAGAGATGGAGGGAAGGTGGGAGGCTCAATGGGTAAGATGCTGAGCTTGTTGATCAAAAGATCAGCAGTTCAGCGATTCGAATCCACAGTGCCGCATAATGAAGTGAGTTCCCATTACTTGTCCCAAGGTTATATGCATTCAGTGAATGCGTGTGTAAATTAAGGTGACCAGACATACCGCTTTTGGTAGGACAGTCACAATTTTTAATAATTTGTCCCGTGTCCCGCGACGTGTTCAAAAAGTCCCGATTTTCCAAAAGAAAGAAAATCAATTTTAAAAAGCACGCCGTTAAAAAAAAAGTTTTTATTTCTCTGAAGTGTCATTCCCGATGTGGCCTTTAGAGGGCAGTGGTTTCCCTCCCTCCCCTCTTGCACATGCGCGCACCGTTTTTCTGCAGAGAGAGCGACGGCTCTGGCATTGGGGGAAGGCAATCGGGGGAAGGCTGCTTTACAACCGCCAGCGAAGTCCCATCCCCCCGCTCTTGCCTTTCCTTCTGCTTGCTCCATCCCAGCGGAGGCTGAGCCCACCTCATATTTGGACCTCATGCATCCCCCCACCACAAACGGAGCACCCGGTTTCAAGCAACGAGGGGTGCCAAGCAGGGCAGGGTTGCAAACACCCCCTCCCCCCAAGGCTGTAGGTGAAAACTGCTCTCCAGCATCCCATCCCTGCCCTGC
Organism: Thamnophis elegans; assembly: GCF_009769535.1. NCBI lineage: Eukaryota > Metazoa > Chordata > Lepidosauria > Squamata > Natricidae > Thamnophis > Thamnophis elegans. Next base: position 104,294,853 of record NC_045541.1, on the reverse strand, counting down.
CTTCCCAGAGCCATCTCTGTGGAGGTCCTTTTTGGCTTTAACGCAAATCCTTGAGGGGGGAACAGAGCGCGCCCAGGCACCTGTCTCAGACTCTGCCCCTGAATCAGGAATGCTGGAGAAGCGGGCGTGGATCGCTTGCTTTTTAAATCAACTTTTTGGAAGGAGGATGGGAGGAAGGATGGGGCGAGTACTAAAGGCATCCCGGCTGAAATCAGTTTTAAAAAAAAACATTTAAAAAAAATCCCACTTTTAAGGCGGTGAGCAGATCTAATGTTCCTTCCGACTCCCCACAACAGAGAAAGGGAGGGGGGGGAGAAAGTTAGGGAAGGAAGGAAAGAAGAAAGGAAAGGAAAGAAAGAGGGAAGGAATGAAGGAATGAAGGAAGGAAGGAAGGAAGGAAGGAAGGAAGGAAGGAAGGAAGGAAAGGAGGTTGGAAGGAAAGAAGGGGAAAAAAGAGTGACTGGCCTCATCCAAGCAGGTTTTCATGCCTAAAATGGGACTAGAAACTCCTGATTTCTTGTCTGGTGCCTGAACCACTACTAGGCAAACTGGCTCTCTTATCCATATGTGATCTACTGTGACCAAATATCTTCCAAATCGTGCCAGGAAAGCAGCTCAGCACAGCTGCATTGAGCAACAGGAATTATTTTTACAGCTGTGTAATTTATCCTTTTGCAAAACTAGCAGATTAAACAGCAAACTCGCCACAAGATTGCAAGTAACTTCTAAAACTTCTCCTCAAATAGCAGTCATCTGAAACTACCCAGTGAGCAGAGTTGGGTGTTGATATTATTGTATCTCTGTATAAAGCCATGAATTTGTTATAGAAGGTCATAGACAAATAGCTGTCCTTTGGGATCATTACAGATGTCTGGAATAGAAGAACATGGGTGTTTTCTGATACGGAAGCATTTTGTATAAAATTGAGTGCAACATTGGCTAATAAACAATAGCTCCAAACTTAGTTTTAAATTCATACATTTAAATTCATTGCTATTTTCACCTACTATGTGAACAAGACAGTTTTTATATTCCAACACTTCAGGATACAGTGTTAAGCTTATTGCATTGGGAGATTTTGTACAACATTTGCTTAAAATATTTAAGAAAAAAATGGTTGGATATTTTGTTGTTTAGAATACAAGGCAAGCACATTTCAATTTTAAGGGACTGGGATTATTTCCATATATACTGTACAGCTAGACCTCAATTTACAACCACAATTGACCCTAAAATTTCCATTGTGAAGCAAGACGGTTCCTCATTTCATGACCTTTCTTTCCACAGTTAAGTGAGTCACTGCAATTGTTAAGTGAACCATGCAGTCATTAAGCAAGTTTGGCTTTTCCCGGTCACTTTGCTTGTTGGAAACCAGCTGGGAAAGTGACAAATGGTGATCACATAATCCTGGATACTGCAACTATCATGAACACATGCCAGGTACCAAGCAAATTTTGACCATGTGGTCACGAGGATGGTGCAGTGGTCATAAAGGAGAAAAACAGTCACAAGTCAGAAGAGCAACAAAGATGATTAGGGGACTGGAGGCCAAAACATATGAGGAACTGTTTCTGGAACTAGGTATGTCTAGTTTAATGAAAAGAAGGACTAGGAGAGACATGATAGCAGTGTTCCAATATCTCAGGGGTTGCCACAAAGAAGAGGGAGTCAAACTATTCTCCAAGGCACGTGAGGGTAGAACAAGAAGCAATGGGTGGAAACTAATCAAGAAGAGAAGTTGTGAATGTTCCAACACTGGAAGTTTTTAAAAAGATGTTGGATAACCATTTATCTGAAATGGTGTAGGGTTTCCTTCCTAAGCAGGGGATTGGACTAGAAGATCTCCAAGGTGCCTTCCAACTCTCTTATTCTATTCTAACATATACTGTTTTAAAGAAGCACAGAGGGAACAATCCTCCAGGCTTTAGTGACTATCACTAAGTGTTGTAGCTTATGATTCTTGATGAATGTATTCTATTTTATTTTTCTTTATGTACACTGAGAGCATATTCACCAAAGACAAATTCCTTGTGTGTTTAGGAGTTTAGCTTCTCTCTCTTGAAAATGCTAACTAGCATAAGGCATTATAATGCAAGCTAGCCTTAGCTTTCAAACAGTTCATTTAGTGATCAAAGTTACAATGGAATTGAAAAAAAGTGACTGATGACCATTTTTCACACTTAGCGACCATTTTTCACACTTAGCGACCATTGCAGCATCCTCATAGTCATGCGATCAAAATTTGGATGTTTGGCAACAGATTCGTATTTATGATGGTTTCAGTGTCCTGGGGTCATGTAATCACCTTTTGTGACCTTTTGACAAAGTCAAATGGGGAAATCAGATTCACCTATGTTACTAACTTATCAGCTGCAGTTATTCACTTAAGAACTGTGGCAAGAAATGGGTTTAGTGACCAAAGTTACAATGGCATTGAAAAAAGTGACTAATGACCATTTTTCACACTTAGCGACCATTTTTCACACTTAGTGACCGTTGAAGCATCCTCATGGTCACGTGATCAAAATTTTGATGTTTGGCAACATTCATATTTATGATGCTTTCAATGAGCGGGGGTCATGTAATCGCCTTTTGTGACCTTTTGACAAAATATAAAAATTTTAATCAACACCCCCCCTCCCCCACAGTCAATGGTGTCCCTTTTACCAAACTGAAAATCTGGTCATCTTAGGGTAAATATATATAGATATAAATGGCAAAGAAAAAAAAAAACATTATAAACTTTTTTTCACCCAGCTTCTTATTTCATCAATCATAATGTCATTTTGTCCCATATTTTCAATTTTTAAAATATTTTTAAACATTTTTATGAAGATTATGCATATTTTCATGCATATTTGCTCTGATATGTATATATTTAATTACAATTTACTTGCTCTGCTTATCTTTGTGTCCCACAGTTCTTTGCATTAGTATTACACTGACTTTTGTTGTAAACATAACCTTGTAGCGGTTTGACAATTCAATTTCTAAAATGCATATAACACACTGGTTTTGTTCCTTTGCTATTCTGAGAACTGTTGCCTTTGCTTTTTAAAGATATCTTCTTTAAAGTCATCACCTATAACATCTTTGGCAGACTGAAATATTCCAGAACAAATCATTTTTCCTCTGTCTATAGTATGTTTTAAGTGGGACTCATAGTTCATCTTTCACGTATTTTCACTATTGTTCTTGTTCCATCATTCAGACACTTCATTTCAATAGAATTGCTTGTTAGTAATTGCTTCTCTGAGTTTGTGTAAACACATGTTTGTGTCAATAGGGATAATATATAGGCACCCATATTTTCCATTCACTATTTTTTTAACTGTCTTTGATTTTCTTAGTATCAGGTTTGCACATTTGATGTCCAAGATATTTAACCCTTTGCTTCATGATTAGTGCTTCCCATTAGCATCTGATTTTAACTTTCTGGTACTAAACTATTTTGTCTTGAAATTATTTCCAATAATTTTCTCCAAGATTACAATACAGAGGGACCAGAGTTTCTGTTTTCAGTCTTTCTGAGAGTCCAGCTTTCAGAACTATTAATCATAGCCATGAAAATCATGACTATGAATGTATGTATGTGTATCTATCTATCTATCTATCTATCTATCTATCTATCTATCTATCTATCTATCTATCTATAATCAATCAGTGGTGGGTTTCAAAAATTGTTCGAACCTACTCTGTGGGTGTGGCCTCCTTTGTGGGAGTGGCTTGCCGCCCATGTGACCAGATATGAAGATGCCGACGACACTTGTCAGAACTTCCTTGAATTACCTCACACACAGCACTGGCATGCATAAGAATATGATGTAGACTTGTTTTTTAAAAGGCTCTCTTTGGTTTGCGTTAAAACAACTTCAACACATGCAGTGTTCTGATTGCACCACAAAGGCAGTAGTCATCCTTACCTTTCACAGAGGAACTGAGTTTTATAAATATGAGCATGATAGCGTAGAATAATCATATCCAAGGACCAGTGATGGGTTTCAAGAATTTTTGGAACCTCTTCTGTAGGTGTGGCCTGCTTCCCGGGTCTACTGATGGAACCTATTCTAACCAATTCGGTAGATTTGGTTCTACCGAATAGGTGCGAACTGGTAGGAACCCACCTCTGATATATATGTATGTATGTATGTATGTGTGTGTGTGTGTGTGTGTGTGTATGTGTATGTATATATATATATATATGTGTGTGTGTGTGTGTGTGTGTGTGTGTGTGTGTGTGCGCGCGCACACACACACACACACACACACACACATATTATATATTGGTTGTCAGTGTCATGTTACTTCTAATATTTTATCTAGATCTGCCATATTCTTTCTCTTAAGTGGTGGACATTTCTTTATTTCATGTCTAAAGCAACTGAAAGAACATTAAAACTAAATATTAGTTGCCTATTAAACACTATTAATGGACCAAGTATTTATTTACTTTTCAAGTTGTAAATGGTTTGGGATCCATTTATCTGTGAGGATGCCTGTTCTGCATTAAACTTATCTAGTTATTTAAATCAGGAGGAAAGGCTCTTAAGAAAAGACCCCTGCATTCAGAAGATTGGCTACTGGGAAAATAGGAAAGGGCTGTCACCTCTGTGAAACTCAAGCAATGGAATGTGCTTTTTGAGGAGGTACATGTGGTTACTTCCTCCCACTATTTAGGAAGATCATAAACACACAGGTATTTATTTGTTAAGTATTTAAATTATCAGTTTTAATTTTGGTTTTGATTTTATTGCATTGAATTAGGGTTGCAAGCCTTCCTCAGTGTAGAAATTGATGGAAAGATAGGCAAAAATCAGTGATAAATAAAATGATGTGGGACAGTAATAATTACAATCTCCAGTGTGGAACCAGCTTGATGTGGTTGTGGGATGTGTGCTCTGTAAAAGATGAGAGCTATGCCAGAGGTTCAAGCATAAGTGGTCTCATCAGAGAAGCCAGAAAAAATGTCATAAATAATGTAATGAGACATATTACTGAAACCCAAACTGGATCAGTCATTGCCTGGGTCCACAAGAATTGTGTTAGCTATACATGTTTTCTGGTGAAAAATGGGCTGTGGGATTCAGGACTGTTGGCTGAGCAACCAGGGCCAGCAACTGTAGGATTACTGGAAAAAAATGTTTACCCATCACAAATGTACAAAGACTGAAAACAAAGAAAAATAATTGTAAGTCTTCTAGAGTCCTGTACATGAGATAAGTAGAAATTTAGAGTAAATAAGTAAATAAATAAATCCACAAGCATTATTACAAAAATTATGTATTGTTTTCCTTCTATCATTCTGATCAGAGATGGTATTCTGACCAGTTCTGGAGAACTGGTAGCATAAATGTTGTGTACTTCGTTCCTGCCCCCATCTATTCTCTTTCTCCGAGTCCCAGCTGATCTGGAGGAAAAGGAGAGTGGGGAGAGGGAATAGACCCACACCCACCAAGCTACGCCCACTGAGCTATGCTATGCCCATGAGCCACAGCCACAGAACCAGTAGTATATTTTTAATCCCACCACTGATTCTGACCCATATTTGTTTTGTTTGTTTCTTACATTTACTTATCCTATTACATGCTGTTGATGATTATGATTAAGCATTAATCTTAAATTCCTATTTGTAATAAAAAGCTTGGCAATGCATGAAAAGAAATGAAAAACCACATGATTCATTACCCACTAAGATTACTTGATTGTGGACCTGGAGAATATTTATTTGCCATGTGGGAGGGGAAAGGAAGGAAGGGAGGGAAGGAGGGAGGGAGGGAGGGAAGAAAGAAGAGGGAAAGAAGGCAGGAAGGAAAGGAGGGAGGAAGGAAGGAAGAAAGGAAGGAAGGAAGACACAGTGTTGGTGTACCACCTTTTTAAGATATTGGTGACTCATTCTAATCAACCAAAGCAAATGTTTTCAGTATAGTTACTGTGGTGAAATAAATTTTATTCTTGCATGTTCTAATGGAATGTGGCAGGGCATCCTGTAAGTGTTTTTCACTCCCATCAGAGGCCATACATAAAAGTCTATTTCTGTCTAAAGTATGGTAGCCAGCAAAGCAGATATTGGATCAAATTAATTTGAAGGAGGTGGTGTGCAGAATTTGTCAGTGCTACCTGAACAGAATGGCTGAATCAGTAATTTAGGAAGATAAAAGAAAGGGAAGGGGAATATGTGGCTCACAGGTATCAGAGGGAAGGTCATGCTATAGGTTGTCCCAGAGACAATTGCAATTGCATTAGTACTTTCGAGCTTGACATTAAATGTCATGTTCAATTGCAGTGTATTTAAGGTGATGCCTATGGCTGGTGAGAATGGCGAAAAGGCAGAGTGGATGTTTTATCTAATAATAACCCAGAGATTAATGGGAATATGGCCAAATACTGCTGAAAGGAAGAAATGAGAAAATAGATCCTTAACTTTGTGTTGCATTTTATCACAGCTTCAGTATCCTTGATTTACTGTTTCTACGACCGTTAATGCAAAGGGAATTAGAGAAGTATATAAATAAAAATCACTCTTCTGGCTTCTGTTCTTTGGCAGTATAAATACTTTTTTTTTTTACTTTTTAAGGTATCTATAGGCTAAAAAAGTAAATGTATTAATAGCATACTCTTAAAACCTATGCAAAACAAGCTATATAAAAAATTCATTGCTCTTACAGCATTACCAGACCATGTTAAGACCATGCTTTAGAATGATAATTTGTAAAGGTGTGCAGAAATGGCCTTGGGAGACAGAAGGAGGAGCTTCTGATTAGATAGTTGTCATGCAAAAGGTATTTAAACCCACAAAACCAGAGGGAATGCGAGAAGTGTTCCCTAATTTCCTGGAAAGTATAAGGAAAGGAGAATAGTTGTCAGGGTTCCAAGTAACACCTCCAATGAAAGAAGACTCCGAGATTGAGTTTCTCAAAGTTTCATTTTATTAGAGATGTCATATTGGCACATCTGGGAAAACCTGAATCTGAAAAATTTCCAGATTTTTCCCACCAAAAGGAAAGTTCAAGTTCCTGCCCAGCACCCACATTTTTATCACATTGTCTAATCAAGCACCGTAGTCACACCATCCCAGCTGCAGGGAAAGGTGTCCTTGACTCTTTGAGAAAGGAATGTTATTTTATATATCCCATACTCAATATAATCCCCCTCCCATTTTCCTACAGTAAAAATTGTGGCAGACCTGAAGTCCAATGTAAAAGATGGCTTCCAGCTCTGACAGAAGTACTTTGAGACTTAGAAGATTGATGTTAACCCTTTGAGGTAGTCTAGACAAGAAGTGCAGCTATGTTACTATTTTTATTGTAAAGTTACTCCAACAGAAGCTTGCAAGTGTTTCTCCCTTCCTTTCCTTTTACACTCTGGAAAACAAGAGAAAGTTTCTTCTAAATACTTCTCATATCAGCTCTCTTTCAATGGACTAAGATAAGTTTCTGTATGATGGTTGTGTATTCTGTGGCTCTTTCTCCTGTCTTGGAAGGTCACTCTAACATATCATTACAGATGTGTACCTCTTTCACATAATGCCATAGGTAGGGACAGAGGTGGGATCCTACTTGTTTTACAACTAGTTCACTGCATATGTGCATGCAGTATGGAGAAGACTTACTTTCCAGATTTTTGCTTGGAGGGAAAATAGCTGAGGCATGGCAGAGTGATAAGAAAATAAATATAGGTAAAGTGCAGGGGCAGGTGGGGGCGGGCAGGTCCATTTGCAAGTGTCAGAGCTACCAGTTTAGCTGAACCGGTCTGAACCTTTAGAATCCCACCCCTGGCTAAGGAGCATCATGGCAGTGCCCTCCACCCACTGCCTATCACTATTGAAAAGCTCTTTATCTGTTCAGATATCTGGTTACTCTAGTTAGATGGGATGCAGATTGGAGCCAATTCAGTTCTAGCTCAGAACTGGTATGTCCAAACTCATTTAACGTCCTGTATTAACATTACCACTATTAAATGATAGCAACTGCTTCTGTTTGTTTCTGCTTTTGGCCATCAAGATGTGCTTCTGAAGAGTATTTAAGCAGGGATGGGTAATGGATGGAGGCACTGCCTTGATGGGTAATTTGCACCTGTATGCACTTCCACGTCCTGGCCTCCTCTCATTGTTTCCTTAAAGGAACCAACATTTCTGCTAACATTGTCCTTTGAGCATGGAAGAATATAGCCTGCCTAGTGCCAACCATCAGAAGTGGAACAGAATCAGAAAAGAATAGGCTGTGGGAAGTTTGCATTTCCTTACTGCCAGGCTCAAGCATGCTTAGCTCTAATTTCTACCTGCCATCACTGAGACTCACCTTTGCTTTCTAGACCCCTGGACTCTGCATTTAACTCTCTCTAACAGCCTGCAGTCTCAGTTAGGGGGATTGGGGAAAGCAGCTGTCTTTAATGGCATTGAAACACTGTCTTTCAACTTTTGAGGCTTTTACAAACAGTGAAAGAATGATGTATGAATGATTGGGCTACTTCTTTATTTTTATTTCCTTTTTTTATGACATGTCATCCCCCATATAATTTTCTATCACAGCAGTAGGTGTGGGTGTGCATGTTGATAAAGAAAACCTCCACACAAGGGTCAAAATGTTTTGCAGAACTGTGAAAATCACAGACGCAAAAGTAGCAAAGACCACTGTGACACACATTATCCATAATATTTCTTGGAGAGAGAACACAGCTTGAAGTCAACGTCTCCCTGTGTTTTAAATTCAAGCAGGCCTTAACAGTTTCCTTGGCACTTCTCTTTATTGAAGTCCAGCTTGCCTTTCCTGGAGCTTAAACACACAGACATAGATCCTTTTCCTCCTCCCGTCGCATCCCACTCCAGCTACCTGCACCCTTTGTTAGAAGTATCAAGGAATCCCTAGCTTCAACGCCACTGAGATGCTGTCTTCACCTTCTAATTTTTTTCTATAGAAGAAAAGAATAGTACCAGCATAGTGTGGCAGCTAGGGAATTTATGTTTGATAAAATGTGTCACTCCGCATCAGCTTTAAGGCAGACTTACAAATGGTACCTTAATATATCATAATGTATAAGCTTCTGAAGTTTTCAACTTAAATCTGATTTCATACGAATATCTCATATTTCATACATATTCTAAAACAACGCAGGGGAAGAGAATGATACCACAGCCTCCCCTGAAAACATCCTTTATCTTGATTTAACATACACAGTGTTTTTTCTATTGTCCTACTACATTTATAGTACTTAACAGACATTGATATTCACTCTATGTTTTAGAGACCCAAACTATGTTGTTGCCACAAATAGTATCCCTAGATGGAATTTTCATGTCCATTCTATAATGTCTAGGGAAGTTTTTCATTATGTCATCTGATATTATAATCCAGATTATTCAACTAGACTGTACAGTTTTGGAATAATTACAAAAAAAAATCCACATGGTTTAATATCATTGAAATATTGGCTATCCCTTTTAGATACAATGCTTATTTAAATAATATAAAAGTTATAAACTTCGATGTTACTGAACCTATGGCATATTTTTTTCCCAAGGTTATCTTTGGATTTATGATTTTATAAATCCACTTTGAAAATTATTTTACTCTCTATGTACTGTTTGCTATACTCTCTTTGTTACTATTAAGATGTGCAGTTGAACTCTTAGATGTAATCTTTTTATTTAGATAATACACATTGTATGCTATCTTTCTTACTTCACAATTTGTTATGCTGCAGGATGGAAGAGAATCTTCATTCAAATGTCTCTAAACTACCTGATTTATTATTACTTGGTGCAATAGACTAAGATGATTCTTAATTTCGAGTGGCTAATCAAGGTTCTTACATGAAATTTAGAGAGAGAGAACAGTAAGAGTTTATTCAGTGTATCTTCAATGGAAACCTGGAAAAAGGAAATTTTGTGCAACTGAACCTAAGAATTCTGGGCCAAAGCCTAAACAATTCTTATTGAATTGCAATTCATTCCATGTATTACAACTGGCAAATTAAAAGTTGATAGTTTATCAAATCTGGGTTACCTATCCATCCAGCTGTGAGTCCAGAAGGAAAAAACACTGAAAGAAGTGTTCCCTATTAAGAAGAATCACCAGAGTAAACAGAGAATGATTTGGTTTATGGATAATCAGGAACTTTGGTTTGTTTGGGTTCAACTTTCAGTCTCATATGGCTACGCCCTTACAACTCCTCTCTCATTAGTGACAGGCACAAAAGAACAGGACCTTAGGTTGACTTATAATTCAGGAAGAATTATTGTGCATGCACAAAAACCTGGTCAACTAACAGTTAACAATAAATTTCTGCTAGATAAGAGCCAACAGAATTCAGGGAGGACTGGAGTTGAATCACTTATGGCAATGCAAGAACTCTAAACTAATGACATGTTTAACCCCATCTTCCAGGTCTGCTTGCTGTTCTCCTCTATTAACATTAAAAAGAGCCACCTGCAGCATAACCATTATAAAAATGTATCCAGTCCTCATCAAGGCAAATTATTCAAAATAATATAATTAATATGTCTGTGTGGCCTGAGATTACTTGTGCTATGGTCTGTGGATGTCATGAAAGCCTTTAAATCATGAGCCTTTTCTCACCCCAACTCATTATATAGAGGTTGAAATAGCCAAGCTATAATAACCAGGAAAAACACAAATGCAAAAATTAACTCCAACCACTCAGGGTAAAGTCCTATTGAGAGTAAAATGTGAACAACAGCCCCAGGTTCTCCCTATAGTCCAATTCACACTGTATTTATTCCCAAACAGGGCCAATAAAATGTATAGTTATGTCTTAATACAATTAAATAGCTGTATTTAGGCAATAAAGCATCCTTCTGTTTTTATTTGAAAGTCCAGAAAATATTTTTATGTATCTTTCTTATTCCTTGCCACATTGATATTCAGATTAATTTTAAACATATTCAAAGCAGGGGTGAAGTCCAGCAGGTTCTGACAGGTTCTGGAGAAATTTTGAGTAGTTTAGAGAACCAGCAAATGTGACCTCTGGCTGGCCCCAGAGTGGGGTGGGAATGGATATTTTGCAGTATCCTTCCCCTGCCATGGCCACTAAGCCACACTCCCAAGCCACACCACACCACGCCCACCAAGCCACACCCACACAACTGGTAGTAAAAGATTTTGAATTTCACCACTGATCCAAGGTATCATATTGCAACATTAATGATCTATTTATCAATCATTTGTAAGTGTCTCAAAAACCATTTGTCATTTCAGCTAGCAAAAGGGTAAGCAGTGTCTTGCATCCAGCACTGATCTTCATCACAGCATCATCCCCCTTCAAAAACAACATTTAGCTTTTAACTGGAGGTCTTAGGACAACAAATCAGAACTAATCTGTCTCTAAACTTTATTTCCATTCACTGTACCCTTTGTCAGTGTAGCTTTCTGAAACCAGGAAGGATGGATCTCTGAGACCTCCAATATGCATTCAGGTATTGTGATAATATGTCACTTATGGATGTTCATCCAACAGTAAGGTATGGGTGAACATAACTCTTCTCTGTTGCCTAAGCTTGTATTTGAAATTTAATTAATGAACTGAGATAATTGAATAAGGGTAGAACTAGATGTCCTGATATTGAAGCTAAACTGAATGTTATGAATTTTAAATACATATTTACTCAGTAGTAGTAAATAGTAAGAGTTCTCATTTACAGTTGTGAATTGGAGACTGTGATACTTTTCATTCAGTCTGTACACTAACTTACTGCTGTTTTAAAAGAACTTTAATGAGAGTGTTAGCATGATATGAAAAAGGACAGTTGCCAGTTTGCAGATGCTGAAAACTACTTAGCCATGATTACTGTTACTTAGCCAGATGAGCACACTGAAACCTACTTAGCCATAAATATAAGGCATATTAAACACATGAATGCCAATAAAAAAAGCTTAGTTCTTCCACTGTGATAATCTTCATGTTATCTGACCTAGAAAAAGCTATGGTGTTTTTTGTCATCCATAATCTAATTTATCTGGATACTTAGATACGTATGCACCTCTCAGCAGTCTTCTGCTTACTATGGATCTTTCACATAGGGGTCATCTGTTCATTTCTAATAACTGAGAATAAACTCTCAAAAGCCACATTTGTGGGAGGATGATGTTTTTCTAAGATTGCTGAACAAGATATTGTCTCCTTTTCCTTTCTGAGACATGTCCTTTTACACTGTACATTTGGAGACAGGTTCACCATCAGTCAATTGCAAAGGGCAGTTTACTTGGAACAGCTTACATCTTGTGACGATACCTTTAACACCATCAAACATCAACATCTGCCTATGCCAGGTGCTTGGGAAGGACACAATAGGTGAATAAAAATGCCAAATCCAATTTGAACATCTGACTGTGAAAAACCATTCTAATAACAGCTACAATAAAAATTGCTTGTCCTTGCCCTAATTCCATCCATACATGAAATCCCATTAAGATGGAGATTTAGGTTTGAATTTTCACTTAAGAAGAAATAATTGGAAGATATGTTACATGCCTCAAAGTCTGCAGAAGAAAGGTTATTAGCTACTACATACAGGTATTTGTTTAAAATAGGAATATAATTAAAAATACTAGCTCTTTCCTTACTTTGTTTTACTTTGGAATACAGTTGTTCCATTCTTTCAGGTGTTTAACAAGGTATAATGTTTACTGTAGAGTCTCTTTGGATAGGGAGATGGGAAGAATATGAATGTAATAACTAAATAAATTAAATTCTTTGATTCTATGTTCAGTTTATCTTTAGTATTCAATTTCAGGTTTTCTCTATGGGTTTTGCTTTTGTCTTTCACATATCTTCTTATCTAGGTTCAAATGATATGCTCTCTTGCATAGCAACCCAGGTACCTGAGAAATAGGGGATGTGATTATTAATTTTACACTTTACTATTCAGAGCTTGCTAAAATTCTGGAACTTGTAATTGCTAATATCTCTTGTATAAGTTTTCTATCTAGTCTGTTTCCATTTTATGTGGATGTTTCATTTGTTTTATAGGGTTATTTTGTTTACTGAATTGTTGTAAACTCTTCTGACTAATGCAAATGGTTTTGAGAAATGTACTGGAAGATTTTTCTGATAAAATAATTATTTATAGTTTAGTTGTGCAATTTTAAAAACACTCATCTGATGAATCTCTCATAGATTTCAACTATGAGTAGAACCAGCTATTCCTACATTTACCATTTTTTAAAATTAAATCTATGTTTCAGCCTTATTCCCATCAAACAGATGTGCAAGAACTATTTTGCCATGTTGCTTCCCTCCCACAAACATCCTGTTTATTTATCTTGACTGAACTCCAATGCTTTCAAGTTATAGTCCTGACAGAATATTTAATTTATCTAATGAATATAGCATAATTTATGTGCCAATATGCCACCTTAGTGCCTGATGATGTATTTACACCCAACTAGATCCCTATCAGTTTCAATTTGCTTATATAAAAAGAAAGAAATTCAGGGGGAAATTTAAAGAATATTGTCGAAACCAATCTTACCAATATTTTTTAGCAACTTCATTTTCTTATGTGATATCTATATTGGCCTGAATTGTTATTGTTGTTGTTATTCCACAGACTATCTTGGTGTAATTTCACAGTGTTGAAAATGATGGAATATATCAAAGAGTCCTTGAAATATAAAAGGACAACAATTGTAATAAAACCTATTTGGTAGATATGTTACATATTCTCCAGCACTGTGATGATGCATACCATTGCGCTATTACAGGAAGTAAGAACACAGAGATTTATAGAGTACCTCAAAATGTCCTAAAAGTGTGAGAAATTACAGGGAAGCTGGAAAAGGAATGGAAGACTTCATAGACCAAACAATCCATAATTAGTGGATGAGTTTTTTGACTATGGCAACTTAGCCAAGATAGAGAAGAAGGCATTTCAAATCACTTGAAGACACTCTACCCTCAGTATAAATGTAGCAGAAAATACCGATTACACTTTCCAAAATTCTGCATTTATCCCTAAATGGCATTAAATATACTTCTGAAATTTGATTAACCATTGCTTTCTTGATGCTATTTAGGGCTGAAGAAAAGATAACAAAAATACTTTTCTCTAAGACACTGGAATAACAAGTTCTAAAATTCAATATCTGGCATATCTAAGTTCTGTAAAGATGCCAAAATCACATCCCGGAATGCTATTGCAAGCATAATCCTATTGTGATGTTTCAACTGCCTCCTGTCTATTTAGTTTACAAAAACTGCTGAAAATCTGGATCTTTTAGAGGGCTTATAAGGACAGGTGTAGTATCCCAAAGTGTAGATGTTTTTTGTGTGATGCAGTTGGAGCAATTCTCTGTGTTGCTTTTTTGTTTCCTGTGTTCTACTGTTATTTAATACTTATAAAGAATAAGGAGGACAACCTTGATGAAGAAAAGGCAAGCTGTGTTGCAAAAGCAGCAAAGAGGGAAGTGTTGCTTGAGTCCAGAAGATGAGGTAGATTATGTTTCAGCTGGGTATCTGCTTAATTCACATGAGCGTGAAAAATTGAGAAATGGAAGTACAGTCAGTTCTGCATGTTTATGTTACTAAATCAATCTGAATTGAAATGTTTTTAGGCTTTTATGGAATGTAATTCATAAAATGGTCTGCCTTTGCAAAACTAACAATCTTTTGTTGTATACAATATTTTGTAAGCTACTCAGTGTTTTGGGAATGAATGAAGTAGTATATATGGAAAATAAATAAGCCACCTTAAGCAATACTTGATGGACCAGCTATGTAGGATAGAGCTCTAAATTCGATAGGTTTTTATTCTCTTATCTTTAACTTTTAGTTCAGGGAGGGGCATCTAAAGTGCATACTGTTCCAAGTCCCTTTTTGATTTAGAGTCCCTTCTATATAGAGTCCCCTTTATAGAAAACCAGCAGCATAGTTCTCTGCTATTTTGAGATGAGAAACACAAACACCCCAAATATGTATATCAGTGTTAAAATAACCAGCTTCTTTAGCCAAACTCTTACAAAATAGTAAGTGTTCCTCTTCACAATTAAAACATTGCCCTCCTGTATTTTAGATAAATTGACATAGTATTGCAATAAATACTAGACACATATTTCTGGCCCTTGATCTTCTCAAAGCATGTTTCCGGCACTGCCTACTTGATAATCTAGTTCTAGTTCCATCTTGTTTATGAGTATGAGTATGAGTAGTTTATTTATATGCCGCCCTTTTCCCTGGGGGGACTCAGGGCGGCTCACAATTCGGAAG
Source organism: Thamnophis elegans (assembly GCF_009769535.1). Taxonomy (NCBI): domain Eukaryota; kingdom Metazoa; phylum Chordata; class Lepidosauria; order Squamata; family Natricidae; genus Thamnophis; species Thamnophis elegans. Next base: position 104,279,634 of record NC_045541.1, on the reverse strand, counting down.
GAAGGGAGGACAAACAGATTAAACACATAAGACAGTACATCATTAAAAGCACAACATTCATACAATTCGGGTGGGTTGCGGTCTTTAACCCCAGGCCTGACGTGACAGCCAGGTTTTAAGGGCTATGCGGAAGGTCTGGAGGGTGGTGAGGGTACGAATATCCACGGGGAGATCGTTCCATAGGGTCGGAGCTGCCACCGAGAAGGCTCTCTTCCGCGTGGTTGCCAGTCGACATTGACCGGCAGATGGAACTCGGAGGAGGCCTAATCTATGGGATCTAATTGGTCTAATTGGATACTCAAAGATCTGTATCTGTTGTTGAGAAGGTGGTGGCTCTCCAGCTTCAGCGTACCTTGGAGGAAGCTAACTATCTTGACCCCTTCCAGTCTGGCTTCAGACCCGGCTACAGCACAGAAACCGCTTTGGTCGCTTTGACCGATGATCTCTGGAGAGCTAGGGATGGAGGCCATGCTTCCATCCAAGTTCTCCTGGACCTCTCAGCGGCTTTCGATACCATCGACCATGGTATCCTTCTGCGACGACTGCGGGAGATAGGGGTGGGCGGCACTGTTTTACAGTGGTTCTCCTCCTATCTCTCGGACAGGTCGCAGTCGGTGTTGGTAGGGGGGCAGAGATCGTCCCTAAGGCCCCTAACGTATGGGGTGCCACAGGGGTCGGTCCTATCCCGCCTACTATTTAACATTTACATGAAACCGCTGGGCGAGATCATTCGGAGGCACGGGATAAAATACCACCAATATGTGGACGATACACAGCTGTATCTGTCCGCCCCGTGCCAACTCAATGAAGCGGTGGACGTGATGAACCGGGGTCTAGAGGCCGTTAAAGACTGGATGAGAGCAAACAAGCTGATACTCAACCCAGACAAGACCGAGTGGCTGTTGTGTTTTCCTCCCAAAAATTTGACCAACATACCATCACTCAGGCTGGGGGGACAAAACTTACACCCCTCAGAAAGGGCCCGCAACTTGGGAGTCCTCCTGGACCCACAGCTGACTTTTGACCACCATCTTTCAGCTGTGACCAGGGGGGCATTTGCCCAGGTTCGCCTGGTGCGCCAGTTGCGGCCCTACCTGAATCGGGAGGCCCTCACAACAGTCACTCGAGCCCTTGTGATCTCCAGGCTGGAATACTGCAATGTGCTCTACATGGGGCTGCCCTTGAAGAGCATCCGGAGACTTCAGCTAGTCCAGAATGCGGCCGCGCGAGTGATCGTGGGCGCACCTCGGTTCGCCCACATAACACCGATCCTCCGTGAGCTGCACTGGCTACCTGTTGATCTCCGGGTGCACTTCAAGGTCCTACTCACCACCTTTAAAGCGCTCCATGGTAGTGGATCTGGCTATTTGAGAGACCGCCTTCTGCCAATTACCTCCCTGCGTCCCATCAGATCGCATAGAGTGGGCCTCCTCCGTATTCCATCCGCCAGTCAGTGCCGACTGGCGACTACTCGGAGGAGAGCCTTCTCTGTTGCGGCTCCGACACTATGGAACAATCTCCCCGTGGAGATTCGTACCCTCACCACCATCCAGGCCTTCCGCACAGCCCTCAAGAACTGGCTAGCCCGTCAGGCCTGGGGATAAGTTTACTTTCGCCCCTCCCGAATGCCGAGTGAATGTTGAGTTTTACTGTTTAATTTACTTTTGTTCACATCTTTTTTTGTATTGTCCTACACCCCCTTTCCCTTTGATTGTAAGCCGCCCTGAGTCCCCTCAGGGAAAAGGGCGGCCTATAAATGTGCAATAAATACCAAAAAAAAAAAAAAATCATTCACTAAACAGAAGTCCTAACAATCCAAATCAAATGCCAGAAACTGTAAACCAGAAATCATCATAATACATAATGTTGATGTAGCAAAAACAAGAGCACTTAGATCAGTGGTGGGTTGCAGGTGGTACACCCCGATATGGGTGTACTGGAGCCTGCCCGGAGCACCAGATACCGTTCCGGTATGGTGGTCCAGAGGGCCCACCCACCCGCCTGAGCTCCTTACTGGTCTTTTAAGTCTTCAGCACTTCCGCATACACGTATGGTGCGTACGCCTGTGTGATGCTCCGCTGAGCAGCTGGAGTGTTGCAGAAGCTCACAGAAATGGTAAGAAGCATGCGTGCACTGCATGTGTGTGTGTGTGTGCACGCGCGCACGCTGCACACGTCCATGTGGACACCACCGGGCTCATTCCAACCATACCTGTTGGAACACGATCCGGAACCCACCACTGACTTAGATGTATATACTGCTTCACAGTGCTTTACAGCCCCCCTATAAGCAGTTTACAGAGTCGGCATATTGGCCCCAACAATTTGATATGAAATTTGAACTGCCAAATTGCAGACAACTGGCAGTCAGCAGAACTAGCCTGCAGTATTGCATTCTAACTACTGCGCCACCGAAGCTCATGTAATCTCTGCATCATAAAGGCAAAACTTTATTAACAGAATTGGTTAGGGAAAGATAATCATCTAGTACTCCTGTGAACAGATCTGCTTCTATTTACAGAGTGTCAGCTGTTAAACTTGTATTCTTTGACTACTGGCCAATTATATTATTTCCAATGTTGTGATGTAATAGCTCAGAATTCTATTAATCAGGAGGAGAAAGGCCAAATTGGCAATAAGTCAGGAATCTTTCTTACACACACACACACACACACACACACACACACACACACACACACACAATGTAATTAGCTTTTGGATACTCAAAGATCTGTATCATTCACTAAACAGAAGTCCTAACAATCCAAATCAAATGCCAGAAACTGTAAACCAGAAATTATCATAATACATAAAATTACTTCTGCCCTGTCATTCCTTAGCTTCTTAGTTTTTTTCAGTGTAAGAACTTTGCACAATGAGACAGACCATGGGATGAGTGTCCTTATTAGGAACTTGACTGGAGTTGGGTAGGACATATAATTGTCCCAATCATGTGGCAACGAATACTAAAAAATATGGTAGCTGTCCTTAAGCAGCTATCTGTCAGATGTCATCATCTTCCTTGGATAATTCCCATACTTGTGCTATCCAAAACTACTGTAACAAAATTATAAATTAGTCTATAAATTATGAGGATATAATTCCTTGCTCATTGGTTTTTATACTATGTCCAATGAGACATCCAACAAACTGTCAGGTCTAATTACTCGGGAATGATTTTCATTTTTCCAGAGATTGTGGACAAATCCTTGTACCTATTCAATTGACCAGCAGTGCTTTCTTTGTCTATCTTGGCTTTTTAAGCTAACTTAGATAGGGATGGAATTAATGAGTGGATCCAAGAAGTTATGAATGCCTCTTTTCCAGGTAAAGTATCTTTAGAGCAACATTGGTTATCCCTCTGTGTTCAGAGGTTTATGCCAACTATACTCTTTTTGAGAGCAGAATGTTAGGGCACAGCATTGTACTTGCAAAGGTTCTTGAAAACCAACCAACCAATTTACAACTATTTTGGCCCAATTTAGTCTGAATTCAGGCCTGATTTAGAAATTGCATCTTTGTTGATCTTGCTGAATCTCTCAGTGGATTTCAAAGCAGTTGACCATAGTAACTTTCTGAACCATCTTTGTGTAGTAAGAGTTAAATGAACTGTTCATTACACTGCTATTTGTAGGCCCAATAAATTGTGGTAAATTAATAATCTTGGCAATTGCAGAATAGGGTGCAATAAAGTATGTTTTTTTTTCTATTTTCCTCATCACATTTATGAGACCAGTGGAGGTAGTGATTATGCATTTGAAACTGAGATGCTATATCTCAATCCATGATTGTCATGATACCTAATTATAGTAATGGATCAAGGGAATGCCAGTTAAACAAAGCTAAATATTGAAGATCTTGGGGGTAAATAAATGCAGATGACTGAATTTAAGAATCTGACCTCTCTAAGTGAGGTTACATCCCCTTGGAAAGAGCAGTTAGTTTGGGATGTTCCCAGAATTATTAGTCTTAAATAATTTCTATTGCAATGTGTATTTATTACTTACCTTGGCTGACTAACTAATTATGTCCCATCGAGATTACCTAGTCTCTGTCCTCATAGTCAAAGTATTATTTTGTACTTCATATGAGGCCATCCTAGAACTTAGTCCAGAAACTACGGTATAACTGATGCATGTGTTACTCTGCTTGCTAAACCCAGGAAGATGTCATGAACTAATGTTCACATGAATCATCTCATAAAAATTGTGGGCAGATAAACTAAACCGAAGGGTGTGAAATCCCATCCCAAAATATTCAGATAAAAGGATTAAATGGAATTCAAGTTGGACCTGACGTTCTAGCAAATAGGCAGAGATTATCAAAGCTCAGAAAACTCCAACTCTGAACAATCAATAATAAGGTGGGGGACAGCTCCATGTTTGTCTTTGTTCTTATTCTTCCTTGCTTGGGTCTTTTGTTAGAGAAGGAAAGAATGAATTTCGGTATAGAAGAAATCTGCCCAAGGCTGGGGAAAAAAAGGACTAGAGAATCAGAAGGAAATAAGTATCTAGGGAATAGAAAAATTACATTCAGATTGGGATTCCTTTATTGATTTATGCCAATAAATCACAAGCGACCAAGATTTTAACAGCTCAACACAATGGTCAGATATGAGAGATTCCATTCATACCTACAATCAACATCTTGTATTTGTGGAGTGGCAAAGGTAGAAGACCTGGTTCATATTTGATTGTTGCCTGTATAAGAAAGTGAGAGACAGGTACCTTGGTCTATATACAAAATGAATGACCCATTGGGATCCCCATATCAAAACAACTTGCCTTATGTGTGGCCAGAATCTGGAAATAACATTTAACACAGCACAATACTTAAGCAAAATGGTTCGGTTGAGATCTGCGTATGTGGGACTGATTAGGATAGATTGCAGGGATGACACTGAAATACAATTTTATCATATTTTATCTATATCTCAAATTATTGTATTTTATTCCAATTTCATTTTAAATTAAGGTGACCAGACGTCCCGATTTTGGCGGGACAGTCACTATTTCTAACAATTTGTCCCATGTCCCAGGGCATTTTAAAAAAGTCCCGATTTTCTGGCTTCATGTTGAAAGCACAGTGAATTTGCTTAAGAAATCCTAACCGGGGCAAGACAAAAGACACTCTGTCTAACCTCTCTCTATGTCTCTGTACTTTCATTGAAGATATTACAACGTTAAAGCAAGAAAATGGAACCCCCCTCCCCTTTTAGTTTTACTTACTTTTATAAGAAAAGATGACCCAGTACCATAGAGCTCCAGGAAATACTTTGGCTAGAGAAGTAGTGACTGTTCCTTCCTGAATTTCCCGGAGGTGAGGGGCACGGAGGTTGGAGGTCGGCTCGTGTGGCAAGGTTTCTTTGAAAAATATTTTCCTGAGACTAATTTCACCATTTTAATTTGCTCAGTTCTTTTATTAACATCTACATCATTCTGGATTGACTTGGAGTGCCTGCCTACTGGTAAGTGAGCTGGGTTTTTTTCTTTTATTTTTTAATGTATTTTAAAATAATATTTTATTTATTGTGCATAGGATTTTTTAAAATAGTTTTATTCTGTGTGGATTCTTTTTTTTTAAATTGTCTTAGACTATTTTAAAAAAGATTCTATCCAAAATAAATTGAAGTGAAACCATTTTTAAAAATTCTATGCACAATACTTTGAAATATATTGTGCATAGAATTTTTAAAAATAGTTTTACTTCAATTTATTCTGTGTGGAATAGTTTGAAATGTTTTACTTCAATTTATTCTGTGTGGATTCTTTTCTTAAATTGTCTTAGACTATTTAAAAAAAGATTCTATCCAAAATACAAAATACCAGCTGCAGTTATTCACTTAAGAACTGTGGCAAGAAAGGTGGTATAGTGACAAAAGTTACAATGACATTGAAAAAAGTGACTGATTACCATTTTTCACACTTAGTGACCATTTTCACACTTAGTGACCGTCGCAGCATCCTCATGGTCACGCGATCAAAATTTTGATGTTTGGCAACAGATTCATATTTATGATGGTTTCAGTGTCCTGGGGTCATTTTAATTGCCTTTTGACAAAGTCAAATGGGGAAACCAGATTCACTTATGTTACTAACTTATCAGCTGCAGTTATTCACTTAAGAACTGTGGCAAGAAAGGTGGTATAGTGACCAAAGTTACAATGGCATTGAAAAAAGTGACTGATGACCATTTTCACACTTAGTGACTGTTGCAGCAGCCTCATGGTCACGTAATCAAAATGTTGATGTTTGGCAACAGTTATATTTGTAAATTGTAGTTATGTTGAAATAAAAAAAAATATTACAATACTATTTTTGCGTTGTATGAAAAATTTTGTTGCTCCGTATAAAATTTTTAATCAAGCCCCCCCCCCCCCCCAGTCAAAGGTGTCCCTCTTTACCAATCTGAAAATCTGGTCACCTTATTTTAAATCGTATCTTATCCAATTCCATTTTAAATTGCTTTTATCAAATTTTAGTAATAATTAGTTTCTGGAAATGTGCACTTTGATATGGTCCAAGGCCTAATCAATAAATAAAGAATCAGGAATCATTGATTTATGTTAGATGTCTATCTAGTTCTGTAAATAAAGTTATCTCAAATGTACCTTAGAAAATTTATACACAGAGATACATCTCTTGACCGGAAGTGTGGTTGCTGACTTAAAGCTTGCAGCAGTTACAATATTTTATTTGTTGTTGTTGTTTTTTCTTATTCTCCCATTGTCTTTGACTTTCATATAGTTCCTTAACCTTAATCTACATAATAAAAGACTTATATCTTCTTTTTGAATCTGTACTTATTCTAACAGGTTGGCTAGCCTATTGCATGTCCCAGCAAATCTGCTTAGCAACAGAAAAGAAGAAAAAACCTTGTTTTACTTCACTTTCTACTTCCTAATTAATAAGGCAGAAACAAGTTTTCTATGGAATAAAAGTGACATATACCATCTGTTTAGGAATATAAAAGAGTTGTGAATTGTTGGGAGGGAACTACAGAATTCTTTGAAGAGCCAGGGAAACCTCAATGTGGAATATTTGTATAGAATTGTATTACTCTTAGGAAGGAATTCATACTCTTCCCTAGACATGGCATAAAATATTGTTATAACACTTGTAGAAATATATGTCTTTAGACTTCTTCAGCTGAAATGTTCAGACTTAATTTAGACATTTAATCCATTCTGGGATCTGGACAGCTCCTATTCTAATGCTGGTCTGGAAAGTCTTAAAGACTTGATTATTCTCCCAAACAATCAGGTGGAATAAAGTCATCTTGATAGAGATGTTTGCTATAAACTGTATATGTGTTGGTGTTAGTTGATGTTAGTTGTTATTTGCCATTCCTTCATTGCATGCATGTCTGTATTTTGTTATATTTATCTTCTTTTTTTATATTGTGAACCACTCACAGTTTTCTGGAGTTGGGCAACATAAAATGAGTTAAATAAATGAATATAAGGTGCAAATTCAGTGGAATGAGAAAGAAATCTGTCCAAGCCTCTTTCTAAATATAGGAAGGAAGGAAGGAAGGAAGGAAGGAAGGAAGGAAGGAAGGAAGGAGTATTACCCTGTTGGGAAATAATGTTGACTAATATGCTTGCTTGGCTTTCCCCCCACTTTCATCCTTTTTCTTGTATTTGCAAATAAGAGAAACAGTCATTAAATGTGCTATATTTATGTGAGTTAGTGGGGCATGTATTCATTCAGACTGGTTAAAAATCTCCATCATTGATTTTATTAAGCTATAGCAGATGAAAACACTTGAAAAACTATAGGCAGCCATTACATTTTATTTTTAAATTGTGCTCAGATATATATTGGGACAAGAAAGCATTTGCAGTGTTAATTAATGAAACATAATGCTTATTTCTGTCACTTATTTGCTAATGGAGTTTAGACTATAAAAGACATTTGACAGATTTCTAAGAACTGAGAATGTGCGATTCTGCGGCAAATAAAAAGAACCATTGCAACATGTTTGTATCAATGCAAATGTTATTTAAAATAAATTGCATGATGTTTCCAAGAGAACTGTAATGTATGTGTTTTAATAGGCTCAATTAGTTGCTAAGCTAATTGAAGAAAATCAAAAATAGGTGTATTTATTTGATAGGACAATACAGGAAAATCTTACTTCAATATGATTTGTTTGTATAAGCAAAAGACACAATAGATTGAACTTCTTGTTACAATACAGAATATATCTGTATTTGAATGACAGTTCTGCAAAACTTCTATATAGTATGTGACTTTTGTCAAAGAGTTAAAGTTCAACCCAATATTCAATCCCAGAGTAAAATAAGTTGGTTTGCTCCAAATTGTGTTGCCTTCAGATCTACAACTAGCATTTTGAAGAAATCCCAACAGGCTCCAAAAACTGAGTAATGTGTCTAAATGGCTAGAAAAGCAGTATAATTTGGGCATATGCTTATAATTATCTTTGTTACCACAGATTTATGAAGCCTCAATACTTTATAGTTTGTATCATTACTTTGTAGTATATATTATTTTTGTCTGTCAATCATCTGTCTGTCTGTCTGTCTGTCTGTCTGTCTGTCTATCTATCTATCTATCTATCTATCTATCTATCTATCTATCTATCTATCTATCTATCTATCTATCTATCATCATCTTCTTCTTCCAGCTGGCTTGGGGCCTAAAGTGGGATTAAAATTCACAGTCTCCCAGTTTCTAGTCTGCTGCCTTAACCAATACACATCCCTCCATTCCTCTCCCCCTCTTATAAAAATCCCCACAACTAATGCATTAAAGGCCATTCAAGTGCTAAACACCTAACGGAACAGTTTGTTATAATTGGCTTTTCAAATATCTCTAAAGTAGGGAAGTCATCTGTACTTACAGGAGGAACTATGTTGCATAAAATCAGGGCCAGAACTGAAAAAAAAAAACTGTTGCATGGACATAAGGCAGAACCAGTGGTGGGTTACAACTGGTACGCCTGCTGAGAGCACCAAGTACCATTCTGGTACGGTGCTCCAGAGGCCCCACCCACCTGCCCTCACTCCTTACCGGTATTTGAAGTTTTGGGGGCCTTTGCGCAGGCGCACAGAGCGCACAGCACCTGCACGATGTTCTGCCGAGCAGCTGGAGCATCATGGGCGGTAAGTATGCATTCATGTGCTGCACACATTCATGTGGTGGGTGCCCGGCTCCATTGCACCATACCAGTTGCAACAGACTCCGGAACCCACCACTGGGCAGAACCCCTGCACAACATAACCATTTTAAATTAATGGCTAGACTGGACCTGTCATCTTTTAGTTTGTGGTCTGTCCAAGTGACACCATTGATATTTAAAGCCCTTAATACATGGGGAACTTGCTGAAACAGCAATTTTCTGCCAGCTCCATGGAAGGCCAAATCATGAAACAGGAGTACTGGAACTCTACTTCAGTGATATAACATATAACAACATAATATTGGAAATCAGTCAGCCAGCATTTCCTTCTGCTCCTTCTTATACAAAACATTTTTGACTCCCTCTTCTTTCTCTGTACTAAACTGACCTTTATTTAGTGATTGTTGCATTCCTTCTTCAAGGCCATTTCTGCACTCCTCTACACTTTTTTTATTTATATCTGCAGCTGGTAAGCTTGTTTTGTGTCCCACTCTTAAATGCCATATATTATGTGGTGATTAAAAAGGCCGCCTTAGCTAGGAGGCCTTGTTCTGGAATTCACTATACTCCTCCAAAGACTGGCTGTGTTGCCACTGGCTTTAATTTAACATTGTTAAGGCATGCCTATTCATTTGAGCTTTGGGATTTTGTTAACTGCAACATAGTGCTTTCATTTGTTGGTTTGCTATGTGTTCTCCATAATGATGCTGATAATTGGAAAGCCAGAAGTATTTAATCAAATATTAGGGAGAATGTAGAAAATGGATAATACAAATAACCCTGAACACTTTCTATAGTCAGGAACATTTAATATGAAAACACTAAAATTGTGAGTTTTCAGGTGAGAGAAATAACAGCTAAATATATTTTACCTTCTGCTATATACTGATCTTTTAGTGATGCACCAAAACCAATGTATTACAATACCAATTATTACATATTAATAATGATAATAATATTGATCATTAGGAAGTTTTAAATTTGAAGATAAAATGAATTGGCCAGCAGAGACATGAAAATTACACATATTTCAAACATAATTCTTCACTGTTCATTTCAAGTATATTCTAGTGAAAGAGCAGAGCCATCTCAGAGAGAAAAGATTTCAAAGGGAAATATATGCTTATCCTTCATGCAGTTTTTGTTGCTGGGGGAATGATTCAAGTTAAATAGTTCAGAAAACAAATGGAGTCATGCAGCTTATTTAAACTTGTAATTTTGCCCTAATTCTACCAATGTTCAAAGTTTTCTTTGGAATGCATGTTCTTAGAGAGGAAGGATGCAATTGTGGAGATGTTTCAGAGAATTACTGTCAGTTATGTTGTTGTTTTTTTCTGAATTCCATGAAGTCTACCTATGTATGTGCAGTTATGTGGCCACACTTATCTGACCCTGGTTGAGCTGGAAAAATTAAACAAGACAAAACATGAATGGAAGAACTGTAATAAATACTAATCTATACTTCGGATTAGGAAGCTGAAAAAACAACTCAGAAGAAGTCAATGCAAACTATTTCTTAATTTGCTCATTTCACTTTGGTAGCTGGAGAAACGTATATCAGGGATCAAGGAGAAGTCTACTTAGTTACTGTGGATGGTGGAGCTCTAAGTCTGGAGCAAGCAAGTTGTGTAAGAGATACAACATCATACTATGGGTGGCAGGTCTAATATACTGATAGATTGAAAGATTGGGGTTTTTTTCCAAATCACTGCTCTCTTCTGAGAACGGAGATGAAGGCAATGCAAAACAAAAGTTACAGGTGGGGATTAGAGTTAACAAATGGAATAAAGCTATTAGGGATAAGACCCTTGTTCTGGATAAAATAAAGAAGAGGCTTAGAGATTTAAAGAGAAAAATAATGAGAGCTGAGAAATGAAAGATGTGTAATATTTGCAGATTTGATGGAGGAGGCACCTGGATAGCTGGATAATAGAAAGGAAAATATTTTCATAATCCAGCCATCTAGATGTAATATTTTCAGTGCACAGTTGGCTTTTTCCTTTCCTATGTCTGGAGTCGTCCATTAGCCGGGTGTCAAACTGGCGGCCCATGGGCCGGATGCATCATGTACAGGCCACACCCACCTGGTCTCCACAAAGGCAAAAAACATTGTGATACATCACATGATGACGCAATCAAGTTTAACACTTGTGCCTAGAGCATATTACTTTTTTCTTCTGAAAGCCGTACTTTATTATTTATTTGTCTTTCTCTGGATGTTGCACAACATAACTGGTGATTGGGTGACATTGTGTGGAACCAAGCTTTTCAGCTTTCTTCCACTTTGGGAAGTGATTCATAGAATATTTTAATGAAAAATGTTGTTCATGCCTATTTTATCTTCATTTTTATTAAAAAAAAATGTTCAATATTTGGTTTCTGCCACAATTTTTTTTTAATTTAAATCTGGGGACCTTTTGATGATTAGAAAGAGCCATCCTAACATTATATATCCCCATGTTTGCTTATTGAAAATGCAACTTCCTATTAGATTATAGTGGCTAATTGTTGGAACAAGTATAACTTCTGTCATTGAAGATGTTATTCCTATACTTTCTGGTATATAACTAAGTGCCTACAATACTGAGTTATAGCCACAACTATCTACGCACTCAGGAATCATAATAAAAATAATATTCTGCCTCCAGATCCAATCAACCATAGAAATCAGTTGAATTTAGATTTGTAAAAGAACTGTTTCCAGATTAAAAGTAAATAGGGACATTCTTAAATAGTTTGTCAGAGTTCCCTTGTACTAAAATACAACTTTGGAAGCCAGTTTTGTGTTGTGTTAAGCATTTGGCTAGAAACTGGGAGACTGTGATTTCTAGTCCCACCTTGGGCATTTAGCCAGTGGGTGGCCTTGGGGCAGTCTGTCAGCCCTAGGAAGCAGACAATAGCAAACCACTTGCAAAAAACCTTGGCAAAAAAAAACCTTGTCCATACAGTCACCAGGAGTCAACAATGACTCAAAGAACGTAAAGAAAAAGAAAAGAAAAGAAAAAAGAAATTCCAACCTAGTGATACTAATTATAAATAAAGATGATGTTCTTACCCAGGTAAGGTACCTTCGGTGAATAAATGTCTGCAGGAAATCAACCAGGCTCAAGAAGCATCAAGGCACCATGATTCTACCCTGAACTGCAAATATTCTATTCTATTGGTAGAAATAAAGAGTCAGGGGGAATATGGAGCAAGCCATGATAATGAACTCAGAACTTATGAGACAATAGCCCATTTTTATGTTCTTATAGGCTGTATGTCCTAGGGTGGATGAGTGGGGAGTAGAAGCCAGTACCAGGTGTGTTGGCAATGGGGTTTCTAACACGAATAGGCTGAAATATTATATATGTGTGCAATGTACGTTCGTATTTCTAACATTGTATGAAATATGTAATTAACTGTCATCCATGCCAGTGCAAAATATTTAATTGACTTCTTTATTTATTTAGTGTATGGCATCTACAGAGGTCATGAAATCACTGATGTACAACATTCATAGAAAACATTACATGTACAAACAGAAACACAATAGATGAGATGAAATATTTATTTTAAGGCATCTAGGATGATCTGATTGCAGCTACACCAGAAGCACTTAGATAGCTAACTTCCTTGGATTTTGAACAATAATATCTGTCCTATTGCAATTCTTTAGTGCCATATTATGGTGATTTTATTGTGGTTTTACCCTAATTTAATATTATATCTCATCTATTTATTTGACATATGCTTGCAAAATCAGAAGTCACTCCAAACTTGCATATTAAAAAGTAATGAGTTGAATAACCCTGACTGAAAGTTAACAACCAAGGTTTAGAAAAGACAGAAGGCAGAAATTAATTTATATTAGCACTCAATTCTATAATCTGTAGTCAAGATTAGCATTTTGAATATGTGGATTAATCAATACTTTTGAGCATGTTAACTAAATAAACACCTCCAACCTTATATAACTGACACTAAGGGAAAGAGTAGGACATCAGGATGAGATTAACTTAAAAAAAGAAGAGTGTAAACACTAGCCTAAGGTAGCTATTGCAAATAATAAAATGAATACTGATATTGATTTTACCATACTCATCCCTTGGTGCAAATTGATAGATATAAATAATATCTATAGATCAGTATCAGTCAATATTGAGAAATATGTGTGCTCTTCATAAGCACTTTGTGCAAATTACATAATGAGCTATTACTTTAAAGATTCTCATGATTTCTGAGATACTAGAACATTTTCTGAAACAGACAATTGCTTCATTTTTTTTCTTGTAGAAAATTCTGTTGAAAGACATTTAGGGAGTCCTTTGGGATAAAATACCATATATTAGTTACAAGAAGTAAACTATAAAGGTTCTGTCCCCCGAGTAATTCTGAAATCTTCACAATAAATGTATTTTATCATGCAGAACACATTTGTTTAAAGCATCTATATGTACAATTTTAAATTTATTCATGTAAATTTAAATTACAAAATACTTCACAGTATTGGTATGAGGGTATGACTATCTAATTGTAACAATATAATAGACGGTGTGTAAATGGTAATGTATCCTGAGTAACCAATACTAGTGATTCTACCAGTTTATTGTGTGTTTGGAGAATGGAACATGAAATGTGTTTCTAATTAATATAGTATATTATATTTTAATAGATTCAGGATCTAATTACACATTAAATCCAAACAACTCTCATGTTCAAGACAAGATAATCTATTGGTGTTGGGCAAAAATTGATTTACTTGAAGGGCAATTCCATCAGATTACTGAGTCAGATAAATTTTCAAATCAAGAAAAAAAAGTTGACTCAAATCATCCCAGCAAATGCGTCTAATTCAATTCCAAAAATCCAGATTGATTCAAGGATTGAATTTGAACATCCACATTGAAATGGATTAGTCTTGCACATTGATTCAAATGGGTAATTGGACCCATTTTCCAAGGTGAATCAAAAATTCCTATTGAATTTGCCTACTGAATTTGCCTACAATTATGTCAGCCATAACCCTTGCTTGTCCATTTCACAACTACTATTTGTTTTTTCCCTAGCTATAGCAGCTCTTAAAACTCAGTTGAATGGAACAAATAAAGAGATTGATAGCAGAGTCTACCAAAAAGATAAGGAGCTAGCTGTCTCTTATTAGTAGTAGTAATTCCCATATCTAAGCCAGTATTTCTCAATGTTGGCATTGTTAGGATCTGTGGAGTTTAACTTCTTAGCCAGCATGAAGATCACACATCTTAAAGCTGACAAGGTTAAGGAACACTCCTCTAAGTAATTGATCTGTTTTCATCAAATGGGTTCATAGAAGCAACAGAAAAAAGGAACCTCCTTAAGAAGCTGGTGTTAATAAAGCCAGACTCTTGGAAATGTTAATGATAGATGCAAGAGGCTTGCCCCTTTTTCTTTCCTTGCAGCTCCTGCTAACTTGTGTCATTCCTTTTCACCTCCTCTCCTGCCTGCTTGTTATGTTTTTTGTGCTTCTCCTTTATCAGGCATCACTCCACCACTGTTGCATATCAAACAGAAGGAATATCTATGAAGCCACAGCAGATTCATTTTTTGTGCTCTGAGTCAGTTGTGTCCCCCTCCATCATGTCAAAATCCTGAGGCAGCTGTTTCTCTAATGCTAAATCCAGTTTTAATATATAATTTCTCTATTTGAAAAATATGTCAGAGTTCTAAGAGATTATTATGTATTGCCTGAATTATGCAATCAATTTGGAGAAAGGTCATGACGTAGCCTCTGAGAAAGTATTTGGTTAGGAAGCAAAATTGGGGTATCAGGGTAGATAAAGAGGACTTCAGATTTTATTTTGAATTTTCTGTAATATTTTAAAATACTGGAAGTGGAGATCATCCAGTCTAATTAGCTGTCCAGGCAACTGGTATGAAAATATTTATTGCTAATTTATTGTTC
Organism: Thamnophis elegans; assembly: GCF_009769535.1. Classification (NCBI taxonomy): domain Eukaryota; kingdom Metazoa; phylum Chordata; class Lepidosauria; order Squamata; family Natricidae; genus Thamnophis; species Thamnophis elegans. The sequence continues at coordinate 104,264,571 of NC_045541.1, read as the reverse complement.
AACATGGTGTGTGCTGGGATTGAGAAAATGACTGAGAAGATATATGTTGACTTTATTTGTTTGTTTGTTTGTTTGTTTGTTTGTTTTGTTGGTTGGTTTGGTTATTTATTTGTTGAATTAACACATAAAAGCAACAAATAAAAAATGCAATTATAAGGCCTTTGGATTTAAAGGTTGTCACAGAAGATATGCTACTGCACCTTGCTGTGAGAAAAAATCCATAGCACCATAGCGGAGGCTCTGGTTCTGGTTGCTGCTTGGAATTCGGCAGCGACGGAGTCTCTTAACCGGATTGCGCCTCTACGGCCGCTCCGAGGCAGTGGATCCAGGAGGGCCCATTGGTTTACTGAGGAACTCCGGGAGATGAAGCGCCGAAGCACCGAAGCGCCGAAAGAGACACCTAGAGCACAAGTGGAGATCCAGTAAATCCGAATCGAACCGAGCAATTTTAACATCTTGCATCAGAGAATACATCCGGGCAATCAGGACGTCCAAAAGAACTTATATTGCCTCTCTGATTGCTTCCGCTGAGTCGCGCCCAGCCGCCCTGTTCAGGATAACCCGTTCCCTGCTAAATAGGAGGGATACGGGTGATTCTTTGCAGGGTAGGGCTGAGGATTACGTCCAATTCCTCGCGGATAAAGTTGGTCGGTTACGGGCGGACCTGGACTCCAACTCTGCAGAACCAGCCGAGGCACTAAGGGATAATTTGGTAGGTCATCGCTGGGTTGATTTTCAAGCTGTTACCCCTGAGCACGTGGACAAGGCCATGAGAGCTGTAGGTGCCTCCACATGCGTGCTGGACCCGTGCCCCTCCTGGCTGGTTGTCAACAGCAGGGAGGTGACACGGGGCTGGATCCAGGCGGTTGTTGCCGCCTCCTTATGGGAGGGGGTCTTTTCCCCCGCTTTAAAGGCGGCGGTGGTGAGCCCCCTCCTGAAGAAACCATCTTTGGATCCAGCCGTTCTTAACAACTATCGTCCAGTCTCCAACCTCCCCTTTGTGGGGAAGGTTGTTGAGAAGGTGGTGGCCTTTCAGCTCCAGCGGTCCTTGGAGGAAGCCAGTTATCTTGATCCATTCCAGTCTGGCTTCAGGCCTGGCTACAGCACAGAAACCGCTTTGGTCACATTGACCGATGATCTCTGGAGAGCCAGGGATGGAGGCCATGCCTCCATCCTGGTACTCCTTGACCTCTCTGCGGCTTTCGATACCATCGACCATGGTATCCTTCTGCGACGACTGTGGGAGGTGGGGGTAGGAGGCACTGTTTTACGGTGGTTCTCCTCTTACCTCTTGGACAGGTCGCAGTCGGTGTTAGTCGGAGGGCAGAGATCGACCCCCAGGCCCCTAACATATGGGGTGCCCCAGGGTTCGGTCCTGTCCCCCCTTCTTTTCAACATCTACATGAAACCGCTGGGCGAGATCATTCGACGGCACGGGATAAAATACCATCAATACGCGGACGACACACAGTTGTATCTGTCCGCCCCGTGCCAACTCAATGAAGCGATGGATGTGATGAACCAGGGCCTTGAAGCCATTAGAGGCTGGATGGGGGTGAACAAGCTTGTACTCAACCCAGATAAAACCGAGTGGCTGCTGTGCTTCCCTCCCACTAATTGGTCAAGTGTTCCATCTCTCAGGCTGGGGGGTCAAATACTACACCCCTCAGATAGGGTCCGTAACTTGGGAGTCCTCCTGGACCCACAGCTGACTTTTGAACACCATTTGTCGGCCGTGACCAGGGGGGCATTTGCCCAGGTTCGCCTGGTGCACCAGTTGCGGCCCTACCTGAACCGGGAGGCTCTCACAACAGTCACTCGTGCCCTTGTGACCTCTAGGCTGGAATACTGCAACGTGCTCTACATGGGGCTGCCCTTGAAGAGTATTCGGCGACTTCAGCTGGTCCAGAATGTGGCCGCGCGAGCGATCGTGGGTGCACCCCGTTTCACCCACGTAACACCTATCCTCCGCGAGCTGCACTGGCTGCCTGTTGGTCTCCGAGTGCGCTTCAAGGTGCTACTTGTCACCTACAAAGCCCTGCATGGTATTGGATCTGGGTACTTGAGAGACTGCCTACTGCCAATTACCTCCACTAGGCCGATACGATTCCATAGATTAGGCCTCCTCTGAATTCCATCAGCCGGCCAATGTCGGCTGGCAATTACCCGGAGGAGAGCCTTCTCGGTGGCTGCTCCGACCCTCTGGAACGAACTCCCCATGGGGATTCGCACCCTCACCACCCTCCAGACCTTCCGCGTAGCCCTTAAGTCCTGGCTGTCCCAACAGGCCTGGGGCTAAAGATTTCAACCCCACTTGAATTGTATGACTGTTGTGTTTTTAATGATGTATCGTTTTTATGTCTGTGACTTGTTTGTCCTCCCTCCCCTTGAGTTGTGAGCCGCCCTGAGTCCCCCCAGGGAAAAGGGCGGCATACAAATAAAGCATCTCAATCTCAATCTCTCAACCTGTTGTCATCCTGACAAGGTAGACTAAACTAAAAAAAAAAAGGCAGTACCAGCTTAGTATTACAAAATATAACAGAATAACAGAGCTGAAAGGGACCTTGACAGTCTTCTGGTCCAAGCCCACACTCAAGCAAGAGACTCTATACCATTTCAGACAAATGGCTATCCAATCTCTTTTTAAAAACCTCCAATGATGGAGTACCCACAATTTCCGAAGGCAAGCCATTCCACTGATTAATTGTTCTAATTACTACTTATTACAGCTATAGTAATAGAATTTTGCAAGTCTGTGTTTAACCCCATTCGTCAGCTTGCCTTGTGAGAATAGCGAAGGGCTTGTCATGTTAGTTTCTTGGCCCAAGTTCAAGCCCCTTTTACTGACCATTGCATTAGTAGTGGCTTTTTTCCCTGTCCTTCAAGGCCAGTCCCTCTGTCTTATACACCCAAACCATTTCAAATAATCTTAATGTATGGAAAAGTAGAGGGATGGAAGAGGCTCACTCCAGTAGCATTTTTATTGCTGTCCACTAGACCAATGATCATTACCCTATTTTTTTTAATCTGAATTTCATTTATTGAAAGTATGAAAGCTCAAACATTTATACAGCTTCTTTTAAGCCATGTCTGAATCACTTTTCATCATTTCCAGTGTTCTCATTATCTGGAATCTGATCTAAGTCATATTTCAAATAGAGCTGTTGAAATGAGCAAGATTTATGTTAGTCGTAATTCATTTAAGTCCCATCAATTTTAAAGAGTCTGCTGTATTTATTATATGACCAAATCTATACCTTCTCCTTTCTTTCACTTTCTTTTTATTAACATGACTTCATGAAATGAATGGATGTGACAAACTAAGATTTGTAGGATTTATTAAATGGGAAATTTATTGGTAATTTTTATTTCATGATAACATTGTTAGCTGTTTAAAGTACCTTGTATCTTCCTATTAGTACTTGACAATTAAAAAAAAAACCTTTCATAATCTCATACATTGCATTGCCTCAGGATTGTATGGCCTGCATGTTCCATTTTACCGGTAATGTCCTCATTTTCAAATTGTTCTTCTTGTTTCCCTTTTTTCAATAATTTTGCATAGCTTTCAGGATCTTACAACAGAAGAAAGGGAGGTTGCTTTTGTTTCTTTTCTAATCTAAAATCCTCATACCAAAACAGGTGAAGCTTTAAAAATTAGAAAGGATATTGACAGCTACTAAGTAATACAGGGAATGTGTTGAATTATCAATTGGACTACTATTGTTTTACCCACAGGAATAAACAAAAGTATATTCCCATTTAACACATACTTCCTGATGCCATTTTATAATATTTTTTTATATATTTGAAGACTAGGGAGGTATTTTGCATAAGCCACATCTGAAGGTCAGAATGCTTCACACTGGGAATATATAGAAAGACACACATGCTGAATCAAAGGCTGAGTTGACCTGGATCTACAGTGACTTCATGTGTTTTGAGTGTAAGTGCTTTCATGGGGAACGTCAAGCATGTTCTACACAATTTAGTGTACTATGACAACTGAATTTGCAAATTAAGCAACTGTTTCAGTTCTAGTTTCAATTTTATTTAATTAAGAAATGGAAGCTTAACTATTTTATTAAAAATAGAGCATACATATTGATTTATGTATAGAGAATTTTTCTCCATGAAGTTTTATAATCCTAAAAGAGTCTCTCTCTTTTTTTAAAAGTGGGTGGATTCTCTAGATGCTTTTCAGTCAAAATTCAGACTCAGTTATGGAATACAAATAATATTGATGATCTTTGGCATGGGTGCCTTTCTGTTGCTTCAAACATCATTGGCCACGATATTCCTTCTGCATGGCCTCTGAGGATTCGGGATGGGCAGCACTGTTTTGCCACCTTTATTCAAGTTCCATTTTAATTGGTGATGACTGGGATGGAGAAGTCTAACTCTCAACCCCTACTATGTGGGGTTCTGCAGCATTTGGTGATAGACTTATCCTTTTAACATCTATATGAGCTTTATTGCCAATGGGTAAGGTATATTATTATTACCATTGGGTAAGGTTTTACATTGTATAGCTCTGATTCTGACATGTTATTCTGGTACCTGGAGGCTATGAGTATCTAGTTGGGAAGATATTTGTATGCCACCCACAGTGATTTCCTGTGAATTGAGAAGCCATATAAATTTAATTAATAAATAATTGTAAAGTATCTATTTAAAAAAAATGAGTGTACTTCTAAAGAATAATCTGAGAATGGATTCTATGCTAAAATCATTTTAAAAGATATTTTTCCCCTTATACCTCCCTTGTATATAGTGTAGTTGCAATATTCAACATTGCTCAATTTATATCATGCTATAAGTCTATAAATAATACTGGGATCATATCATATTTCTCCTGTTTTGGTAATACCATGCTAATGTTATTTATTCAGACTTCACATTATCTCTCTTCTGCCTCTGAGTTTCTGGAAGATTTCTACATTTCTACAACCAAGAACAGTCTTTGAAGCAAAACAGAGGTTATTTTCGCAATGAAATCTGTCTCAATAGGTATTTGCCAGGAATGCTTCTTAAATCTAAAGAAAATAAATATCCAACCCCTATCTAAGTGGCTGTGGCCCTTTACAACATCATTTAGCAATGGCAATCACTTTGAAATGGTAATCTGAGTTTCACTAACTATCATAACTTAAGGACTACAAGGTGAATTCCTAGACCACTTAAATAGGGTTAGGGTTTCCTGGATGCCAGGAAACTATCAAACTTGATTACCCGACTGAAGCATCTTAGATCTTATTTCTCTATTAGGATTAGGTACTAAAATGATAGGCAATTTCACTCACTGTGTGAAGGGTCAGTGATTGTATATATGTATGTAAGTATTGTATTTCTTTTGTTGTTGGTCTTATTTCTCTGGTTGTTCTAGAATATATTAATATTTCTCTTTATAGATTTGCACCACCAGTATCTGTTTTGTATTCAACTAGGGTAGCAGTAGTATCTGGCCTCCTTATAAAAACTTATTTGAATATTTTGGATAATGTTTCTAGGTCTGCATAAGGCCATATAAAGTGCTTTAAATAAAAACAATATGCTGTATTTGTAAACTATAGTACATTGTGCCTTTCTTATATTTCCCATGTTTCAGTTTCTTTGTTACTTGTTTCTGCATTTTGTATAGTGTTGCTATCCTGAAAACAACCTTATGAGAAGTGTGTGCATTATCTTATTTTCATTTATTTGTCCCCAGGAGTTGAATTTGATACCTATTTTTACTTTCAACGCAGCAGCAACATTGGGTAGAACTTGGGGGGGAGAGGGAAGCATGGAGGGAGAAAGAGATAGAGAAAGGGGGGAAGAGAGGAAGGGAGAGAGATAGATCCAAAGTACTAACTGAAGGTGGACTTGAACCTGTATTTTCCAAGGCCCAGTGCAGTATCTTAACCATTAAACATCACACACCGTAGTGGCTCTGTTGTGGTGTTTTACAAGCCTTTTTTCCTACAATGCTCAAATTCTCCTATATAAGTAACTTTCTAGGCAGTTTTCATGGCTACATCCCTTTAGCTATATCAGTATTACCATACAGTGTTCTTAATGTCATTATCTGGCTGATTATACTCTTCACAACCATAATTCTTGTATAGAAGTGCAGCATTCTGGCTATCAAATCCTATATACCGTTCTCATAAAAGAAACTGTAATTTAATAAAAACGTTAAGCTGACTGTTAAATTAGGAGGAGAGCTTTTCTCTGCCCCAAAGCATTTGTGTAACTTGTGTAAAAGTAATGGGATTTTTGCAAGCATGCCCACGGGACAGTATACCTAAATGTTTCATCTAAGTTTTCTCTGATGCTCAGTTGGAAAGATAAAAGGCATACATTCTTTTCAAGCTAATTCTTTCCTTTACATATTTCTGCACAAGCCAATGAGAGAAGTTTAACCTAGGTTAGCCTTACCACTGTTATTCTTATCAGCTTTACTCTGCTAGCACTTCACGCCCTTAACAGAAAGTGAAGGAATATACAAAAAGATTAAAACACTATCATCCAGCTGCCTCTAGTTATCACAGTTCATGAAAAATAATAGGTAATGTAATATCTCTTCGGAGCATCTGGCAATACATAGGGTAGTTAAGCAATAGGAGGTCTAAAGCTGCCTCAGGGGTACATCAAATAGCTTGCAATTTACACTGTTGAATTATGTTCAGTTTAACATGCTCAGGTAAACCTGAAAGTCTTTGTGCAAGCCTGAAATGACCTTTATAGTCCCTCCCATCTTGCTTTTTCTCTTTGGGCTAAACAATATTGGAAACTATAAGAATATTGGGGGAGAACGTAAGCAAGAAAGAAGACAAGAAAATGAACTCTATATTGAATTTATCTCAATATCATTCACTGTAATCCTATATGCCTTTCTTGGTCTTCCAATATGTTGAAGGATCCAAAAACCAGTGAACTGGTTCTTGAGGAGTCCCTAAATTCTATCCAATCACATATTTCTCAATTTCACAGGAGTATAAACTTGCCTAGAAAAAAAGCTTATGTATTGCCTAAAATTTTCTGAAGTGTGAAGAGTGTGGTCAACTCTTCACACTGCTGGTGGCCCTCAACACAACCTTCCAAGAGCTTCATTGTATTCTGCAATTTAAGTAGAAACTCAAGGTTAAAACCAACATGCCTAGATAGTTATCCAATATAATAAAGTATTTACTGCAGGCTATTAGAGTTCTAAGGGACGTGGTGGTTCAGTGGCTAGGACACTGATCTTGACAATCAGAAAGGTCAGCAGTTCAATGGTTTGAATGCCTAGTGTTGCATAATGGAGTGAACTCCCATTACTTGTTCCATCTTCTGCCAACCTAGCAGTTCTAAAACAGGAAAAAATACAAGTAGAAAAATAGGGACAACCTTCGGTGGAAAGGTAACAGTGTTCTATGCGCCTTCGGTATTTAGACATGCTAGTCACATGACCATGGAGATTTCTTCAGACAGCGCTGGCTATTCAGCTTTGAAACAGAGATGAGAACCACCCCATAGAGTCAGGATTGACTAGCACATATGTGCAAAGGGAACCTTTACCTTTACCTTTAATTATCCATAGAAATACCATATTATCTTCCTGGACCCATATACAAATAAACAGATATATTTACTTAATAAACAACTTTATGGATATTAGGGATAGTAGTTTATAAAATGCAATTGATACAAAGCATGATCACCAGATTTGTAACAGAAAGATCAAGAGCCTATTACATTTAATCAGTCTTAAATCTATATTAGTAAACAATTCATGTAAATCCTCCATTATAAATGTTGTCTCAATTCTTAAAGTTCTCAGGTTTGAGAAGGGAGGCTTCATAAAATAAGTGTTCTTTCTAAAAGAGGTATATTTATTCCTTTCATTAAAGCACAGAGAAGAATATAAAGAGGGGAAGAAGAATGGAAAGAGGGAGATTGAAAAAAAAAAGACATGACTAAAAGAGATAAAAATGTGATTCCCAACCTGCTTTTAATTCTGGCCCAACTATGTTTAACTCTATTGTTAACTATGGTGTAATTCATTACATGTAGCCACTAAACATGTATTGTTAGGGGAATCAGTGCTTCCCACTGGTAGTGGCAATAATTAAGTTCAAATTATCATTTTAATTTTGAATCAGTATGTGTGCACCAGATTACCCTTTATTGGAACAAATCAAGGGACCAGCACAGAGGTGGGTTTCAGCTGGTACGGACTGGTACGGCCATACCGGAAGATGAAATTCAGTGTACCTTCCAGTACCCCTTCTTCCGGAGGCCCAGTACCAGAACACTCCCTCCCCTGGCCTGCCCCACCCCACCAGGTCGTTGCTCAACCCCCTGTCACTCCCCCTGCCCACCAGGTCGTTGCTCAATCTCTCTCTCTCCTCACCTGTCTGCACCATGCTTGTAAAGTGTGGCATGAGGGGCAGAAACCCCTGAACCCAGCAGGGAGTCTAAGCAAAGGAGGAGGTGGAGAGCTAGGGGGAGGAAAGGGGAAACCCTACCAAGGGCTGCCTGCCACTAACTTGACTCCATGCAGAGCGGGCTGCAGAGGGTGCCATAAGGTAGGTTGATCAGGGCGGTATGCTCCTGCTGGAGCTGCATTGCCCTGCTGGGTTGGGGATTTCTGCCCATTGTGCCACACTTTGCAGCCACTGGAGCCCTGCATGGACTTCTTTGGGGTGCTGGGCAACCTGGTTCTGGGGATTCCCCCCAAAAAAATACCACCTGTCTCTCCAGATTGTGCAGCTTTTGGGGGGTTTTCTTTTTTAAAAATGCCTCTCCAGATAATCTTGAAAACCTGCAAGGTTGCTTTGGAAGGGGGCAGAGAGGCAACATTTGTGCCACACTTAGCAGTCGCCGGAGCCCTGCAGTCGCCGGAGCCTCTTTGGGGTGCTGGGCAACCTGGTTCTGGGAATGCCTCTCCAGACAATCTTGAAAACCTGCGAGGATGCTTTGGGAGGGGGCAGATGGGCAGCATTTTCTCCCTCCCCTGTCCCTGGGTGCCTGCAGCCTCAGAGCCTGCAGCCTTAAAACAAGCCTTTGCACAATAAAGAAAATATTCTCACAAGCGTGAGAAGTTCTTAATTGCCTTTACTATGCAAGTTACTGCAGGCGCCCAAGGACGAGGGGGGAATGCTGCCCGTCTGTCCCATCCCAAAGCAACCATGCAGGTTTTCAAGACCATCTAGAGGCACTTTTTAAAAAAGAAAACAGTCTTTTTTGGGAGGAAAGGACAGGTTCTGGATGGGATCCCAGCGGCACTCGGAGCTGGGCTGTGCATGGAGGAGCCAGTAGCCTGGGTGCCCTGAAGCACCACCATCCAGCATATCCTGCAAGAAGAGCCCAAGGGCAGATCCGTGCCCTCCTCAGCCCTGCCTGCTGCCTAGCAATGCACCGCCACCTCCTCAGTGGGCAGGCCAGGCAGGGGCCCAGCCCAGGAGGGGGCGACCAACAGGAGGGCTCTCTTTGCCAGCCATCTCCACCTCTGGCGCTGCCAGTTTGCCCCCTTGACCATCCTTACATCAGATGGTCTTTCCCACCCAGTTGTGTTTGCCCACCCCGGGACCCTTTTAGGAGAAAAGAATGAGTTGGGAATGACTAACACCTACGTGCGAGGGGAACCTTTATGTCTCAAAGGTGTTTTTTGCGAAAGGCAAAAAATTGTGTTTTCCTTGAGGAAGAAGAAGAACAAAATGTTTCACTTCTCATCCAAGGAGCTTCATCAGTTGTGATAGCTGTGTGTGTGTGTGAGAGAGAGAGACAGAGAGAGAGACAGAGAGAGAGAGAGGGAGGGAGGGAGGTGGGGAGGAAGGATAGGTACTGGTTGAGGCTGGATGGTAGGGGTTCTGACCAGATTTTTGCGGGGGTGAGGGGGAAATGGAAGGAGTGTAATTTTTTGCAGTTATTTGGTTGTTCACTATTTGTCTCTGAGAGCTGTTGAAGCCACTTGGGGGTTGATCTGTGCCTTCAGGATCTCCTGAATCAAATTGTGGGATCTTTTTGGAACTGCTACAAGGTGTGCATTGTAGACTAGACATAGGTGGTGTCTTATTCCTCCCCCTCTGTTGACAGACCAGGCTGGAGAGACCTGGTCTGTCCCGAACTTTTGAAGCTGGTGGGACGGGCTCTGGATAAAAGTCAAAACCTGAGTTTGATGCTGACCGATGATCTCTGGAGAGCTAGGGATGGAGGCCATGCTTCCATCCTAGTTCTCCTAGACCTCTCAGCGGCTTTCGATACCATCGACCATGGTATCCTTCTGCGACGACTGCGGGAGATAGGGGTGGGCGGCACTGTTTTGCAGTGGTTCTCCTCCTATCTCTCGGACAGGTCGCAGTCGGTGTTGGTGGGGGGGCAGAGATCGTCCCTGAGGCCCCTAACTTATGGGGTGCCGCAGGGGTCGGTCCTATCCCCCCTACTATTTAACATTTACATGAAACCGCTGGGCGAGATCATCCGAAGGCACGGGATAAAATACCACCAATATGCGGACGATACACAGTTGTATCTGTCCGCCCCGTGCCAACTCAATGAAGCGGTGGACGTGATGAACCGGGGTCTAGAGGCCGTTAAAGACTGGATGAGAGCAAACAAGCTGATACTCAACCCAGACAAGACCGAGTGGCTGTTGTGCTTTCCTCCCAAAAATTTGACCAACATACCATCACTCAGGCTGGGGGGACAAAACTTACACCCCTCAGAAAGGGCCCGCAACTTGGGAGTCCTCCTGGACCCACAGCTGACTTTTGATCACCATCTCTCAGCTGTGACCAGGGGGGCATTTGCCCAGGTTCGCCTGGTGCGCCAGTTGCGGCCCTACCTGAATCGGGAGGCCCTCACAACAGTCACTCGAGCCCTTGTGATCTCCAGGCTGGAATACTGTAATGTGCTCTACATGGGGCTGCCCTTGAAGAGCATCCGGAGACTTCAGCTAGTCCAGAATGCGGCCGCGCGAGTGATCGTGGGCGCACCACGGTTCGCCCACATAACACCGATCCTCCGTGAGCTGCACTGGCTACCTGTCGATCTCCGGGTGCACTTCAAGGTTCTACTCACCACCTATAAAGCGCTCCATGGTAGTGGATCTGGCTATTTGAGAGACCGCCTTCTGCCAATTACCTCCCTGCGTCCCATCAGATCGCATAGAGTTGGCCTCCTCCGTATTCCATCCGCCAGTCAGTGCCGACTGGCGACTACTCGGAGGAGAGCCTTCTCTGTTGCGGCTCCGACACTATGGAACAATCTCCCCGTGGAGATTCGTACCCTCACCACCGTCCAGGCCTTCCGCACAGCCCTCAAGAACTGGCTAGCCCGTCAGGCCTGGGGATAAGTTTACTTTTGCCCCTCCTGAATGCTGAGTGAATGTTGAGTTTTACTGTTTAATTTACTTTTGTGCACATTTCTTTTTGTATTGTCCTACACTTCCTTCCCTTTTTGATTGTAAGCCGCCCTGAGTCCCCTCAGGGAAAAGGGCGGCCTATAATGTCTAATAATACCAAATACCAAATTTGATGCTGATCTAGAGGTTTTTGTTGGAATCCTGGTTTAAGTTTTGGAGAAAGACTTAATTCACCCTAAACTTGTGACTGTTTTCATCAAATCTTAGAGTGATTTAGAGAGGGAGAGAAAGAGAGAGAGAGGGGGGGAGGGAGGGAGGGAAATAGAGAAAGATAGAAAGAAAGAGAAAGAGAGAAAGAAGGAAGGAGGGAGGGAATGGAGAAAGAAAGAAAGTGGAGAGATACACACAAGAAAGAAAGGAAGGAAGAAATAGAGGAGAGGGAGAGAAAAGAGAGAGAAAGAGAGAGAAAGAAAAAGAAAGGAGAGAAAGAGAGAGAGAGAGAGAGAGAGAGAGAGAGAGAGATTATGACCACAATTGAGCCCAAAATTTTGGTTACTAAGCAAGAGTGTCATTAAATGAGTTTCACCACATTTTCCAAGTTTGCCACTCCCACCCAGTCACATGACCGCTGAGCCACTCCCACAAAACAGGCCACACCTACAGAATAGGTTCTAAAAAATTTTGAAACCCACCACTGCACCAGCAATTGCAAGGTTTTGCTATGAATTTCTCCAAAAGCTATGCTTTCAGATCTTGACTCTATTTTTACTATATTTTTTATTTCATGTCTAAAGAGCAGGACTTCAACTAGCCTTGAATTATCTGGACCCTTTGAAATTAAGCCCATGTACCAACCAACTGTTGTTGCTATTGGCTTGGACTTGGATAGCATTTGTGTTTTTGAATGCAGTATATTCTATTCAACACTGGATATAGGACGCAGTGGCTCAGTGGCTAAGATGCTGAGCTTGTTGATCAGAAGGTTGGCAGTTCAGTAGTTCAAATCACTAGTGCCGCATAATGGAGTGAGTTTCTGTTACTTGTCTCAGCTTCTGCCAACCAGCAGTTTGAAAGCATGTAAAAATGCAAGTAGAAAAAATAGCAACCATATTTGGTGGGAAGGTAACAGCATTCTATATGCCTTCACCATTTAGCCATGCTGGCCACATGACCACGGAGATGTCTACGGACAGCACTGGCTTTTCAGCTTTGAAACGGAGATGAGCACCATCCCCTAGAGTCAGGAACAACTAGCACATATGTTCGAGGGGGAACCTTTACCTTTTATATTCCATTCAAAATTTACTGTTGCTGTTATGTTCATACAGGGGAGATAGGGAATAGATTCATTTACAAAAATTTGCTTCATCCACTAATCTTATTTCCAAGAATATCAGAACCAGTTTTAAATCCAAAAGCTGACTAGATGAAAATATTTTATAGACTAAAATGTATTGAAGAATTAAAAAAATAATGAGAGAGACAGAAAGAGAGAGACAGAAGAAGGGGCTAAGAAACAGATAGATATCTCAAATTAATGTCCTGCATATCTTGATTCAATATTTCCATGGGCATGTTTGTATAAATAAGATTTGGGCATCTAGGATAGTTGGAGAGAAAGGAATATCGGAAAAAAAATGAACACACGTACTTCTCGAGTAGACATCAATCGTGGTGTAGAATCGATATGGCCTGGATGTCAACAGAATTAAACTCGGAGGTAGAAGAAATTACAATCAACAAGAATATCTGGACAGACCATAATCCAGTGAAAATTAGATGGAAGGGACAAAGCAAAGTAAGGAAGTGGATCTTAAAAAGATCAATGTTGAAACATAAAGAATTTGTTTTGAAGGTGGAAGAGCAAATGCAGCACTTGTTCCAAGATAATAAGAAAAAAGACACAAGCATTCAAAATCTTTGGGACATGACAAAAGCCTACATGAGAGGCACTGTAATTGCCTATATGACAAAAGAAAACAAAAAAGAGAGACAAGGGCAAAAAAGCTTAGAGGAGGAATTTAGCAGACTAGAGGAAGAACTATAAAAAGAGCCCCAAAGACATGAACTGAAGCAACAAGCGAACTTAATTAAACACAAACTGAATATTATTGAGAAAGAGGAATTAGTGCAACAAATAAAAAGTAGCAAACAAAATGTCTTTGAAAATGCAAACAAGCCAGGGAGATGGCTAGCCTATAGGCTGAAAAAACAAAAAGAAAGAAGGTGGATTACCAAATTACAAAAAAAGAGGGAAGTATAATGCACCAAAATGAAGGGGAAAATGATAACCTATGTTCTACAAGAATCTATACAAAGATGATGAATGCAATATAGAAGAGAAAGCACAGCGATGTTTCCAGAAAGCCGAACTACCGACAATCCCTGAAAACATAAAAAATACGCTGAACAAAGACATAACTTTGTTAGAGTTGATAGAAGCAATAAAAAGGCAAAAAAATAATAAAATGCCAGGTCCTAATGGACTACCATCTGAAATATATAAAAAGGTGCAAGACCTCCTAGGGCCAATACTATTAGAGGTTTTAACAATTCAGTGTTAAAAGAGGCAAAGATACCGGCATCACGGGAAGCAGCAAATATTATACATCCCTAAGGAGAATTCTGATTTGATGCTAATCAAAAACTATAGGCCTATTTCTTTGTTAAATTCAGACTAAGATATTCATGGCCATAATGGCTAAGAGGCTAAAAAAATTTCTGGGGGAATTTATCCATGCGGATCAAAATGGCTGCTTGCCAAGAAGGCAACTGAAAAATAACATCAGAATGATACTAGACATCCTAGAATATTATGAAGTCCACAGTGAGAAACAAATGGCCTTGATATTTATTGATGTACAAAAAGCGTTCAACAATGTTAAATGGGATTTAATGTTGTGCCAGTTAAAGTATATGGAATTTGATGAAAACTTCATAAATATGTTTAAGGCAATTTATTGTAATCAAGTGGCCAGAGTGGTAATAAATGGGGATACAACACAGAGCTTTAAAATTCAAAAAGCCACGAGGCAAGGGTGCCTTTATCACCACTATTATTTGGAGGTCTTGGAGGTCTTGACCGGGATAATTCAAAAAGATGAGCAAATTAAGGGTCTAGAAATTAAAAACCAAATATTAAGCTCCAAGCGTTGCAGACGACCTGGTGTTTATTATGGAAAAACCATTACGGTCTGGTATAAGGCTAATGAAAGTACTGGGAGAATATGGGGAAGCAGCCGGTTTGAGGGTAAATAAAGAAAAAACTAAGATATTAGTGAAAAATATGACAAATGGGCATAAAAATGAATTGGCTGAGAGAATAAACATTCAAATAGCAAATAAAATGAGATATTTAGGAATACAATTAACAGCGAGATGCGTAACAAAGCAGACAATAAATTATTTGACCAAATTAAGGTGGATCTAGAACAGTGGAAAAATTTACAGCTCTCCTTCATGGGGAGAATAGATAGATGTTCAAAAGGAATATCTTACCCAAAATACTTTTTTAAAAAAAATTCAAAACATACCAATAAGATTAGAGAAAGAATATTTCAGAAATTTAAACAAAATATCTAAATTTATTTGGCAAGGAAAGAGGAGGATTCGGACTGGCCACTTGGGAAAGATACTATCAAGCGGCTGTACTATCATGGGTAAAAGATTGGATAGGATTTAAAAATAGAAGACTACTAGCATTGGAAAGTCATGGAATCCAAATGGGGTGGCATGCGTTGCTATGGAATGGCAAACATAAAGCCCATCAGTATTTCCAGAGGCACCATATAAGACGAGCTCTACTTGACCTGTGGTTAAGGATTAAACAACAAAATTACATGGAAACCCCAAACTGGTTATCGACGTTGGAGATGTTCGTCTATCAGAATTTTATTAATTTAGATAAAGTAATTACTTATAATGAGATACTAAAGGAAAGAGGTGAATTAAAATCTAGAAGATAATTATATGAGGAAGGAATGGAACTGGAATGGTTGGCTTACTTACAAGTCCAATCTCAAAATAAGAATGGGGCATTAGGAAAGAACCTACAGAATTAGATAAAATTTTACTAGGTGAAGAGGATAAAATGATTAAAAAGTATACCAATATATATTGGATTATACAATGGTGGAAGAGCTGGTAAAGGAAACCATGTTAGAATGGAGTAGGAACTTTGGTTACAGCATAGATTTTACCAATTGGCAAGACTTATGGGAGAGAAATAGAAAGTTAACCTTAGCCACCTTGAATAAAGAAAAGTTATGCAAGATGTTCTACAGGTGGCACATCCCACCCACAAGATTAGCTAAAATTAAGAAAAATTCATTGTCACAATGTTGGAAATGTAATGCTGCACTAGGGACCTTCTACCACATGTGGTGGGAGTGCACGAAAGCTAGGGCTTTTTGGCACCAGATAAGAAAGTATTTGGAAGAGATGCTAAATCAAAGGATGGAGTTGAGGCCAGAATAATTGCTACTAGAGATCACAAAAGAAAAACAGGGCAAAGATGGGCTATGTTTAATGCTGCTTATTTTAATGGCTGCAAGACTGCTTTTTGCACAGAAGTGAAAAAAGATAAGGAGACTCCCTCGGAACAAGAAGTAATAAATAAGTTACTGATGTGCGCAGAGATAGACAGACTGACTCTGGAGCTCAAAGACAAGGATGAGACGGAATATCACAAAATCTGGGACAAATGGTACCAATGGTTAGAAATGAGGGAAAAAGGCCAGGACAGAAAAACACAGACAAGTTAAGAATTGGAAAATGCAGTATTAAGAGTATGTGATATGTAGAAATTGGATATGTATTTGTATGATTAGTAATTATATAAAAGAAAGGATCAACAGACAGCCAGGTAATCTGACTGGTTACATACACCTATGTATGGATATAAAATATAATTGTTATAAAATCTAATCACTATATGGAAATGTTTATGCCAGAAATGTCACACTATGTCCAATGTTTTTAATGTTCATTTAATAAAAAATAACTTTTTTTAAAAAAAAGAAAGAGCACAATCACATGTTCAATTTTCAAGAGGCAGAAGTTGTTGCCCATGATGCAACAAAACGGGGACACCTACTGAAAGCAGCCTGGTTTTCTGACAATAACTTCATCAATAGGCACATCGATCTGCTACCCACTTACCAAGCAGTGAGGCACCAAGAAAGAACCTGCAGAATGAGCAGAGACCAACTTCTATCTGAAAGTAGAGATTGATGGCACCACCACCCCTTTGGACATGCAGATCTGCCCTATGAAGACATAGCCAACCCGAGTCAAATGCCAAGGAGCCCGGCAGAATTGCTGTAATAGATATGAACAACAAGGAACAAGCCAGGCAAGTTACAAGATCACAGGCAAAACAACAAATGAAGCTGGTTAATATATCAGATGTCCCTGTGAGACAGAAGAAGAGGGAGGAGGTATGGAAGGAAACCAGAGAGAATGCTGTTAAAACAACATCAGACAGCTCAGTGTTATTCCCTGGGGATGAGCAGCCCAAGCTATGTTTGATAGGGGAGGAAGGAATAGGATTCCTTTGATTAATATGCCTGATGTAAAAACAACAAAGCTAATTACAGGAGGGTGGATGGGCTTATCACGCATGCAATGGCCAAATTGATTAAATTGTATAAAGGCAGGTATCTCTTTAATGGTTTTTACACTTTGACAATGTTAGCAGTGGCTAACGAAAGCTAAGTGAGCAGTATATTTTAAAGTCCTGGAGATCGCAGTGTCTGATACACACACACGTATGTATGTATGTATGTATGTATGTATGTATGTATGTATGTATGTATGTATGTATCAGCTTTAGATCTTTAATAGAAATGTAATTGCACCTGAATCTTTATGTCCTATGTGTAGGTGTATGTATGCATGCCTACACTCACATATTACATGTGCGCACACACACACAGACACTGCATTACCTATTTTTAAAAGAAAAGAAAAATCCTTTTTAGCATATTTGTTTTCATTTTCTAGAGAAAACACACACAGAGACACACATACAAACTTAATCTGTTCTGTATATCTAATAGTTGCTTTTCTTCTGCATTTGGCAGCTCTGCAGGATTCAAGAAAGATAAAATTAATACAGAAAAAGCATGCTATTTCTTCTTAAGATGTTAATATTTAATCATTATCCAAAAATCCCACTTCTGTGCATTTTAATATAATTTTAAAACTGATACTAAAACTAACAAAATTACTACTTAAAGACAATAGCCAGTCTTTGCCGTCTTTAAATTGCTTGAACATTTTTTTAAGTTTAAGTCTATCTGTTGGAAACTGGCCAACCTAGTCAATTAGGCTGAAAGCAGCCATATATTCTGAGGAACATAATGCAGTGCCCTTGAAACAAGTCTCAGAAACCTATTTTAGAACTTCAACACACATTTACTTAGTATTTAGAATATGAATCTGTTTGCTTAGCTACAGTATCTATCTACATCTTCAATGTATTCTAAACATTGTTTAACAGGCCTCAGATCTCAGGTGAAGGTGCAGTCAAATGATACTTCCTAATCTGTACTAAACTAGTGATAAAATATAACATGAGGAGCTGCCATTGCAGTGTATGGGACCATAACTGCTTAGAGAGGGTTGTAAAGCACTGTGAAGCGGTATATAAGTCTATGTGCTATTGCTATTGCTATATTTTTTAGCTTCTACAACTGCTCGAAATTGACATTAAGTTGAATAGTCATATAAGAATGCATAACTTCTGTCTTATTTAAGACCAATTGCATTTAAAATAAAAATAAATGTCATAAAATATGATTACATATCAGTTACTGAGTAATGTTTCATAACTGTCTATGCTTAATCCTTGGGATGGAAAATCCTGAGAGAGTGAATCACTTAATAATGTTACCTAAAATAATTTTATTTTACTCTTGGTGACCTTTTCAATATACTTAACTGACAGACAAAAAGACAGAAACTTTATTTTGGTCATTGACAAATAAAAGTGCAATCAACTGATCAGTATAATTATTAAACATGGAAAGGGGAAAAAACAATTTGTGTCATATTCTCTCTCCTTTAGTCTAATTTTCTGACCCAGTTTTGAAGAACATATTCCTCCACTAATGGTAATTAGGAGTAAAACATATATGTACATCTGCACTCACAGCCCTGGTATTAGATAGAATGCATTGGCTTGCCTAGGTAGTAGATTTTGAGATGAGACACACAAAATGAGTTCATAGAATTAGGTAGAGTTGGGAGGAGCTATTTAGGTCAAGGGTGTCAAACTTGATTTCATTGAGGACAACATCAGGGCTGTATTGACCTGGGAGGACCAAGGTGTGTATGTGGCTAGGGGTGCATGGCTAGGTTGAACGTGGTCATGGGTGGGCGTGGCTATGGTCGGCATCACATAGGATTCATGTTGAGGGCACCTATGGTGGCCAAGTGCTAAAGCAGGGTTTTCCTGAGACGCTCCCTCACTCTCATATAATCTCCTTCCTTCCTTTCTTCTTTACTTCCTTCCTTCCTTCTTCCTTTTCTTCTTCTTACTTCCCTCTTCATTCTCCTTTCTTCTTCCTTCTCCTCTTTCCTTATTTTTCCTTCCTTGTTCGCTTCCCATCTTTCCTTCTTTGTCTTTCCTCTTTCAGTTTCTCCTGTCCCTTCTTGCATGTTCAAATGCAAAAGGGGAAACATTTCTTGTTTTGTTTTGTTTGATAGCCCTCTGCCAGTGACAATGGAGGTTGGGGCACTGCACATGACTCCCTCTGAATTCCATTTTCAATGGCAGAGGGCTATCAAAACAAACTAAAAATAAAACAAAAGAACAGAGAGGTCCAAGACTCATTTCTGAATCATGTACTTTTCAGCATTTTTTTTAATTGATGACATGATTAAATAAGAAAAAGCAATGTTTATTAACTTGACATACCCTACAAAGCACATATAAAATTTAAGGAGATCTTGGTGGGTTAGAGAAATGGGTTGAAAACTGAATAAATCTTAAGAAAGACACAGTCTTCTCTGCATTGACAGAGAAATTTCCAAATTACAGGAAATAGTAGATTCCACTCAAATGCAATGTCTTCATTCAAACTGAATCAAAGACAGAAGTAAGGACAATAATGGAATTAGAAACTGCACCTTTTTGAAAAGAGATTGAAAGCACTGGATGTATTTGGAATAGGGGGTTCAATTTGAAGGCCAGAAGGGTTCCTTTGAACCATATGAGTCTAAAGAGTGTCAGCTTCTCAAGTAGACCAGGCAGGAAATACAACAAGATGGGCTAATTCTATTTTATGGTAAGGCTACATTAATTTCAGAAGTCTAATCAACAAATCATCCCACCATCTCTTTTTACTGTCTGATTGGATACATCTATCAGTGTGCTTTGTTTCTACTCACAGTCCTGAAATCAACTAGATGGTCATCTACCTTTTGGAAAGTCATCATGAAACACAGAGACGTTTATAAAAATGGGAAAAGTTGGTAGGCTAATGAAAGTTTGGAATTTAGGAATTGTTAGAAACTGCAAAAGTCCCCAAGATCACCAGGTGTCAGCAAAAAGTTACACTTTACCATCATTTAGCATTCATCTGGATTTTGGCAGCATGGGTTTGGTAGCACTTTACAGAAAAGCTGAGCAAATCAAAAGTTTCATTTGATTAAAACCTATGGATTTGCTGATGTGCCACAACAGCGGAGATAACCTTTTACCACAGTTTCTTTCTAAAGTGCATTGCTGACTTAGAATGTAGGGAACAAGCAGAAAATCTAATTAATAATCACAGGCTTTTCCTCCACCTCTCAGCATCTGAAATGGCATGTTTCTTCTGTGTTACTTTATTAATCACACAGCACACAATAATGGTTCATTTAGCAATGTCAAAACTAATCTTAGCTCTCTACTATTTACTTCCCTTTATATAAATTTTAATGCATTTTAATTCCACCCCACCGATTGGTAAACCAACCACTCAAGAGGGTTGAGGGTTGGGTTTTGTTTTTGTTTTTTTTGCCTGTAATGTATTTCAGTCATTTCTAATAAACCTGGACCTTAAAATGATTTATTATTAGCTGTATAAGCTATGAAAATGCCCAGACTGGGCATTTTACACATTGTGTTAATAAGAATTGATATTAGAAATGATGGTGAATTACAGGATTCTTTTTATACCACATTTAGTTGCTCGCTCACTATTTCAAAATGAATACCCACTTTAAAATGAAGTATCTCTTCCAGGGAACCATACATTCTGCAGAAAACACTGAAATTTCCCAACACATAGCATACTGCCAAAGTGAAAAATAGAGGGGTGTCTGTATATGGATATGTGTTTTGCATATAAAAATATATATTTTGCTACAATAAATTGCATTCAAAAACACTGATTTTAATTTGAAAACAACCTTAAAGTGAGACAAAAAGATCAGAAGATTTTTTTCTTATTTTCTAAAATCAGAAAAAAAAATTTTTTTTTAAAAAAAACCTAGAAGACAGATTTCAGCACAGCTTTCCTTGCATAGAAATTACTACTTCTGAATTGGGCTGCCATATAAAAGTAATATATTTTATGTCTTCACTTCATTTGTTTTAATAACCTAGAGCTAAGACCAAAAGGACATTATTCCATCCCCCCCCCCAATCTTATGAGCTTGTCTATAGTGGTAGTAAGGCTATGCAATAGAAACAAAGCCACAAAGCTTTCAGAAGGAACAGAACATTTGTTGCCATAGCAACAGTTAAAAGTTTTATAGTTAGAGTAGAATCCCTAACTGAAAGATATGAGGATTTTTTATTTATTTAACATATTTATATGGCTGCCCGTCTACCAAAGGAACACTGGGTAGTATACAGTATACAAAAACAAGAGCAAAACCGAATTTACAATCCATTAAAGAAAAATCAAATCAAGGGTCCCCCCCGGTGGTGGGTTTCAAAAATTGTTCGAACCTACTCTGTGGGTGTGGTCTCCTTTGTGGGATTGGCTTGCTACCCATGTGACCAGATGGGAGTGGCTTGCTGCCCCTGTGACTGGATATGAAGATGCCGCCGACACTTGTCAGAACCACCTTAAATTATCTCACACACAGCACTGGCATGCATAAGAATATGATGTAAACTTGTTTTTTAAAAGGCATCTTTGGTTTGCATTAAAACAACTTCAACACATGCAATGTTCTGATTGCACCACAAACGCAGTAGTCATCCTTACCTTTCACAGAGGCACTGAGTTTTATAAATATGACCATGATCGTGTAGAATAATCATATCCAAGGACCAGTGGTGGGTTTCAAAAAATTTTGGAACCTCTTCTGTAGGTGTGGCCTGCTTTCTGGGTCCACTGGTGGAACCTCTTCTAACCGGTTCGGTTCTACCGAATAGGTGCGAACTGGTAGGAACCCACCTCTGTTCCCCCCAAAAAAATATCAGTGGCAACATATCAGAGACATATCAGTACCAGAGACCAACAATACCAGAGACATATCAGATGTATCTATGCCAGATCTCCATTAACAAGTCCAGCAATGTCAGGATTATCTGTATGTTAGGGGAGAAACCATTCCACAAGACAAAACACTCTCAGAGGGAATTGTGTATGGAAATTTTCAGTCTTCCAGGTCACTGTTGTCCCAAAGCTGCTTTTTCATGAGGCAACTGGACTTTTTGGTTTTTCTTTGAAGGCATTTCGCTTCTCATCCAAGACTGAGCTAAAGAAGCTTCTTGAATGAGAAGTGAAATGTCTTCAAAAAAAAAAACAAAAAAAAAACCAGAAAGTCCAGTTGCCTCTTGAAAATGCACCTTTGAGACAACCATGATCTGGATGACTGAGCATCTCCATAGACATTTAGTTATACATCAGAGCTGAAGAAACTTCTTGAATGAGAAGTGAAATGTCTTCAAAGAAAACCAGAAAGTCCAGTTGCCTCTTGAAAAAGCACCTTTTGGATATTAGAGAGAAAAGTACTGTCTAACGATAATGCTTTTCTGATGGGACCTGGAACAAAACTATGTGCCTGTTGTGGTGGGACAGTTGGAAACCATGAGGAAGAAGCTGCCTTGAAAGTAATATTGTCCCATGACATGTCATTGACAACCAGCATTTTGAATAAGACCCAGAAGTCTACTGGAGGACATCACAGTTCTTTTAGCCATGTGCAACATGTAGCTGCTGTGGACCACACTGCAATTTGGACCAGCTGTAGCTACTGAACACTCTTCAACAGCAGCTTCTTATAAAATGAATTGTAGTAGTCCAACTGGCAGATAACCTAGGCATGAGTGTCAGTCCTGACAGGAAACATGACCAGATAAAATAATTATACTTCATTGAAAGGCTTTATTAACAGAACCTTGCATAGCTGAAAATATAATCCTCTCATCATTGATTTTCACAATCTGGGCAAATCATTTTTAAGTTCCCTTCTTTATCTGTTAAGCAGTTGTAGAATCCTCCCACTTTTCTCTGATCATTGCCTAGACAACATCTCTTAGTTTTCTTTTAGTGCACTGTAGGATCTCTTAGATTCTTTCATTTGGAGTTCTTTCTGAGAATTGGGGGTCCTTTAGGATCTATGTGCCTAAATTGTTGTGGTCCACCAATTGCCTGCGGAGGTTAGGGAGGAACATGGGCCAGTCCTGAAGTCTGGGGAAGGTTGGATGAGGGTTCTGCATTGGAGGCAGAGAGAGGGCCATGTGTAGATCTGCCAGAAGGGAAGAACAGTTAAGACAGAAGTAATGACTCTGGGGTAAGGCTTGGAGGTGATTGGCCCCTCCCATAGGATATAAAGGAGGAGCAAAGGCACATAAGCCTTTGCAGGAAGCAACTTGGTTCATGCTGGTCAGTTTACCTTCTGAAGCTCTGTTTTGACTCTGCTCTGTGTGGCCTTGCCAAGCTAATTGCCAATTACGTCTTTGGCAACATTTCAAGGAAGAAAAAGGTGTGTGCATATCAGCCTTATCCCAAAAGACTTTGGCAGCCTACTGTTGGACTCTTTACTATTTGAGACTCATGACAGGCTGGGAATGTACATAATTCACAGCCTTTGAAATAAAAAGAGGGTTTGGGGGATTAATTGTGTGATTTTTACTGTATCAGAAAGCCTAGGTCAGAATATAAATATTCCAAAGAAGCACCTTCAAAGCCAAGGCCATTGTTACTTGCTCTTTCCAAAGAGTGACAATGGACTTAACACAGTCATGTACAGAGCTTCAGGAATTATCTTGAAGTCTTTGTGGAACCCCCAAAAATATCCCTCAGGATCTAGGGTACACTAACAAAAGGGGGTGGGGGATAGACAAAGAAAATTCCAAAGCCAGCAGGGAGTTTTGGTACAGGAAAGGGGACTAATGATATCATCTCGCAACTCCAGGCCACATTGTCACTGCTCTGAGACAAAAACTAGATCTAGTATGTGATTTGGTCTTTCAATAACGTGGATCAGGTTCCCACAGTAATATTCATTTATTGGAAAATGTTTCATACAAACACCACATAATTTTGCTGAAGAGTTCATCCAATGAATGCAAACAAATCTATTCTGAATCATGTCTGAGGAATTTTATATAACCCAAGCCTTTTAGGGAAAAAATGTATAACATAGTCTATCTAGCCATCTAACTACCTATCTACTATATATAATATTTGACAGTGATTTAATAATGCTAATCTTTTATGTGTGTGTGATTTACTCAATTATAAAAAATACACTGAAGCCTTAACCTGAGGCATAGCCAATGAATTAGTAACAGTTGAAAAAAAGATGCAAATCTTGATGATATAGGTAACCTCTCAGTTGAACAAAGTTTTAGTTTTTCTCTATAATGCTTTCCACACAGCTAAAAATTGTAAGTTCCCTTCAGCTAAATGAAAGTGAACTGCCATCTTTGATGATTCAGTTTTATATTTTGTAAGATATTCTATAATTTTATCAGAGAATCAGTTTGATGTAATGTTAAAGGATCAAGATAGAAAATAGGAAAGTCTGAATTCTAGTTCTTCTTTAGGCACAACACCAGCTGAGTGACCTTGAGTTAGCTATTCTCTTTTGATTTAAATAATAATTTCATTAAGCATTACAATTATGAAGATAAAAACTAATTTAAAAAGTAAAAGAATAAAAGGAAAAAATAGAAAGTGCTGAAAAAAATAGAAAATAGTAGAATAAAAATGTACTTTTTCCTTCATAACAAGTGTAAAAAAATTATCTTATTTTGTTTATTTTAAAATCTATCATTTCCCCTTAAAATATAATAAATGAACTCTTCTTTCCATATCTCATCTCTTATCTTTAAACAGATTTTATAGGTTCCTTGTTCAGTTATGATCAGGAAAAGTCCATTAAGGCTTCACAGAGATAACAACATATCTATGTTATCCTTGATCAAATAAACTTTTACATTACTTTTTTTTTTAAAAAAAAAAAGCAACCATGATCTTTAATCTCCTCAAATAACTTTCTTTCTTTTCTTTTTTCTTTCTTTGTCATTTCTCATAAAATTCTTCAAGATTTTAACACTTTTCCCTTGTAAGTCCAATATGGGAAACTTATCCAGGCCATTCTTTTGATTTCTTGTTCGTATATCCCTTTCAATTAAGATATCCATATGTTTTATTTTTATATCCTGTATAGAAGTGTAAATATTTCTCTACACTAATTGCATCTGCAGATAATCACCCAGCGATCTTCTTTAAGGTGAGCTTCCTCCTCCTCCTCCTCCTGGGCAAGGAGGACATTGAGTCCACCTGAAGGGGCGTGCTGAGGAATTTGCAGATTTTCTAGAAGACAAAATTGCTTGTTGTCCCAGTTAGATGCTGGCCTGGTTGCTGGCCTAGTGAAAACCCATGAGGCAGGTTCCTGCCCTCTTTACTGGGAACAATTTGACCCTGTTGCTCCCAAAGAAGTAGACAGGATACTAGGAATTATGTGCACAAGCACATTTGTTTTAGACCCATGTTCCTCCTGGCTTGTGAAAACCTCCTGGGAGGTGACAGGTGGGTGGACTCTGGGGGTGATTAATGCTTCCCTACAGGAGGGGATAGTGCCTCAGCACTTTAAGAAACTTGGGGCACTACCCCCTCCTATAGGGAATTTCTGAAAGTGATTAGAAAAGAAATTATGCAAATCTTGTGTCCATATTGGCTCTGATCAAACTTTGGGCAAATATGGCAATTCTACAACTCCCAGAGCTCCAGCCCACCAGAGACCACTATCAAACAGTCTTCTTGCAAGAAGAATGAATGGAGAACTTGTAGGCAATTCCAAACCCACTTTTTATCAGGAGTTTCAAATATCCAGTTTATTCACCAGGTTTTCATTCCACCATAGTCATTTGCTTGGTCTAGTTTACCATTACTTTCTCAATCAGTCCTAGGAATTAGGCAATGACAAATCACTTCCTATTTTATTTGTAGTCTTGTATTTTCCTATATCATTTCAGGACTTAATGTTCTTCTGGAAAGAGAGGTAATTAGGAGTCCTCTGTACCCTTGAAATAGGCTTGAGTAGGTGCAGAAATTGAAAAATCTTGCTTCCTAAGTCCTGCCAAAGGTCAACACTCAATAAGGAGACCCAGAAAAAGCCCACCATATATCCAATCTAGTAAGACAAGTAAATGTCTTCAGTGAAAGGAATTCTCTTAAACAGAGGTGGGCCTCAAAATTTTTAGCAACAGGTTCTCTGCCTGGTTACTGGGTGGGTATGGCCATGGTGGGCGTGGCCTAGTCGGCCTCCTACACGGCAGGGGGGGCATTTTCGCCCTCCCCAGGCTTTGGAGGTTTTCCTTGAGCCTCCAGGAGGCCAAAAACTGTTTCTCCCAGGCTCCAAAGTCCTAAAGAGGCTGAAAACAGGCCCGTTTCTGGCCTTCCAGAACTTCCAGGAGACCTGTTTCCTCCCCCCTCCCCAAAGCCTCTGTGTGGGCCCTTCACTTACTGCACTAAAAATTGTCAGCAAATTTTATGTGAAGATAGTAGCCATTTGGGACCTGGGAAGTTACTCTTTTAACTCTGAAAAGTTAAGGTCTCTGGAGGCCAGGGGAGGCCATTTTTCACCCTCCGTGCAGGCCCTGTACCTGGCATCCCAACCGGACCATGTGGAGACTCTTGTGAGGGGAGTGGCAGGGTGGGCAGTGCCACCCAGGTGTGGGATTTGTGGGTTCACCAAACTGGGCAGATTGTTAGCTAGAGGATTGGCCAAGCCTGTGCACATGCACAGCAGCCCACCCCTGCTCTTAAGTAATCTTTCTCTGTGCTGTACAGAGTTTTAAAGGTCATAGTCAGCACCTTAAATTGCTTCTAGAAAGAAACTGGAAGCCAGACCAATTGGTCTGAAATGGTTTTCATTTTTGCCAACTTCAACAATGCTAATAATCCATAACAGATGCCTTGAGTCAAATCACCGCTCATCTTTAGTAAAAAGGTGAGTGCCATTCAATCGATCAACCAACAAATCATGTCTGGTCCCCGAGCTACTGCAGATACTGGAGCTATAGAAATCCCTTCATTCTCATTAACTTCAAATGCAAATGAAATAAGTTACTAGTCCATTCCTTGTTAATGCTTTCCTTTCATTTGCATATGATATTTTGGGTTGTTTACAAATAATGATTGCTGTGAAAGGATGACAGGCTACAAATATGTCATTCTTCTTTTACCTTTAAAAGTTTATTTGAAGCAGTGAAGGTAAAATAATAGTATGTCAAAAAAATTGCCACTAAGGGCTTTGGCTAATAGATAGTGGTTGAAGTGAGAAAGGCAGGAAGATGTCTTCTAAACAGAAAGGTGGCAGGAATTCGTTTCTGTAGCTCTGGGATTTGGGGAAGGGAGAAGATAGAGAGAAACAGTTATCTGTAGTTACAGATAGCCCACAAGCTCTGAATAACTGCAACACTTCAAGGTGGGGGGGGGACAGCTTCATTTTGATTTCAAATAAATTGATGCAGAACCAGAATTAAATTGACTTTGCTTCTCAGCCAGCCAATGTTAGCTTAGAAAAGCAACTGCTGAAAAACCATCATGGAAGGCTGTCCCAAGACACGTAGCCTGTGAACTGCTTTGTCTTGGCTAAAGTGAGAGGGATAGAACTGAAAAAAGAAAAAAAAAAAGATTTACCCGTACCTCTGGATTGGGAGTTTAAAATTTCACAATTACAGTGGCTGTCATGCTTCACTGCAAGTAGTATCTGCGAACAATCAGATTTAACTCATAGCAAGAAAGAAGGAATATGGTGGATAATGTATTTCCCACTAACTATGAAGGAAAGATGATTTTATCATCTTTTCTGAGCTATGGCCTATTCAGTAATAGCTTTGTCTGATTTGAAAGCTGTGCCCCAAAGAAACCCTGCAAAAAATGAGACTTTGACAAATCATCCCAACCCCCCCCACCCACTCACCTACCCACATGCACTTATGATATATATTAATGGTGTCTGTGCTGTCATTAACTAACCAGAGGGGGAAATCTATTTGGGACAAACTACAATGAAAGAATGAGAAAGGCTTTATTGTAGTTTATATTGAATTGATTTATTGTTGTTGTTGTTTTGTTTTAAGATTGACACATTTTCAAAAAAAACCTGGAAAATAACTATGGTAACTGCTGCATTCAACTGATCTGCAGAAACTACCAAAATTTAGTGTAAAATATTAAGACTATGCAGTTGTTCAGATTTCATTCCATAGGGTTATAAATATACCATCAGCCTGCAACTTCACAAAGCAGCTTTGTCTTTCATCATAATTGTGTAAAGCAATACAATGATAAATACCTTGATTTAAGCATTCATCATTTTGTAAGAAAATATTTCATAAATTGTTGTTTTTCCATGTTCCAATTCTTCAGACAGAAAAATAGCCAGAATATAGAGGAAGAAATTGTTTTTCACCCTCTTTGAGATTTTCTGTCTTTATCTGAGCATCTTTATTTCTCTACTATTCTCAGTTATGATTTAATTAAAAATTGCACACTGATTAATGTAACATATATATTATGCATGGTATTATTGTCAATCCTTGGTGAAACATAGCTCTTAAAACTGGAATAAGGCATCTGGTCTCAACTATACATTTTCCATGAGGTTGATTACCTGCAAATATATTCACTTATTTCAATGTGTATTGAAATCCTTGCTAGGAAAAATAATTAAAATAATTAACATTGAAGTTCTTTTAAAAGAAACTCTTTTAGCTTTTTTGATTCGCTCTTCCCCGCCCCCCTACTAGTAATGGCAAAAATGCTGCTGCTTATGAGTAATCAAAGCTCTGACACAGAAATTGCTACAGCAGTACACCTTCCTAGATGAAATGAGTAAAATGACTTAGTTCACTTTCAACCATGGAAAGTGATTGGGTGATTTTGGGTTCATTGTTATTTCTAAGTCCAACCTATCCTACAGGATGGTTGTCATCTGTAGAAATTGAAAAAGAGCAATACACACACACACACACACACACACACACACACACACACACACTTGAAAAATTCAACACGCCCTACAGGTTATTCATCATCTATGATCTATCCAATCTATCCAATGGAGTCAATGGTTTGTGCAGTTATATATTGTTTGCCAGTCACCTCTGTTAGGAAATGAAGGAATAGTTCATTCAAATCAGAATCAAAAAAATGGAGGATACCCTCAAATCCTCAAAGCAAGGATTGAAATGACATATTTCCCTCAAATATCTAGCCACATTCAGCAAATTATTTTGCATGAGTATAAGTCCACCAGGAATCGTCTATTACAAAAACTACGTGTTGGTTATTTTCATCTATCTAATCTCAAAATTATTTAATCTACTTTGGAGTTTTTTTGGAGAGCGGGGGGGGGGGGCGGTTGAACACATAATTGACTGTATTCCAATGTGGATGAGATGTCACACATGTAAATTACCACTGATTCCCAGTTTCCTTCCATTTTCTATTACCAAATTGTTTCTATTTGTTAAATTGATTGTGTAAATTCCTGCAATCAACTAGAAGTATATCAAGGATGGCCCTATCATTAGGTGCAATAAAAGCATTTCTTTCAGAAAAGTTGGAGTTTGGGGCAACCGGGGGAAGGGGAATACCTTTCTCAATTTAAGTCTTGAACAGTCTCTTTATTGTGCCTAATGAAGAGCACTTTGTGTTGTACCCACATACAGGTATGGTGCCAGGAATTTAGGCCTCTTCAGAAGGCAGGTGCAGATGCCTCTGGAATAGATTCTCATCCAGTGCCTATCACTGTCCTTAGAATAAGGTAGTAGAAAAAACAGTTAGAAAAATGAGATTCATTTTCCCTACCAGTTCTGTGGGCGTGGCTTGGTGGGTGTAGTTTAGTGGATGTAGTTTATGGGCATGGCTTGGTGGTCAAGTGACTGGGTGGGCATGGTTTGGTGGTCATGTGACTGGCTGTGTGTGACTTGGTGGTCATGTGACTGGCTGGCCAAGTTAATGTCACAATGTAAAAGCAGCTGGACTTCACACAAAATGTCCCTCACAGAGTCCCAGAGAGCTGAAAAACCAACTATCACACTACACAAAAATAACTCAAAAGCTGCACAACTGACTCACATATAATGTAAAAGCAGCTGAACTTCACACAAACTGCCCCCTGCAAGAAGCAGGAACCTCACAGAGTCACAGAGGTTTTCTTTCCAAATATGGGAAGTTATGGATGGGTTTGCTGAGGCAATACACACTGCTATTGAAGCCATCACATTTATTTTGAGGGACTGCCTGGAGCTAGTGTATTGACTGGAAATTAGGATGGCAGCTCTTATGGGGACACAGGAAAGAAAAGACCAGTAGTGGAATGCCAGTTGGTCCTTTAAGTGATCCCTGAAGATCATTGAGCCTATTCACTCCTTGGACTGATTGAATTAATCTGAATCTTAAAATACAGGGAGTTTTTGCCATTTTCTTCCTTAGAGCACTGGAAATAACACCTAAGCTGTTAATTAAACCTGCCCACTTAAGTAACATGAAAAAAAAATCCAATTTACATGTTCAGTTCAGTCAGGACCCAGTTAAGCAAATGAAAAAAGCAAAGCTCCTTGGAAATGTTGTCAAACGAATCACCATCTCCATGCCAAGGTTCTTTTATTAGAGGTATTACATTGCATGCAATCATTTGGAACAATTGATTACTTTCCATTTATTTAGCTTATTATTCAATTTATTAAGGGTGAAAGAACAACAGCTAATGATAATAAATTTCTGTAGAAGAGAGAGGATTAGACAACTCTTGGAATATTTAAGTTGTCTTTTAGCTCTTAATTCACACCTCTCAACATGTGTTCTATTCCTTGCAATAATTATTCATTTCTCTCCCAGTATTAATGGTGTTCCTTTTCATTGCTTTGCAACAAGATAGATCAATGTCTAGTCTCATAGAGAAAACATATGAAAAAAAGAATGCAACCATCCTCAACGTCCATGGATAGAAACTAATCAAGGAGAGAAGCCATCTAGTACAAAGGATAAATTTCCTGACAGTTATAACAATTAATCAATGGAACAACTTGCCTCCAGAAGTTGTGAATCCTCCAACACTGGAAGTTTTTAAAGAAGAGATTGGACAGCCATTTGTTTGGCCTGGATTTCAGAAGATCTACTTGCAGCAGTTTAAGAATATTGATGAGGTTTTTTTTAGGGGGTAGGAGTACCTTTGGGTCCATTTTGTGTCCTGGTGATTGCTTGGACTAGTCCCTGCAGTTTTCTTAGCAAGGTTTTGCAGAAGTGGTTTGCCCTTGCTTCTTTCCTAGGGCTGAGAGAAAATGACTGGCCCAAGGTTGTCCGACTGTCTTTGCGCCTGAGAACTAGAACGCACGGTTTCCTGGTTTCTAACCTTTGCCTTAACCACTATACCAAACTGGCTTTCAAAGAATACTTGCTCTAAAACAGGGGTGTCAAACTCCCAGCCTACAGGGTGTATGCATCACATGGTGGCCATGCCCATGTTGGGTTTAGCAAAGGGGGCGAAAGTCATGATATGTCATGTGACACTACCATGACATCACGAGTTTGACACCTCTGCTCTAAAAGAATATTACTCTCAAAGAATTAACCTGGTGTAAAATCTGTGCAAGGTTATGTGCAGGAAAAATATTTGTATAAATAAGGTTTCTATTGCTGAAAACCTGCTTTCTGCCCTGGTTTCTTTGTATACTTACCCCAAATAAAATTCATTTGTGTATATGTGTGCACGTGTGTGTGTTTTAAGTTTATAGTACTTCATTTGAAATGCATGCCAATGCATATTCTAATGCATTTCAATTCACAAGAAGTCAGTTGCATTCAAGAATCTACCTCTCCACTCACGGCAACATAGCATGGATTGGGTTTCTTCCAAAGCTGACAGTCTGGTCATGGAGTACTCTAGTGGTCCTAGACTATTTATTACAATATCTTATATTGTAATAAATATATGGAATGAAGATACAACATTATTGTAGAACTCATCTCTGCAACTAATACATGATTTAATGTTTTCTATTTCTTTTGCATCTTTAAAGAAGATGGAATGCAAAAAAATTAATGTGTCAATCAAATATTAACTTGACAACTACGTAGGCTTGAGAGTCAATGTGCTTTCTCAATTTTTCATTTGTATAGTTGTGACTATTGCTTACAAACTACATTTTTATATAAGAATCAGCCAGTTAAGAATCATGTAGACTGATGGCAGCCATATAGTGTTTCATTATTGGAAGTATATGTAAATGGCATACCATTTTACATAGATTGTTTCAGCATACTCTGGTCTCCATAGCAGTTCTTTAATTGTTAAATGAACACAGCAGGATTTGGCATGCTTTTTCCCAATTTGCAATTTAGGATAATGAGCTCATGTATCTTATGCACCCTTCCTTTTGGCAATGCCAGAGCTCAAATTGATGTGTATGATGGATGATTTTAAAAAAAATATTGGAGACGATTTCCCCCCCAAGTATTGTATAATTATTATTTTTTATTCTGAATCAGCATGAAATTATGAGAAAGAAAATTCAAGCAATATAAACCATTATAATAGGTAATGCTTATATTTAAAGATTTTTGTTCATTCAATAGGCTCTAAAGCTTTGTAATTCAATGTAACAAAATACTTTTAATACCCCAAAAAATATATTCTACTCCCAAAAATGATATACTTATAACGCAAGGAACTATATGGTATTTGTCAATTCAGATAAAGAAAATGATAATCCATTAAGTATTTCTACCTGTCTTTTCTTGATGTGCTAGCAGGATGATTTTAAGAAGCGTAGGCAGAATATATCAAGGCCAAATGAATATTTGAATGCTATCAGGTCAACTATGTATGTGTAGAGGAGTTGGGGGGGGGACTCTTGTCTGCATTCCTTCAGATTTTATGAGCTGCATATTTTTGATAGTTTCATTTATATTTCATTACTGAGCAAACCAAATGAATCGACTGAGAAAGCAATCAACACAAAATGCGCCCACTGGAACCTCTAATGTTAAATGCTGGCTGCTTTTGTAAACATTGTCAATTACCCAGAAGGTATTCAAAACAGGTGCAATTGCCTTTTTTGAAATAAGAAAAAAGGCCTCTGTGGATGTTGTCCCAGGTATCTCTTAGAGGAGGCAGAAGGGACATTTCCTTTTTCTACACATAAAGGGAATTCTAGGTACAGGTTCTTCTAACAGCAAAGAATTGTGTTAGCACAGCACTAAGCCAAAGTTTTATCTTTCCTAAAAATTTCTTTCGCCATCATTTCAAAACATATTTTATTTCTAGTTTGTGCCTTGAGTTTTTTTTTTTTTTATGTTTATTATGATTATTTGGGACTCATCACATTCCATGTACCACCTGACTTAATTTTTAAAACTATTCCTGTATAATGAAAATCCAAGCAGCTGGTGTGATATAAAGGCAGGTGCTGGCTTCATCTATATAAATAAAAACATTGAACAGTTGCATCAATTGCTTTGTTTGGAAAGATGCCCATCCACCCAGGAAAAGAAAAAAAAATGAGATTCTGAAATTACAGAAGCACAGAAATGGGAGGGATCATCAAATCCAACCTCTTGATAACCATATGAGAAGGTAGACCAGAGGTGGTATTCAGCAGGTTCTGACCAGTTCTGGAGAACTGGTAGCGGAAATTTTAGTCCAGAGAACTGGTAAATACCACCTCTGACTGGCCCTGCCCCATCTATTCTCTGCCTCCCGAGTCCCAGATGTTCGGGAGGAAATGGATTTTGCAGTAACCTTTCCCTGAAGTGGGGAAGGAATGGAGAGTTTACAGTATCCTTACTTTGCCACACCCAGCAAGCCATGCCCAGCAAGCCACACCCACCAAGCCTCACCACGCCCACCAAGCCACACCCACAGAACCGGTACTATTTTTTTTTAATCCCATCACTGGGGTAGACTATATGTAGGGTAGAGGACATTAATGGGAAGCAAACTGAGAAACTGATATTTTGATACATTAATATTGGGGAGGGGGCATAACCATCTTCATAGCCTTTACTAGATAAACCCCTTTCTAGTGCACTCATTTTGTTAGAACACTCAGCATTTTCAAAGTCTGAAAAAATACTTTGCTTAAGATAGTTTGGCCAACTCTTGAGTTTATTACTGAGAAGGTAGATACCTTAAGAGACAATTTCCACCTTTCTCTCTATTAAACTGTTGAATAGCAAGTAGATTTATACTGTGGAAAGATGTGAGGGCCGAGGAACAGAAAAATGGGAGTACAACTTTTGTAAAAAGGTGTTCCTGAGGCAGGTGTTCCTCAGGAACACCTTACAAAAGTTGTACTCCCATTTTTCTGTTCCTCGGCCCTCACATCTGGTATTGTGTGAAAGAAATAAAAAATAACAATCAGCTTTATTTACGAAATAATGTATGGTATCAAAACTTGGGTTATCTAAGCTTATCTGAACTTAAGACCTCATAGTATACTGCCTTCCATTATATGCAGAGAACCTATTGGGTATCTGTGTGAACTACTCAGATCAGAATCAGAAAGAAATAAAAAATGAAACATGAAGGTAGTGAAGAATGCCCTAAGAATATATCACTCCAAATAATTGAAAGCATATTACATAGAAGTAAGGCACATATAAAGATGAAGTTAAATCT
This sequence comes from Thamnophis elegans, assembly GCF_009769535.1. Lineage (NCBI taxonomy): Eukaryota > Metazoa > Chordata > Lepidosauria > Squamata > Natricidae > Thamnophis > Thamnophis elegans. The sequence continues at coordinate 104,230,154 of NC_045541.1, read as the reverse complement.
GCTAGTAAGGAAAGGAGATAGAATTACAGAGGCCCTCAGCTGACTGTCTACATCTAATATCCTGTCAATAGGTTTGTAGGTGCAGAGAGCTGGTACATGTGAAGTTAAATTCTAACATGGTCAGCCTTCACATCTTAATCCATAGAAAGAATTGCCTCAAGATACATTTCCTCTTAGCTGTAAGTGAAGCATAGCAAGACCGAGAGAGACCAGAAAAATACTTTACAAAGAAATACATGACAGTCTCACATGCTTTAAGACTCATTTATTCAAGGAGAAGCAATTCCTGTCCTTAACCTCTTAAGTTAATATATAAAATATAGCTTTTAAATTATAAGGAATGAAATGTAGGTTAAACATTGGGAAATACTTTTTAAGCCTAAGGTCAGTTTGACGAAGAAAGGGATTTCAAAAAAGAGGTGTTAAAATACCTTTCTTTTTAATAAAGTCTTCAGATACAAGTTCTGACAGATGGTACTCATGGCTCTTTGGATCAGTGAGTTTCCCTGTTTTAACAGGAGTTATTTTGGCCAGAAATCCTTTAGTGACGCTCCCTAAGAGTCTAGTAACATAATCTAGAAGCTACTCACATACTAAATGAAAAAGAAATACTGGAAAATCATTTTACATGGTTATTTATTTATTTATGGTGAGATTATTAAACTAGGTTTGGTGGGTAGTTTGAGGGGAAGTCATTTGTTCCAGCTCTGTCTGGAGGAAGGAATCCTTCACCAAGGTTTAGAGCACACATAGGAACCAGATATCAGTGCTCTCCTCTGTGTTCTCAAAATGGCTCCTGCAATAAGGCAAAGCCATTCCTGAGGGGGGGGGGGCAAGACAGGATGCTGTTGTCTGTCTCCATCAGGAAGTCAACCTTTTTATACCTACTTCCCACTTTTGTATCTCTGTTAGTAGTAAAATTTTCTAACCGCAATTATTTTTTTTTAAAAAAGGAAAGTGCTTCAGTATCGGACAAAACCTCTACCGCCCACCATGAAAGCTGGAACACCCACTAGTGGGTGGTAGGGACCAGGTTGACTACTACTGGTCTCCATTTTCCCTGTCTTCCAAAAGTGGTCATACATGTCCACCAAATCCACCAGATTTAGTAACAACAGCAGAGAACAAACATATGTATAAATTGGGAACTCAGTATAACACTTGAAGAAATTGCAAGATTTCATTTCAATCTGTGGACTGTAATTTCCAATCCCAAATCATATTAAAACCAAATGTACCCCATTCCTCACATGCAAAAGAAATAGGTTTACCAATCAAGCAGGGAGTTTTTTTTTCTAAGATCCAAAATAGTTGTCATTCTCTGTGACTGATTGATTATGTGCCATCACTGTCAATTCTTAGCAACCACATGGATAGACTTTTTCCATTGCAGTCTGTCCTTAACCTGTTTGTTCAAGTCTTCCAATGGTGCACTCATCACTACTGTAACTGAATCCACCCAGTTGCTGCTGGTTATCATCTTCTCTTTTCTTCTACCTTTTCCAAAATTAGAATCTTCTTCAGAGAGTCAGCTCTTTGCTTATTATATCTGAAGTAATTTGCATCTGCTTATTTGCATCTGCTTATTTATGCCTTCACTGAGAACTCTGAGTCAAACTGTACTTTTATCCATTTGTTTGTTTGCTGGTTTGTTTTATGGCTGTCCATAGCATTCCCAGAAGCTTAAGAAACTTTTTCTCACTAAACTATCTTTTCTTCTGAATTAGCTCTAGCAAATGTTGTTATTGACGTATTGGCTAACAAATTTAGTTAGATGAGTTTGCTTGTCTTTTTTAAACAAGTAAGTCATAGGTTGTCAGGACGTTTAATGTGAAATGAAATACCCTTGTTTTGTCCCCAAGCTCAGAACAAATCTTTAGAGTGTATTTTGAGCTTGAAACATTTGTCTGTTTTTTAGACTTAATATACATGGCTGCTATGTTGATTTGAAATGACTGCTGCAAGTTGTCCTTTTAAAAATAAGAATAATCCCTGAACATCTATTTTGAGTTTAGAATGATTGCCCTCTCAGCTATTTTAATGAGTATTATTAGTATACAGATTTATTGCCAAGCACATATGTTTTGATAGTTCTCATTGGAACAGAATTGAATTCCTTGGCCTTCAATTTTACTTGTCCATAGCATTAAAACTGATTTTTCTTTACATTGGTTAACAATCAGGACATTGCAAGGATCAAGACTACTGTATCCAAAGACTTGTAGATCTAATTTATATTGTCATGTTTTCATTTAGCAAACTACACAAGTGGTTTTTAGAAATAACTTTCTTTCATAAGCAAAACACAACTTTTTCTCTAAAATAAAAACAAAACAAAAACCACCATAACTCCATGGCAGAGACAGGAGAGATTCCCGTAAACAGTGAGATTATGAAATAGGACAACACTAGTTAAAGCAGCTTTGAAAGAAATGTATAGGAGTGAATTATCTTTATTCTATCAATTTTAAGCACATCTAACTTAAATCCAGAAATGATTTTGAGGATTATGGTGATACCTATATTGATTTGGCTTATAACTTGGACAGCTACTGTATATACATGCACACACACAAATTGCAAAGCAATCTGCTTTTGTTTTAATGAAGGTAATTGATCTGATTTAAGTTCACATCTGTTCTTCATGTATTCATGCTTAAATTAATGCTGTTGTTTTTCCTAGAGAATCTGATACATGCACATTTTCACATGCATACAAACAAGTGCACCTGTGTGCACCCATCCACACAGAGAGTGTTGTGTGAGTGAATGAAATAATTAATTCAACCTTTGGTATAGATTCTCTCAAGTACATATTTTATATGCATTCCAGAAGTATATCCATTGCTTGCATGTTCAATATCTGATTAATGGATAAATATAATCAACCAATAATTGGAACTGGATCTCCTTAGAAGAGTTCAATTTTTAATGGTTCATACCAGTGCTGGGTTGCAGGCGGTACTCCCCAGTATGGGCGTACCGGAGCCTGCCTGGAACATTGGATACCGTTCTGGTACAGTCCTCCGAAGGGCCTACCCACTGCCCTCACTCCTTACCTGTGCTTTAAGCATTTGGTGCTTCAACACACACACAAAGCACGTACGGTTACTGTGCGATGCTCCGCCGAGCAGCTGGAGCTACGCAGAGGCTTGAGGCAGCGTTGTAGGTAAGTACAATGCATGTGTGTTCCATTGGAATGGAATACGGAACCCACCACTGGTTCATACTGATAATAGTAAAGGGTGTGGGTAGGAGCATTCAAGTCAGTTTTGATTCATGTTGGCTGCTTGCACAAATCTCTGCACTTTCTTGGCAATATTTTCAACACTGCTATGCTATGGTATTGCCTTCTTTCTAGATGTGAAAAACATTGACTGTCACATAGCTAGTTTTATGCCTAAGGCAGAACCTGTATCCCGGTTTCTAGACTGATGCTTTAAACTACTACACCAAACTGGCTGACAGTTATAAAAGTACTTCGAAAATAATCGGAAAACAAGATATTTAGAGGACAGTTCAGTGAAATATTGGCCAGCAGTGATAATTCAAAACAAGTGACATATTTCATGTGTTGTTGTTGTTGTTGCTGTTGTTATTATTTATATAAAATAGAAATAGAAATAAATATAATAGGAAAATACAGAAGAAAAAAGAGGAGATAAATGTGAGGTAAAAGGAAAAGAAATAAAAATCAGTGACATCCAACTTTTTTTCTGTGCAATGAAGTATAGATAAGAGTAGAAGTTTACTTTTGCATAATTAATAAATGCTAGCCATTTTTGTAATAGCAAATTTAAACTGATCATCAAAATCCAAAGTCGCATCCCCCATGTGAGTTCCTCCCCCTGCGTATGCGTGCCCCGCCCCAGGCATGCTCCCCAGCCCCCAAGTTTGTACAGCAGAGATCCAAAGACCAGTTGGCCAGTGGGAGGCTCGTGCGCGGTGGAGCTGATCTGGGGCGACAATTCTCATGCCTACAGAGAGGACGCTGTGTGCCACCTGTGCCACACACGTGCCATAGATTCGCCATCACAGCTCTATATACTACTAAAATTCATAGTCACAAATTTCCCACGAGCAAAGTAAATGGAGAAGCCAGAAGTAAGTCACAAACCACTCCTGCTCTGACTGCTTTTTTGCCTGTCTGTGGTCATTCTGCTTCTCTGTTTAGATATGGAAATATTCTGAAAAGCTGTCCTAACAGGTCATGGATTGTCTAGTAACTATTAAAACTAGACGTCATCGAAGTATGGAGAATATTATTCAAGCCTCTTTTTATTTTCAACAGCATGATAGCTAGCAACCAGACCCTACAATTGCTTCTGAAAAACAAAGGTTTTACAGTATGTGCAAAATATCCTCAGTTGGAGTTACTTTCCAGCACATTAACTGTCTTCTGAAACACAAATCCAATTTGATGTGTCCTCTGAGTCTTGTTATTTCTGATCCAGTGTAACCCTAATTGCAGATATCCATTCACAAGGACCATGCTGTCTCTCCTAATCTTAATGCAAAGGAGAAATAGTGTTTGGAAAAGAAAGCACATTGTTAATTCCTTTTCCCTGTAGTTTCAGCATGAAGAATGCATATGCCTAGGTTAAAATGGTTAACCCTAACTGAACAGAAAATATTCATTTACTGATGAATGCCATTGTCAGTTTCAGGAGTTCTTTCAATAATAGAAATTGGGAGGACTTAACTTGGCATTTCTGCTCTTACTTTACTAGCCAAAATCATGAAAACTCAAAAGTATAGTTTTCTCAACAAGCTCTGCACTGTGAAATTCCACAATATTTATATTTGTTAGACACACTATTATGTAAGCTGGCTGGTGCTGTCACTGAAAATTTGGGGATGATATATTGTCAGCATTCCGATGACACCGTCGGTACTATTATATTTTCATCTGAAAAAAAAGATGCCACTTTCACTTGGGCCAGAAATATTGATGGTCCCAATAATGCCAAATAAACAAATTCATTCTAAGATAAAGTGAAGCTGAAGGATGTTTCTTAATTTCTGGACCATTTTTTTATTATTTTTAATGAGACTGCATACTGTTTGTGATTGGTTATTTTTATTTGAGGGGAATTGTGGCAATATTCTTGGATATTCAGCAGCAATTACCAATTATTTTTTCTGAATTTTTTTAAAGGTTATTCTGAGGTTAAAAGAGATCTAGTGTCATAGTATTTGTTCTATCACTACCATCAGCAACAATAAAATAATTGAGAATTCTGAATGGTAGCTCATTTAACAAGAGTGGTGTTCTATCTTATCAGAAGAGGAATAAGGAAATACTTTAACATAAAATATTTTTTCTTAGTCTTGCTAAAGTGGTAGGGAATACTAGCTGAGGCTGCATTTGTTTGGAAATATAATCACATTAGTTTTAGCTTGAAAGAAATGCAAAAAATCTGGCAAATTTTGTAACTATTTTTTTTAAAATCTGATGTCTTATTGATTTTTGAACATGTTGTCTGGTGCATTTACTTGAATTATACCAAGTAAAAGATGGCATAGTAATTATTTCATTGGATGCATTCAAGAAATGGCAAGAAAAGGAGCAAAGATGCTTGATAAGATTGCAGGACCAGATTTTACTGGTTTGTATATTTACTTAGGAGTAAATATCATTGAATCAGTGATGGGTTTTAAAATTGTTTACTACTGGTTCTGTGGGTGTGGTTGGGGGGGATGTGATTGAGTGGGTGTGGCCAATTTGACATCACTCACACACACTCAGTGACCTGACCAGCCTCCACCAAGCCATGCACACCGAAACAGTGGCAAAACATTTTGGGACTCCAATGTGGGGAAGGGAGGGAAGAGAGTGGAAAAACTCCCAAAAAATAGACCGCCACAGGATTTAGGGTGTGGAAAAGCCATACATTTCCTAGAAGGAATCGAAACATTCAACTTTGCAGCCCAGAGTCCACGCCTGTGTTTATAAATCCAGCGGGCGAGTGAACAACGGGAAGGAACGGATGGGAGATAGGAAAAAATGCAGGCAGAGGAACTCTGCAAGCAGGGAGGAAGGGAGGGAGGAAAGTTCACCCAATCCTCGCTCGGGACAAGGGGGGAGGACGAACTGGCTGCAACCCCCCAAAACACGCCCAAGCACAGCAGGGGCCATGAGAAATCATGGATTGCACATGTGCACTTGTGCCCTGCAGTCATGTGTAGTGCCCCCCCACCCCAGGTCCCCCATTTTGTGTTCCTTTTGTGCCTTCAGGTGGAGCAGAGGAGCCCCTTGGCTTCATCAATTTCCTGCAATGGGTAAGTTGAGTGGTGGTGATGGGAGGCAAGGCAGGGAAAGCATCGGAGCAGGCCAGTTCAGGGGCATGGCCAGCCAGCCGTCACTACTGGCTCAGTGACCCAGGCCCAATTACCACTAGCGGGTCGCCTGAAGCGGTTCTAACCAGGAGCAATCCACCTCTGCATTTAATGTACTTATTTAGTTATCAAATTTATATGGCTGCCCATCTCATACAAAGTGATTCTGGGTGATGTACAATATAACTAACAATTAAAACATATCACAAAAATCACTTAAAGCAACTTAAACATAAATAACAAGATTGCAAGATGATTAAAAATAAGAATGCTATACATGATGGGCTCTATGCTGCCACAGGATTCCTGGTCTATTGAAAAAAAAATGTACTGAGTGTATTCTGCAAAGCTGTAAGTGCTGTAACAAATGATATCCCAAAGCACAGTGCCATGGCAGAAAAGGGTTGTTTCCTAGGTCCCAATATATGGAACTCCTTAGCAACATGCCTCTTCTGCTGAACCTGCTGGGATGGGTAGATGTCCTTGTGGAGAAATAACCTAGCTCTATGTCTTGTAGAGCTTTAAAGTTCAAACCCAGCACCTTGAATTGAACCCAACTGTACAAACAACTGTAATCAATGCAGCTCATAGAACTTCTAGGGGTACACATAACTTCCCATACAGCTGCATTTTGCACCAACTGAAGCTTCCAGAAATACAGTTGTTGCAGCAGAGCTACAAATATCAATCCAGGATTATCATAATGCTAATTCTTAGTGGTCCTACTGTTAAATTTGATCCTAACGGCCTTTCAGAAAGATGCCAAGTAAAGTGCCAAGGATACCCTTGAATGGGATAGAAGGAAGATTGCTAAACAAGGCAGAATCCACCATTCTCTTTTTAAATATATGGAGCACTTAACACATCCAAAGATGAGACAAGGACACAAAATGGGTTCATTACACATGGAGGATGAACTCTTGAAGGTCTCCAGAAGCTGAAATTTTAAAGAGGAAGGGACAATACTGTTATCATATGACTCAAAATCTTATTCATTTGTTTATTTGATAATTTATATTAATACACTGTATTTGCATTTTTTAAAAATAATTCCAGAGAAAGGAATTTAACTGCAGTATATGATTCACTGAAAGTCTACCTGACTTTGACAAATTAATTTAACAACTTAATTATGTCTCCTTTCTATTTGCCTTATTCCAAATGCTACACTTCATTCCTGTGGCATATTGTCTAATGATTCTGGTGGTACAGCAATAATATTAATTCCATTAAGTCCTTACAGAAATGCAAACATTGCTTTCCTTGTATAGGACAGGAAATTATTGTGAGATGAGTTTAAAGCAGTTTGTCTTCAATGCATTTACAAATTATTTGGAGAGCTCAAGGATTTTACACACACACACACACACACACACACACACACACACACTTCCTGAAGGTTTGAATGGCAATGAAATTCTCTCCAATGACATTGGATGTAGTATGCATAAGGTGACCAGATGTCCCGATTTCGGCGGGACAGTCATGATTTCTAACAATTTGTCCCATCTCCTGGGGCATTTTATTTCATGTTGAAAGCCCAGTGGATTTGCTTAAGAAATCCTAACCGGGGCAAGACAAAAGACACCCTGTCTAATCCCTCTCTCTGTCTCAGTACTTTCATTGAAGATATTAAAACATTAAAACATTAAAGCAACAAAACGAACCCCCCGCCGCCCTTTTACCTCATTTTATAAGAAAAAATGACCCAGTACCATAGAGCTCCAGGAAATACTTGGCTAGAGAAGTCGTGAGTGTTCCTTCCTGGATTTTATGGAGGGGAGGGGCACGGAGGTTGGAGGTTGGCTCGTGTGGAAAAAATGGTGGCAAAGTTTATTTTAAAAATATTTCCCTGACTAATTTCACCATTTTAATTTGCTCAGTTCTTTGTATTAACATCTACATCATTCTGGATTGACTTGGAGTGCTCACTTGTGCCTGCTGGTAAGTGAGCTGGTTTTTTTCTTTTATTTTTTTAATGTATTTTAAAATAATATTTTATTTATTGTCCATAGGATTTTTTAAAATAGTTTTATTCTGTGTGGATTCTTTTTTAAAATTGTCTTAGACTATTTTAAAAAAAGATTCTATCCAAAATAAATTGAAGTGAAACCATTTTTAAAAATTCTATGCACAATACTTTGAAATGTTTTACTTCAATTTATTCTGTGTGGATTCTTTTTTAAAAATTGTCTTAGACTATTTAAAAAAAGATTCTATCCAAAATAAATTGAAGTGAAACCATTTTTAAAAATTCTATGCATAATACTTTGAAATGTTTTACTTCAATTTATTCTGTGTGGATTCTTTTTTTAAATTGTCTTAGACTATTTTAAAAAAGATTCTATCCAAAATACAAAATACCAGCTGCAGTTATTCACTTAAGAACTGTGGCAAGAAAGGTGGTATAGTGACCAAAGTTACAATGGCATTGAAAAAAGTGACTGATGACCATTTTTCACACTTAGCGACCCTTTTCACACTTAGCGACTATTGCAGCATCCTCATGGTCACGCGATCAAAATTTTGATGTTTGGCAACAGATTCGTATTTATGATGGTTTCAGTGTCCTGGGTCATATAATCACCTTTTGACAAAGTCAAATGGTGAAACCAGATTCACTTATGTTGCTAACTTATCAGCTGCAGTTATTCACTTAAGAACTGTGGCAAGAAAGGTGGTATAGTGACCAAAGTTACAATGGCATTGAAAAAAGTGACTGATAACCATTTTCACACTTAGCGACCATTTTCACACTTAGCGACTGTTGCAGCATCCTCATGGTCACGTGATCAAAATTTTGATGTTTGGCAACAGTTACAATTTATATTTGTAAATTGTAGTTATGTTGAAATAAAAAAATATTACAATACTATTTTTGCGTTGTATGAAAATTTTTGTTGCTCTGTATAAAATTTTCAACCAAGCCCCCCCCCCCCCCCCCCCGGTCAAAGGTGTCCCTCTTTACCAATCTAAAAATCTGGTCACCTTAAGTATGTATAATAGAAAATGAATGAAGTCCACACAGCTAATGCGCTACAACCATTTCTGAATATAAATATATTAGGAAGGAGAAATAAAAATATAGTGAAAACAGTATCACACATGATGGCAAACAGTGCATGAAAAGTAATTTATCTTTTGAATATAGCTTGATTCTTTGCAACTTCGTAGACACAGCCATGCAAGTAGTTAACTGCTGGGATTATTGTTTTCTTCCCAAACTCATTTGTCGTGTCCCATCCATTTATTAACAAAACCGAGCCCTGCTTAGCATTCAAGACTTTCCAGCTATCTCAAACATGATATATCTTAAACAGAGTAACAACTTGCCTCCAGAAGTTGTGGGTGCTCCAACACTGAACTAGAAGACCTGCAAGGTCCTTCCAACTCTGTATTCTGTTAGAATCACTTCTATTTCATGCATGCTTCAATATTAATGATATTGTCTCCTTAAGACAAAATAGTTAATTGACAGTATTATCAAATAATTTGATAAGGAAAACATTTCCTTCAGAAAGTGGAAAACTTGCCAAAATGTGGAAAATAAAAAGGGCAAACTTTTGCATAAGAGTGAGAAAAATGTTTTTATTTTTAATATTAATGTAACGATCATATTTTTTTTAAAAGAGTAGTTTGAAAAATGGTTGAATTGTTCGATGATAGCAAGAATCAAAGGAAAATTGGAAATTAAAAAGCAGCTTACTTCTCAGATCCACTTTATTGCAGGCAATATTTATGCTTGTATTAATCTTTTCAGGATGTGAATCTGACTAGTTGAGACCTACAGTAGTTAATTCTTCTTAATTCAGTTGAAAAAAAAATATGGGAAAAAAGTTGAAAGCACATATTATCCAAGAATTTTAAAAGGATGTACAGTAAATGCAAATGCAAAAATACTGATCTTATAAAAATCTTAGAACATATGCTGCAGATAAACTCCTGTGCCAGACAATTGGAAAATATTGGAAGAAATACAAAGAAACTTCAGAAAAGTAAAGGCTAGGCTAGTTAATTTAAGAAGTGTTTTTCATATATTGGTGGAAAGGATAATTAAAGTTAAAATTGTGATGTACAGTATTTAAATCAATGTATCTTGTATAGTAAAATTAACATGGATTTTACAGTGACAATCATTATATTATACATTTTTAGAGTTTGCTAAAAGTATAAAATATTTTTAGGATAGCTGTGATCTTGGTTCTGATCAAGACCTTTATTTAAAAAAGGCAAGATGAGTAAAATAAAATATCTAGTAAAACAAAACATAGTTTCTGTAATGTAGATTGCTGGGGAGCTGAGCAAGCAAAAGTGGTGTCCACGTTTGCTGATAATATCAATATCAAATTATTTGAGATTGTTAAAGAAAAACAAAACTCAAAGTTCACTCTCCAAATTTGTGAAATGAGATCCAACATAGGAAAAATCATCTACCTTTAAACAATACAAGTATACATAAACACAAACAGAGAAAATAATCCTCCGAACATAACTATTGTATATTTTATGTATTTATATATTGTATATTTTCATCTTTAGATTGAATAGTTGTACAATAGTGAAAAATATTGTGCAGTTACAATAATATAAATGGTATTTAATATTTCCTTTTTTATTGTCTACTTATTTCACTTGCACTTCATTGTGGGAAATTAATCTTTCAACAAAATCTTTTTTTAAAAAAAATCTGACCTTTGTTTCAATGTATGAACTTCTATTAGGGCATTAAGCACATGGCATAACAACATAAAGATTATCCTGCATCTTGAAATGTTAGATCATGAACCATTGTCATTTGTGATTTTCCACATAAAAGAAGGTCAGTTGTTGGCAGAATGCTACTTTGAATTGCTTGCATGAAAAAATATTCCGAAAAAGTGTCTTGGACATTAGGCTGTGCAGCTGTGAGGGTTTAGTTTAGAAGATTAAAGTAGCTGTGCTCAAACAGAGTTAAAAGAGTAACTTCCCAGGTCCCAGATGGCTACAATCTTCCTATAAAATTTGCTGAAAATTGTTAGCGCAGGTAAGTGTAGGGCCTGCGCAGAGGCTGGGGGGGGGGACGGGGGACTCCCAGAAGTTCCGGAAAGCCAGAAACAGGCCGGTTTCCAGCCTCTGGAGGATCTCTGGTCTCTGGGCAAAGCAGTTTTCATCCTCTTAGAGGCTCGAGGAAAGCCTCCAGAACCTGGGAAAGGTGAAAACGCCCCTTCGCCCACCATGATGCAGGAGATAGGCCACATCCACTATGGCCAGGCCCACCCAGCAGCCAGACAGAGAATCCATTGCTAAAATTTTTGAAGCCCACGCCTGCAAAGTACTATGTTCTTGCTACAACAGGTGACATTTCTTTGCTTCCAAACAGTGATACTGGTTAGGCAAATTGAGTAGGAATTGAGTGTTCAGTAAACATTTCAACCTATTATAGGGTTATAGCTCAGATATGTTCTGAATATAAACATTTTCAAATGCATCTGTTTGCACCCATTCATGTCTCAACCTTCTGGGATTTTCTTGCAAAAGACGGAACCCAGCTGTAATCTTTGAGAGCTGCTACTAGCTGGTAAGACAACCCTGAATTAGATTAGAATATTATTTATATGTTGAATCAATCAATCTGTTTCTAAGGAAACCCACTCACCAGGAACCTAGGCTGACTTACAAAGACTTAAAGCTGAGTTAAAAGATCATAACAATAAAACACACTTCTGCTGGGAAAAGAAAACAAAATCAAACATACTGTAGCCACAAATTGTCTTAGACCAAAGTCTGTAAGAAGTCCAGGATATTAAAGGCCCTTGTGGGGCTGGTTAAGGTTGTATGGAATTTGAGAAGATGCTGTTGTATTCCAAAGGTTAGATGTGGCACAAAGAAGGTACATTTCCTAAAGCAGTGGTCCTCAACCTTTGTGGCTTGGTGGCCTGGCTGGTGGGGGAGAAAAGGTAACCAGGCTGCACAAGCAGTGGGCTGGCGTGCATGCACATGCATACACATCTCGATTACAAGTTGAGCTGCACATACTGGCATGTACCCCTGCCTGCCATGTAAATTTATAGGGCAGGTGAAGATTGTTGGAATGACCTGGTCCTGCACATATCCAGGCCTATATCATTCAACATAGCCTGTATGTATAGATACACACACACATCCAGATTCTGTTTGCCACAATTCATTCATTCAGACACTCATTTCCAAAGGTGCTTTTTCAAGAAGCAACTGGACTTTGCTGCTTTTCTTTGAAGACATTTCGCTTTTCATCCAAGAACCTTCTTCAGCTCTGACTGGATGGTGGGGAATGGAAGGGTTTATATTACTGGCAGACAGCTGGTCATTTGCATTCTTTTAGAGAGTCATTCAAGTTACTTGGAGGTTTCCTTGTATCCTCAGGGTCACCTGAATAGTACAAATGCATATGGAGCCTACTTGGAACTGCTGAAAGACTGTTGTGGAGCTGTGCTTTCTACAGGATGCTTTCTACCTGTTGTCTCTTCACTGTTTAACATAGAGGCAGGCTGTTAGGGATCAATTTGTGTTGTCTGCATCTCAAATTGAAGCACAAATGGTACTTGTAGCCTGCAATTTTGCAAAATCCGTTCTTACTCCCATATCTTTTGAAGGGGGGTTATCCCAAAGTGCTTAGTTAAATGTCTATGGAGATTCACAGTCATCCAAGCCATGATTGTCCAAAGTAGCTGACAGACTGACAAACAACAGCAAACAATGAAGCAGCAATAGTGCATTGAAACAACTTACATCTTGTGACAATGCATTTATCATCATCAAACAACAGTATCTGCTTATCCCAGGTCCTTTGGAGTTAATAGGCAAATCCAGTTTCTGCATTTCGCCGACTATGCACTCACCAACGATTTCCTAAATTTGCATACTGCCTGACTCCCAGCAACTCTGGGTGGCTTATTGACTTTTCCTTGTTGAATTTCTTTCAGCAATTATGATGTGATGATGATATCTAAAGACAAATGGATGTACACATTTGAATCCTTTCCCATTCAAAAGTAGTAGCAGTAATTCTTTGCAACTGAGGCTTGCTAGTATCATGCTTCCTGAAAAGCCAAATCACTTGATTGAAAACAAGATCTAAGCCATTTTTTAAAGTCCTTAACCTTTGCCATATTTTATGTGTTTGAATTTCAAGAAGTCTAAAGAAATTAAATAATTGCTCTGTGATAAGAACTGTGCCAGAGGATTTTCCTGAGGCTCCGATCACTGAAGGTCCCAAAAACTGAGCAAAGATCATGGGCCCCAAAAGGACACTGAGAATGGATCAACTAGAGGCTAATATGGCAGAGTAAAAGTCAGCCAGCGCTGAAGGAACTAAACTGTCCCTATTTTTCTGCTCAGCAACTGCTTAACTCCTGGGTGTGAAGAGAAAGCCAGTGTTATATGTATATAAATGAGCTTGCTTGCCAGCTTGTACCATTTTAATGTCTCCATTTCATTTCAGTTTTTATGAATGGCTGAGCCTCAAATTTCTAGTGAACAAATGATGTCAGGGCTTAACCCATCAGGGCTAAGTGAAGGAAGTTTGGTGCACTGCTCCATTCCCTTTGAACTATTATTATTTAAAGAATGTTAAAAAGGAAATAACACTCTGAGCTGCTTTAAATGTTTCCTGACGTATAAACAAATACTTCATTTGTCAAACCTGTTTGTAAATCCTGTTTGTATTTCTGATTATCAGAATACTGAGGGAGAATGTTCTAGATACTAAAACAGCTTTTGTATTCATTGACACGTTCATCTGATCTACCCCTTTTTTGTGTTTGATTTCCCCCCCTCCTTTTGTTTGAAGTACCACATATTAACATTTTCATTTAAATGTTGTTTAAAAGCTTCCCCCCCCTCACAAGCTGCACATATTTAATGTTCAGCTTCTGTATGTTTTTCTTACATACACAACCATACACACACATGTGAAGAAGGTTAGTGTAATGATTAACGTGCAGGACTCAGAGTTCGGGGACCCAGATTCTAGTCTTCTCTTCAGTGTGGAAACCAGTCAGTCACTGTTTTTACAGTCCTGCAGTGAATGAATTCAGACTGCCAGTATTAACAAATACAGAGAGAGGCAGAGAGGAAATCATTCAAAATTGTCTGGAGAGTTTGAAAGCCATGGGAAAATAAGCTCAGCTCTGCTCATTAGTGCAGGAATTGTGGGACAGGCTAGTTCAACTCCAACAAAACTGTGTTTCTCAGGAGTCTCTAAAGGCAGATTTTTCTTTTTAAACTCCCAACTGCACTGCTAACGAAAGGTGCTGCTTGAGTTTGTGGAAAGCCATTATATCCAGCTGATAGATGAAAACCAGCTGTGCAGAATATGTTTGCTTTAGATATTTTTACTATATTAATATTCTATATTTTCTCTAGGAACTTCAAGTTGGTTTACAGAGTGAATCCTCCTTCATTTTTATCTCCAGGGCAACCATAAGAGACATGTTGGACAAAGACAATGAATGCTTACTGTGTATATTGCAATGTTATTTTCCACAAGAAAAGCCTGAGGAAGTGACTCGCTGTATATGTGAAAATGAATAGAACAGACATTTCTGAAGCTTCTCAACATTTGGATATATATTTGGATGGATGGATGGATGGATGGATGGATGGCAACAAGGAAGGAAGGACTTTTTTTTCTAAAAAGGCTACTTTAAGATAGATATTTACATGGATAATAAACTTGATTCCATTCATTTTTATATTTTCAAAGTTTCTGAAAGAATCCCAAACTAATTTAATTATATTTCTAAATTGTGTATTATATTTCTAAAGTGTGTGACTTTTGCATCTGAAAAGGAGTGATCATATTTAATTTGGGACTGAAAAATGATTCACAATCTCATTTTCAGATTGTTGAGAAAGCAAAAAAAAAGGGGGGGGGGTGCTGTTTTGCTCCATTGTACTTGAATTAAATAAATTCTATCTAGGATTAATTTGACTTTTCTATGGTTGTTTTCTAGTTATTTCAGACTTTATTTCAACTTAAAAATAGCTCCAAGTATGCAAACTGAAAGGAAATCACTCAAATGTCAACAATTCATTGACTTTAGCCAAATTGCATGTTTACTACAAAGAAAGCTAGGTGTGTCAAATATATGATATAGTCTATTCCCATGATGGTGAACCTTTGGTACTCATGCCACAGTTGGCACATGGAGCCATATTTGGTGGCACGCATGCTCTGGTGTGCATGTGCACGTCATCCAGCTGATTTTTTGCCATTTTGGAGGGCCAGGGGAGGCCATTTTCATCTCCCCAGGCTTCAGGAAATCCTCTCGAGGCTGGGGAGGGCAAAAAGTGACCCCAAGAGGCCAACCAAAGGTTTGTTCCTGAACCTACGGTTGGGCTGTTGGGGCTGTTTTTCACCCTCCCCAAGCTTCAGGAAAGCTTCCGGAGGCTGGGGAGGGCAAAAAACAGCCCCAACGGGCCAATCGAAAGTTTGCCATCATTGGTCTATTCGTATAGAAGATTCTTTGAGTATAGGTCTATATGCACAGGGGGCATATGCAACTGCTTGGGAATGACAATAAGTGTGTGATTGAAACCAGGAGTGGAAGTATTCAGGATAGAATATTTGTGTTACTTGAATATATGTGCTGAAGTCCAGAAGCAACCATGTTACTCTATTGCAAAAATAGGGTATTCTCAAACTCTTATAGGATGTACAATTCAATTGAAATGAATGTGACTTTAACCAGGAGAATAATATAAGAACAAATCAAGAAACTATGTCTCCTACCTGAAATCTTTTATGAGATCACTTCTCTTTTGATTGTGATGGCTGTTAGCAATTTTTTTTCCAGTTAAGTCTAAAGTTAATAGCTTTATCAACTCTTTGTATGCCAAATATCTATCACCAGCATCAAGTCATTAAACTGTTTAATCTCTGTAGTTCAAATCTATGATGAACACTCTTATAAGATTGTCAAAGCCAGATATCTTTCATCTTCTTATCTTTTGATGGTGACCATATATTCTTATTGCTCAACTTTTCGTGCATTCATGATTTTTTTTGCCCATTCTGTCTAGTTGACTGATATTTGTAGAACTAAATCGGGGTTGAATACAGTCATTTTTTTATTTTAGTCATTTTATTAAGATTTATAGGCCGCCCTTTTCCCTGAGGGGACTCAGGGCGGCTTACAATCACAGGGAAGGGGGTGCAATATCAAAAGACAAACAAAGTGTGAACAAAAGAAAAATAATAAAACACAACTTTCATTCAACAGTCAACACTCGGGCGGGTAAATTGGGAACCTATCCCCAGGCCTGATGGGAGAGCCAGGTCTTGAGGGCTGCGCGGAAGGTCTGGATGGTGGTGAGGGTGCGGATCTCGACGGGGAGGTCGTTCCACAGGGTCGGGGCTGCAACAGAAAAGGCTCTCCTCCGTGTAGTCGCCAGTCGACATTGACTGGCGGATGGGATTCGGAGGAGGCCCAGTCTGTGCGATCTAATCGCTCGGAGGGAGGTAATCGGCAGAAGGCGGTCTCTCAAGTACCCAGATCCACTACCATGGAGTGCTTTAAAGGTGGTCAACAGTACCCTGAAGCGCACCCGGAGACTGACAGGTAGCCAGTGCAGCTCGTGGAGGATGGGTGTAACGTGGGCAAACCGCGGTGCGCCCACTATCACTCGCACGGCTGCATTCTGGACTAACTGCAGTCGCCGGATGCACCTCAAGGGCAACCCCATGTAGAGCCCATTGCAGTATTCCAGCCTAGAGATCACAAGGGCTCGAGTGACTGTTGCGAGAGCCTCCCAGTTTAGGTAGGGCCGCAACTGACGGACCAGGCGAACCTGGGCAAATGCCCCCCTGGTCACAGCTGACAACTGGTGGTCAAAAGTCAGCTGTGGATCCAGGAGGACTCCTAAGTTGCGGACCCTATCTAAGGGGTATAAAATTTGACCCCCCAGCCTAAGTGTTGGAACATTAGCCAAATTGTTGGGAGGGAAACACAACAGCCACTCGGTCTTGTCCGGATTGAGTACCAGTTTGTTAGCGCTCATCCAGTTCTTAACGGCCTCAAGACCCTGGTTCATCACGTCCACCGCTTCATTGAGTTGGCACGGGGCGGACAGATACAGTTGCGTATCGTCCGCATATTGGTGGTATTTTATCCCGTGCCTCCGAATGATCTCGCCCAGCGGTTTCATGTATATGTTAAATAGTAGGGGGGATAAGACCGAACCCTGCGGCACCCCGCATGTTAGGGGCCTCAGGGACGATCTCTGCCCCCCGACCAACACCGACTGTAAAATGTGAATTTGAAATGTAAAAGTACTACAAGATGTTCCCTCTGTTTCCACTATGTTCATAAGGCAATTGATGTGCATAGAAAGTTTCTTATTTCTTGCCACTGAGGTTAGATTGAGAATAGATACTGAGGACAGTTGTTTGAATAGGAAATAAAGGCTGAGGAGGTTACAGAGAACAGACAGAATGAAAATCACTGCAGAGAAGACAGTGCAGAAGGAGTAAAAGCAACCTTTTGTTGCCAAGGAACAAACATGTTGTAGTAGTACTAATAACTTCACAACAGAAGGAAACTTCACAGCAGTAGTAGCTTCACAACAGAAGGTTTCTTCCTCTCTGATGTGTAAAATTGTGCGCCATCCACCAACTTTTGACTTGGAAGAAATTATCCTGGCATGAAATGTGCTTCCCCCATTACTGATTGCCATCCAGCCTCTATTGCATCTGTTCTGACTCACTGTTGAATGATGTTGTTGTGCAACACATGACAGGCAAAGTGGTGCATTGATTCTTCTGGGTCTGCTGCTTTCCATCTTCTGCACATTGCCAACCACTGGGGGAAAACTCCACCAATCATAGTGCTGCCATGGGAATGGGCCAGGTGTGACTGCCACTTTCTATTCATCATCTCTAAGTTTCCTCCTATGCTTCTCACTTACACATCAATCTGTCATAACACAAACTGAATAATTTTAAAAGAAATGAAACAAGAAAAAGCAAGCACACAAACAATAAACCACAATGGAGTCATGAGAGCTGAACCACAATCAATCCTTAGGATTTTTCCCTTTTCTTTCTTTGTATACTCAATGAATGCCAGCTTCCAGATATCTTTGAAGTTGATGGAGCAGAATGGGAAAGTATTTCAGTGTTTCACTCAACTGGAAAGGGCCATAGAGCTAAACAATTTGTGGTTCTTCTGGATGAGTGATCTAGGGTTGTTGTTTTTTTTTTTTGTGCAGTTCTAACTGACTGTCCAGATATGTTCCTCTGTCCAGCTCTTTAGGGAGCCCCAGCAGATGATAGTAGATAAAACTGTTCAGATACTAGAGAGAAAAGTTTGTGTTGTACTGAGAATTAAAGGGAAGAATGAATCAATGGCATTATTAAGAACACATCTATAAATGCTAGCCAACAGCAGTCTACAGTGCAGCCCAGATTACCGACAATAGGATTGAGCCCAGACATTGAAAAAGACCCAAAATGTTTTATGTGAAATTCTAGGCCAGTGGCAGAATAACGTAAAAATACACACTTTGAAGATTTTCTCAGAATTCCTATCACTATTAGGAAATGTGCAAAATGGCATGGGTTCTGGATTTTTTTTCTTTTTTTTCCTAGAAATTGTAATATTTGATTGTATGCATAGCTACACATGGATCAATTGTCAGGCAGAAATGTAAAAAAAAAAAAAAAGTAGACAGGCAAATTGAGGATCAAATATTTAATCCTACCTGTGAAATTGTAAAACACATGCCAGACCATGTTGTGATGAGTTTAAATTTCTACAGTAGAGAGAATATTGAATCTTACAGTCCTGGGAGAAAGTTCTAAATTGCATGAGAATCTCAACAATTCAAGCAAATCTTTGCTACATATGTTCATTTAGTTTATCAGAGTCTAAAAAAGAAATCCAACTTGAAACTTCCAATTTAAATACTCTCAAATGCACGTGCCTCTGGAATCATATCTGGAATCGCTGAACATGATTTTGATCAGTCAATTTCATCTTCAAAGTAATGGTGTCAACATTAGATACTAACTTTTATGTCACACAATACTGTACAAGCAAAAAAATATGAATAAAAAAGCAATTTTATCCTGGTTCTATATTTTTTTTAAAAAGCAAATATTTAAGACAATGTGTATTAACAATGACATCAAAATGAATTATCACCTTTATTAGATCTACAGCAAATACCTTGACTTATCAGAGTAAAAAATATTTCATTATGAAAACCCCAGCACTGATAATCAATTTGTATCATCATTTAGAATTGGGGAAAATTAATATAGGGAGGCTCCATGACCCTTACAATAGACTATATAAAGCTTTGAAGCTGAAATTAACTTTATAAAGACTTAGTTCAAAGGTGATTTAATGGAATGATTCATCCCAAATAAATCTTCAGTCTGTTTTGGTATCTCAATTAATAGAAAATTAAATAAAAAATTACATTGATCTCTCTCTCTCTCTCTCTCTCTCTCTCTCTCTCTCTCTCTCTCTCTCTCTCTCTCTCTCTCTCTCTTTGTGTGTGTGTGTATGGTTGTGTATATGTGTGTATCTTCAGATCAAATAAATTTCATATGATATCTACTATGATAGTGCTGAATTCTTATAATGAAATCTTCAGCTAAGTTGAAATCAACTTTTTTACTGTTGTAATAGAGTTAAATATATTAAATCCATTTAATACCAAATGGATGTATTTAGAAACGATAAATATCTATTTAAAAGAAAGGTTGTGAATGTAATAAAATGAAACAAATTAAACCAAAAATCAAAACAAGATTTATAGGTATTTATTTTATTTTCATTTAAGATTAAGATTCTTTTCAAATGAAATCTACTGGCATGCATTTTTCTTGTTTTCCTAGTAAATGTATAATTAGAATTCCTTTTATAAAATGAAATAACATTAATTAATTTATTGAAAAATTGAACTTTGCTTTTCAACTTTGGCATGCAAAAGCTCTCCCCTCCATGTGTTTTATTTTGAAATATAATGCAGAACTGACATTTAATGATATGGAATTATTTTCTCTATTGTTTCTCTGAAAAAGAGGCAGGCCAAGTCTCTTTATGGAAAAAAATATCTCACTGTATGCATTTCGTTGTTGGAATAGATTCATTAAAAAAGTGAATGTAAAATTGCCATTAAATATGACTCACACAGCAGTCAGATCTGCCAAGGACTAGCTTAATTGAATTCAAGATGAATGGCAAGGTAAAAGAAAAGAATAACTTTTTTCAAGTAAAGAAAAAGTGGATGATTTTCTTTTTGTTCTACATTATGCATACAGTAAAAGTGCATGCTGGTTGCATCTCATCTTATCTAATATGTCCCTCACTATTCATACTGGCTAGAGAATTAGATCAGTAGCAGCAACCTGGTGTGAGGGAGACAAAAGATCCAGATTAATAGTTGGGCATCCAGAAGGGGAATTTTATTCATGGATGTGCAGCATTGCATATGGGTTTTCTGTCTTTGATAGGTGTTAACTATCCTAAAACACTTTCTCACTACCTTAAATATGTCAATGGATGACCAAATGTTCAGGAACTTTTCTTTCCTCAACATTTGGTCAAGCTGAAAACTTGAAGTAATAAGCCCGCAGCACACAAGTCATATTTAACTCTTAGCCTAACTTAGATTTGTGAAGTTCTGTGACTTGCTAAATTCATGGGAATCTATCGTCCTAAGTCATTCTATGCATGTGGAATGGAGATTACTACTTCAAATTCATGTGTGATTTTGTGCATAAGTTCACAACGTTGAGGGAAGAGGAAAGGATACTGCTCTAAATAGCAATAACACTTAGACTTACAAACTGCTTCATAGTGCTTTACTTTCTAAGTGGTTCACAGAGTCAGCATATTGCCCCCAACAATCTAGGGTCCTAATTTTACTGACTTCAGAAGGGTGTGAAAGCTGAGTCAATCTTGAGCCAGTTAGGATGAAACTGCTGGCAGTTGGCAGAATTAGCTTTTACTGCATTCTAACCACCGTGCCACCATGGCTCTTTATAGCTTTAGCATTAAGACCAGTGGGATTAATTAACCACATTGGTGATTGGCTTCCTTTCACTGGATGTATTTAAGCAGAGGCCAGTCTGTGTTGCTTTTATTTTGATTCTATTAATGAGTAAATGGTTTGATTCGGTAGCCTAAACTCAGAACTGAAAATAGAGATGGCATTTATTCAGTTTGGCTTTGAACCTGAATGTATTAATCTGAGTTTCTCAAACCAACTGATACACTTAAAGAAGGTTACACTTTCCATTTAAACAATTATTTAAGAACATCTGCACACTAGGGAAAATTGCATAAATTAATGCACATATTAATGAAAATGGTGTAAAATATCACATTAGGAGAAACTCATTGCAAAATGCATCATAGGAGATATGTGCATAAAAATATAGATGATTTTATGTACTTTAAAAAGAATTCCAACTAAACAGAAATGGGAGATAGAAAAACTGGGACATTCCAAAATTAATAGTATAGTCCTGGCAAGCAAGAGAAAAGATAGAAGTTCCCTCAGAGAAAGAAGGAACAACACACTTGTGACTTGCTAAAATTCTGCTAAATTTTAGCTTTGGAGTTGCTAATTCTTTAGCTATTTTTGCATTTGTCTACTCTCTTCTTACTCTACCATTTATTGGTTGTCAATCACTATCTTGAGGCCCTGAAGATCATTAATGAATAAAGGTTCTTATTTCTTATTAAGGATGTGGTGGCTCAGTGGCTAAGACGCTGAGCTTGTTGATCAGAAAGGTTGGCAGTTCAGCAATTCAAATCCCTAGTGCTGCTTGATGGAGTAAGCTCCCATTACTTGTCCCAGTTTCTGCCAATCTATCAATTCAAAATCACGTTAAAAAAATGCAAGTAGAAAAATAGGAACCACCTTTGGTGGGAAGTTAACAGTGTTCCGTGCGCTTTCAGCATTTAGTCATGCTGGCTACATGACCACAGAGACGACTTCAGGCAGCGCTGGCTCTTTGGCTTTGAAACGGAGATGAGCACTGCCACCTAGAGTCGGAAACAACTAGCACATATGTGTGAGGGCAACCTTTTATTTTACTGTTTCTTACTCATACTCTGTTCCAACACCATTTGAAAGTTACAATGGCACTGAACAAAGGGACTTATAATCCGAGCCTGAAGTTATAGCCACTGGGGAGCCCTGGTCTCACGGATCAAGATCCAGGTGCTTTTGGTTACAACCCTGTGCACCACAAATTTTCTACCTCCTTATCTTCTCCCCATCTAGGCCCTTTTGGCACCCAGCTGCCCTGTTCTTGGCTGCCCCAGGGAACCATCACAGTCTTCTTGTCCTCTCTGCTGGCCAGACTGCTGAAGTAGATGAGGCTCACTTTGTGCTATGAAAAACAAGAGGGAGGAGGAGTGGAAAGTGGAAAGTCAGTCCCAGCCCTGCCCAGTACTCTCTGCAAAGAGGCATTTTGACACACACTGGCTCAGGGGGGCTGCTTTTAGACCCTCCTTTTTTTAGTGCAAAGACAGCCCAAATCTGTCCCAGGAGCCATGCAAGGCATGCCTTAGGAAGCAAGAAGAGCAGTAGCATTTAAATGTATATAC
The DNA here is from genome assembly GCF_009769535.1 of Thamnophis elegans. NCBI lineage: Eukaryota > Metazoa > Chordata > Lepidosauria > Squamata > Natricidae > Thamnophis > Thamnophis elegans. The sequence goes on along the minus strand of NC_045541.1, from coordinate 104,207,226 downwards.
ATTTAACAGTGCTTTACATCACTCCCTAAGTGGTTCACAGTGCTTTACATCACTCCCTAAGTGGTTCACAAAATCAGCATGTTGCTGTTCTGACCCAGCTTTTGCAAATAATGATAAGTCACTTACTCGCGAGTACAAACCCCTTTTCAAACAGGTTAGGAATAGTCTTTTATTGACGTGGATAAACAAAAATCAAACATAATTACTTCCAACCTAGCCAAGAAATTTGAATTGCTTGCTGTATACTAGAAAATGAATGGTTGTCTGTGACAACTGGCCACTCCCACATCCCTACTATTTATTTCCCAGCCAGGGAGGGGCTGGCTACCGTCCACATCTGCTTTTCCTCGAGAGCTGGCTTATTGTTTTCCTTTGCTCTCCTCTCTTTTCTTGTCTGCACATATACGCATCTGTTCCTCCCCATTTGTTCATTCAGCTCAGCTGCCTCTCCACCTGGGGAGACAGAAGGCCCCAGTTCTATCTCTGTCTCTGATATTGTTTCCTTATCACAGCCTTCTAAAGGCTCTAAAGCTGGCCCATGCTCTCCCTCAACTCCTCCTCCCATCTGACTCTGCAGCTAGCTCTGCTAGCAGTTGACCAATGGTGGGTTATGACCAGTACACCGTGGTACGGGCATACTGGTGCCTGTCGGGAGTACCGGGTACTGTTACAGTATGGTGCTCCAGAAGGCCCACTCACCCGCCCGCGCTCCTTACCAGTATTTGAGCTCTTTGGCACTTCCATGCACAGACACAGAGCATACGCCACCTGCATGATGCTCTGTCGAACAGCTGGAGCATCATAGAGGCATCATGGAGCATTGCAGGAGGTAAGGATGCATGCGCGTACTGCGCACATGTGCACACGTGCTGCATGCGCTCATGTGGTAGACATTGGGCCCTGTTGCACCCTACTGGTTGCAACAGGATCCAGTACCCACCACTGCAGTTGATGGGCCACAACAATTGCCCCCAACAATCTAGGCCCTAATTTTACTGACCTCAGAATGATGGAAAGCTGAGTCAATATTGAGGTGGTAAAGGTGAACTAATGCAATGTGGTGTAGTGCAGCAGGGGTCTTGGAACGCTACTAGGATTAGTCTGGAGCAGTTGCAGCTTCTCAGGATGTGGCAAGCAGCCACAGAGTGGCATGGTTGTGGGTCTGCTTGCTGCACTGCAAGGCAGTGAATAGACAAGGGAAGCAGTGGTGGGATCCTGCCGGTTTAACAACTGGTTCTGTTATCCTGTGTTGCGCACACCCACACCTGATGTGCGCTGTGCACACATGCTCAATTTTACCAAAACCTACCTTCCACATTACTTCTTGGGGAGTAACACATCTGAGGAGTGGCAGCCTGCTCTGCCATGCTAATAAGCTGAGAGGATATAGGTAAGTAAAGTGCAAGGGCAGGCAGGTGGGCCAACCTGATCATCGGAGCGAACCTGGTTCACTCTAATCTGATCATCAGAGCTACTGGTTCGCCTGAACTGGTCTGAACCAGTCAAATCTCACCCCTGGTGGGAGGGAAGAATGGCAAGTAGGTAGAGTTGGAGGCAATCCCTTACCTTGCTGAGTAAATGTGAGATGGTCAGCATATACATTTAATAAACAAATAAATTAGTGAACTTCAGGGTGTGGATTGGAGTAGGACCTTGGCTAACAACTGGTGAAATTCCTTAACAATAACAACTGGAATTGCTAGGAGTGTGGTCACTAAGCAATGTAGTCATGTGATGTCTTGCTTTAGGAAAGCATTGCTTAGTGACCAAAATTCCACCCCCAATTGTGGTCATTTGTTTAGGTTTGATTAAAACACCAAACTAGAAACCAGGAGACTAGGAAGTTCTAGCCTAGCCTTAGGCCAGCAGGATGACTTTGACTTAGTCATTCCATCTCAAACGCTAGGAGAAATTAGACAATGGCAAATCACTTCCCTTTTTTTTTTTGCAAAGAATACTGCATGGCTAGTCTAGACAGTGGCCAGGACTTAGGGCTAATGTGAAAGTGTGTCTGAATGCACACGCTCACACACAAAGAGAGATACAGATTAGAATTGTGCTATACAGAAAGATCTAGCAATCACTTTTTGAAACTATTTTTTTTTCAGTAGTCCCCTGGCCAAATGCTTTGGAAATCATGTTAGGTGATAATCAATAGTGAAGGGCAAAAGATAAAGACTCAGTCATAAGACATTAATACTGGAAATAGGTGAAATAAATGTAGCATTTCTAATGGTTAATCACTCCTCCTTCCTTAGAAATACAGAACACCGAGTGAGAAATGCAGTATGAATAATAAATGCACTTATTGACATTTTACAATGCTTGGAAAAGTTCAGAACCTGCAGAAAGATTGTGGTTTATCCACTTTTAATTTCCATTTCTGATTTATAGCACCCAGGTTCAGGTGGATAAGTAGCATGACTAGATTTTTTTTCCCGGCTGTACTAAAGATGCCATTGTATATTGAAATGGAAGTAAAGTTTGATTACCAATTAAACTGTCTTTCCTGCATTTTCTTGCCATTTACTATTAATTTGTTTTAGCAATTGTTTTCAATGAAGTAAATAAAGAAGTATAAAGTTATATTGTCAAAGAATATAAACATTTTCCCATATTTCAATTGGGATGATTTTCTTTTTCCTACTGTATTTTGAATATTATTATTATTTATCTTTGTTTCTCACACACATAAAATACATAGACACCAAAATGATTCTTTCATTGCGGCTCAGCTTGATTGTATTATTCTAACTGCAGGAAATTAAAAGAAACATACAACACATTTTGAAGAATTGGAATTATATTTTCCTTTTGAAAATCAGTTTGGATTGCCATGTGGTGTTTTTTTTTTTTATATATATAACCTCTCCTTCCTCTTCACTGCTACTTGGTTAAATTATTACACAGAAGGCAATTTCATTGTGATTTCCGTTATGTAATGTAGACTATTTCTAAAATAATTTATGGCAAGCAATACCAGAAGACTAATACAATCTTCTCTGAGCTTAACAAAGGCAACACACATGCCTGTGATATTACAGGTGCAGCTAATGGGTAATAAGATCAGCTATATTTTGAAAGAGGTAACATTACCTAAAGCACTGTTTGTCACTAATATGGAACCATGCTATTGAATATACACAATTGGCAAAAAAAAAAAAATCATTGCCTTCATGTAGCAAATTCATCTCTTTTCCTAGGCAGTTGCCATGGGAATAGTTATTTAGGGAATTCCATTTCTGGAGCCAGTGATTGAAGGTTTCTGTCTTGGGGGTGGGAATGGGGTGTTCTTTCCCATATAAGTGTTATATTAATATAAAGTAAATTATTTTCTTTTTGATAAAATTTGCACAAAACTTTCAAGAAGAAGCAACAGGAAAAACGTACAGAATGCCAATCATTAGTTCCCCATTATGCTTTAACCTGGCACTTTCAAATATAGAATTCAGAATTGACAGCTGTCACTTGTGAGTCATGCACAATGACATTTTCTCTTTTCTCTTGTCTTCTTAGTATAGAAAGGCTCATATTACATTTCTGCCCACCCACCTTGTTTCTTGTGCTAAAGTCAGTGGGGAAGGCAGGACTGAACATAGTGGTTTATCATTACAGAATACAAAGTATTAAGGTATTGGGGACTAACAGGAGAACACCATAGTTTTCTTCTATCATCTGGCAGGCAGTTGGGGAAGAAGATAATTATCAATGTAAACAGTATAATGTAAACCATGCTAAAGGCAGAAGAACAAATTAATAGTTGGGACGGACATATTGTTAACATATTGCAAATAAATTAAAAGTTGTTATGCTTAAAAATGTGCCACTGATACTGATACAGCCAGGAAATATTGGAAAATATTTTTTCACAGTATATAAGACACTGCATTACAATTAGCCCAGTATAATCCAATTAAGAAGGCAAAGGAGGGAATAGAATTGCATCCATTAGTGTCTGTATGTGTTTTCAAATCACATCTACCATTCTTCAAACCCTCTCCATCTCCTGTGCATCCTGAAAAACTGCTATAGTGAGTCCTTGTGAGAAAATTAAAGGAATGACATTTGTAATTCTCTTATCCTTTTGCAAATGCTAAAGTCTGAATGAGTGTCCACTATTTGAGACAGTGTGGTGGTTGAGCTTTCTTTTCATATAACAGCTATTAAATGTAATCTCATAATCATCCAAATGCTTGACTGGATTTGGCATTTCTATTCGCCTATGAGGTTCTTTCATTTACTTATTTTATTTAACCAGTTTATATAGTTACCCATCTCATAAACAGCACAACATACAGTGCAGTAACACACCACTAACAAGGCAGATTATTTTCTCCTCCTTGTTATAAATATAAGAACTCCTATAAAGCAAGATTTACTCTGGAACTTCCAACCAAATACTGCTTAGCTTTCCAAACTAATCATGGTCACCCAGGTGTTGCCAATCACTGGTCAATAATATGTTATAGCTTAATGTTAATAATAGCTAAAACAATTCTTTTATAAAATTTGCATCAATTTTCACTAGGTAGCTAACAAATTAACACAGAGACAGGGGATTTAAAAACAGATATTCTGAATATGTTAATTTGATATAGCTTTTAATTATTTTCTTGCTTTTTATAATGCAAATTGGGTGCAGTTTCTAAAGAAAAATGTGAACAGAATTATTTATACTCATCAAAATATCACGATTCTCAACATGTCACTTGAACATATTAATAAAGCACACCAGGTTTTTTCCCCCATTTTTCTTTTTTTTTGCAACAAGGCCTGAATGTTGTTACTATCCCAAATGTTTTCTCCTAAATCATAGCAACTTATCTTGGTATTATAAAGCAGCCATCACATTACTAAAACTTCTGTTTATGTGCCTGCTTGTAACTATAAAAAGAAAAAAATAAGTAAGCTAATTGTTTTAGAAACAATCCATGACTCCAAAGGCAGAAAAAATGTTGTCTCTAGAGCTCTAATATGCTACAGATACGTCCTTTGGAATCTACCAGGATTCCTGTTTCAGTTTTCTTTGCTTTTAAAATATTTAAAAGTAAGAATAATTAGGAAATTGGCAAGTTGCAAAGCAAAAGAGCATTTAGAATTATCCTATTATCTGATTGATCTTTAAAAGGCTGTCATCATATAAAGCCTACAAGACATATAATAAATGGGTGGGGCTTCAATCAGGTGGTTGTAGCTATCATCATGACTTTTTTTTTATTTCCCTGCATCACATCATTGAATCTCTACACCATGTCCCTATTGTTCATATAGTTATAAATATAGAAGAAATACAGTTGCAAAGCCAAGTGCCAGCCTTTGGCATTATTTTGATTTACAGAAAAGTTGATTGACCTCATAAATATCTCATAGATAGTCTTAATAAATAAAGACAGGAAGGCCAGTGCTTTGTTTGGGAAAGGAGTTGAAACGGATATTCAGAAGCAGTAGCACATAGCTGAGGAGAATGGCAGAGACACTGGCATAGTGTCACCAGTTTGATTCTTGGTAAGTGGGTGATTTCTCCATAGCCCATGTGGCAGCTGGGCAATCTTTTCCATTACAATTTTTGAAAGCATCTATAATATGCTCTCAGATTCTGGTTCCCCTTCTATGCTGATGACATTGTTCTAATAGCCAAAAATGCAAAGGATCTGCAAAGTCAAAAAACTTGGTCATTGACTCAAACTTCTCATTTGAGCCCAAAATACCCAGTTCTATTTCTCCTATTTTAGACATATTGTACAGTTATGTAGCTCTCTGGAGAAGAATCTACTGTTGAGAAAGGTGGAAGGTAGCAAATTAGGTGGATTCAGTTAAAGTGATGATAATGGACCATTGGAAGACCTGAAGGGCCAGTTTATGGGAAGATTATAATGATACTGACAAAATCTATCTATATAGTCACTAAGAGTTAACATGAACTTTATTTATTTATTTCCTGCCTTTATTACTTTTACAAATAACTTAAGGTAGAGAATATATCCAACACATCTATCTTCTCATGTTTTACTCACAACAATCTTGTGTGAGAGAACGACTGGCTCAAAGTCACACAGATGGCTTTTATGTCTAAAGTGGGATTTGAATTGACGACCTTCTGATTTCAAGCTGGTGCCTTAACCACTGAACCAAACTGGCTCACAGCTTAAGGAATAGACAAATACATACATATTGTGTTTACATGCATGCATGCATGCATGCATGCATACATACATACATACATACATACATACATACATACATACATACATACCAGTGGTGGGATTCAAATAATTTAACAACCGGTTCTCTGCTCTAATGATTTCTTCTAACAACCAGTTCACCAAACTGCTCAGAAAGTTAAGAACTGGTTCTCCCAAAGTGGTGCAAACTGGTTGAATTCCATTACTGATACATACTGTACATACAAATGAATAATCCCAAGTTTAGGGATAGATTATCTTGGAGAAAATCTGTCTATGTGGTCACTAAGAATTTACACCAAAATGATGGCATATAATAATATCAAAACACATCTAATCCAACCAATCTAATCAAAAGTTGTCTACTACTGTCCTAGTAGGTTACAATATATTAAAATTCCAATATATACATTCACTTTCTAATACTTTGGAATTGTGATAAAATATTCACTTCCTTTCATACTACTAAGAAGATTAGTAATATTATTATTATAATATTGGGAGTACAAGTTGTACAATCTGAAGACAAATTATAGCATTTTTATTGTTATATATTTTGCTTCTTGTTGTTAGGTATAGATTAAGGCATCATAGATTTTTTACTTTTATTTTCTTTTACCCTTATTTTCTTATAGAAAGTTAGAATAGATTTAGTTTTAGAAAATAGGTTCAGATAATGTGATACGATAGATAAAAAATTTCAAACTATTATTGCAGAGTATATTTATAGAGTTACTTGCATTTTTGTTTTCTTTTTTATATACTTTATTTAGGTTCTTCCTTTCTATTTTCATTCCAGTTTTAGTAATAATTTGGGCATTGCTTGCCTAGAGAAATTAACTTAGGAGGGAGGCGTCTAGGTGGTGAATAGGTTTCTTTGGAAGTAATTTTCTTCATTTTTATTTTATGTTTGTTTGCTTATAATTTTATTTCTTTTTTAATTACATTTTTATATCCACTCAAGTATATCAGTTATAATGATTGCTTTGGTTAGAATTTTGCTATAAAAAAGCTATCAGTGTGGTGTATACTTTTTAGATTTATTTTTATTACACTTTAATAGTTTATTAAATCGAAATGTTAAAAGAATGCCTAATATTATTATGTATAGAAAGTTGCTTCAAAATCTATATAGCACAATGAAGGTGTTATATTTTAATACTGATATTTTTATAGTAAAAAAAAAAACCTTGGTTGATTGGGTTGATTACACATTAATGCAATGTCAATGGCACTAAGTCCATTAGGGTGGTGATTTTGTTTAATAAATATATAAATATATTGTTTAAAACATTGTAGTTAATGAAGAATATTTGAACTGAAGATACCTGATGATAATGTTGCCAGGACCTCATATACCGGTATATATAATCCAGATATCACAGATAATATTTTGATGGATATTAATAGGTTAAATACCATGAGTTGGTGGGGTAAGTTTAATTATATTAAAAGAAATATAGTTAATATTGATATATATAATTATAGGATATCCTGGGGCTAATTCAAAAGCCTCTCTCTTTTTTCTCTCTCTCTCCCTCCCTCCCTCCCTCTATGTCTCCGTGTGTGTGTGTGTTTGTGTGTGTGTGTGTGTGTGTGTGTATATGTATGTATGTATGTATGTATGTATGTATGTATGTATGTATGTATAATGTGTAAATGTACACACATTTATAGCTAGCCAGCCGTATATACAAAGAGAGAGAGCAAAACAGGTCACCAAAGATTTATTTGGCTAACATGAGATAAACTTTTGAAAAATAAAGTTTTCATTTACTAAACTTTCAGAATTATAATTAAGTACTTATTTTATCATCTATATTCATGCATTAATATTAATCTTCATAGACATCATTATAAAGTTATTAGTATCTCTGCTAATTTTATTTGGATCTGTTAAGATCCTGGCAATTACTGGGGTCAACAAATAGCAAAAGAAATATTTCAGCTGCTAGCTTACATTTATCTAGACTTGTTTTGGTTTTATTGGGAAGTATATTAGCTTTTAATATTGAGTCTTATGAATATTTAACTTTATGGAAAACATCTACTTTAGAAACATGTGCTGAGACATTCAGTTGGAAAGAAGAAGCAGAGTCTGGAATAGTCAGTTTAAATCAAATATTTTCAAATAATTATTTTAAAGATTTTCAACAAATATAGTATATTTTCTTTCCATATAACATATTATAGTGGCAAGGATTTTTTTAAAGAACATTATTATATAAATGATGTGTCTTGGCTACCTTAAAAAGGCCTAAAATGCTATAAGTTCTTATTGAGTCTTCTACTAAAATTAAGATAATTTTGAAGTTGAAATATATTTTTAAAGTCAAAATTAATGATTGTATGACTTCTGGAATAAAGAGTTTAAACAATCACAATGGGATATCAGTGGAACCCAATTTGCATTTTGGGATTTGACATTTAAAGTTAATCCTTCAAAAGGATGTCTTTTGGAGTCCTCAAAAATGTGTAAAAAGAATATTTCAATGTTATCTTTCAATGCTATCTTTCAATGTTAAATTGAATTATAATCCAAAATTGTGGGATCAGGTGGTTTTTGCGTAGTATTAGTTATATTAGGCACAAGAAATAGCCAACAATTTATATTAAGATATTGAAAAGTATATTACCTCAGATATCAAAGTTTGAATTAAAAAAATGTGTAATTTATCCATTTTTGAAATGGCTATTTTCTACTAACTAAATATGACAGAATATATTTTCTTTGCATTAATTTCATAATTTTATTTATTTATTTAGCATATGGCATAACTTACAACTTTTCTAGGTGAAATGTTAATTACAATGTATATTGATAATTTACCTAGATTAAAAACACAGTAAAATATGAATGTTGAAAAGACCTATATTGAGATACCAATCTAGGTCATTTAACCATTGAAGCACAGCATCGTTTATCTGAAAAAAATCAGTTATTGGACCAATATATGCCTTCACCTTACAGACAGTCTCAGTATGATTTAAATTTTGATGTGGGAGTTACACTGAGTGGAGGATGCTATACTCCATTTATACAGTGAATCCCGGCAGATGTCGTGTAAGGTCCAAATCTTATTCAGGGTTATCTCTTTCTGAGGTGGTAGTTCAAAGCCTGGCACCTTTTTTTGTGGGGTCATTTATAAGTCTTCCTATGTCTTGGCATTCACAATCCACTTGAATTTTCCTTAGGAATCATTGTTAAAGTTAAGCAGATGTTGTACAGATGCCAGTTGAACTTCCTAGATTTGCGCTTTTCAATTGATAAATGGGGAAGGTCAGAGTGCACCAATGGGAGAGAGTTGTCCATACTATTTGTGTATACTCTCCTTAGTGCATCTTGTTTTCATACACCTGGCAGTGCTATGCAGCTCAGAACAGGAAGCCAGCAAGTCAGAGTGATATTAATATATGTATCTGCTTAAAATCCTCATGGTGTCATTGAGGCTGTTTTACTAACATGGCAGCTGTTTAGCCATATGGGTATACAGTGTTTTGCTGCAGAGATTACTGCCCTAATGTTGATGTTCTGAAGGTGGCAGCTTCCTCATATGTTACTAAAACACACAAATGGTTAACGTTACCTTATGTTTAAATGCAAATATGACACATTTCGATGGTGTATATTGATTTAAGACATTAATTTGGGTGGGTTTCATTTATTTTGTTTATGTTAGTCTTACAGTTTTATAATTAATTAATTAATGGTTTTTAAAATTTGCTTTTGTATGATATTTGTTTTTGTATTTCTCTTTTAAAAATTGCAATAAATTTTTATTTCATTTTAAAAAGTGCAACTCTTAAAGCTGCTGCACCGGTTTTTCAGGCTTCACGGAAGCCTGGATTAACTTGGTCTGCTTTAATTTAGTGCACAAAAGAATTGGGCTCTTATAAGACATGCACAGTCTTATCTTAGCCAAGTCTTATCTAGAACTCTTGATTTCTTATCTAACTCAAGAAAATCCAAATAGCATCTTAAAAGAGATAAAGCCCATTAAATTGTATTCGAATTCTTTCATCATGCTTCAAGTCAAAGACTCAAAATCTAGAAGTTGTAATAGCAAGTTCCAATGGTTGCAGAATTGGGTGTCTTAATGCTTGGTTTTGAATCTCTCCAAATTTCTTGGATTCCAATTTCTGAATGGGAAGTCCTACAATTAGGCAAAGTGTGTCAAAGCACTGGAACTTTCTCAGCTCAAAGACAATTCTTTGTCTAATAGTGTGGGTAAGGATGCAATAAGGAGAAAATCAAAGATGTTAAAACTTTTGGGAACAAGGGAATGATAAACAGAAACCTGAATGTGAATTACCAAAGAAAGACATGAGAAATATGGTAGGATACTTTCAATCTATTTCTATATTAAAACTCTTCCTTAGCAATTTGCTTCCTTAGCAATTAATGGTGTTCAATTGCTTTAATTTTCTGCTAGTCAATTTCCAGTAAAGGTTTGTTCTTCACTGTGTGCGTGGTTCCTTGAGAAAAGAGCTGCAACTGAACATCTATCAGCTCTAAGGGCAGATGAGACCAAGAAGTAAATTTCACAGAAGACTAAGAACTACTTCTATTTACATTGCCTGTAGTAACGTAATATTGCAAGTCTGGCTGTGCTTCACCTCCCAGTTTTATATTAATGTATATTAAGAAGGTATCTGACCAGATGTTTTTTTATTATTCTCCCTTCTCATTTGGACTTAAGCCATGTTTCCTTTTTTGTTGTTTTTGTAAAATACCTTTCCTCTCTCCATCAAGACTGTCCTCTATACTTTCTAGAATTCTGATCCAAAGTGTCTAATGGAGTATCTGATTTTGTGACAGCATCCATATTATACCTCCCACCTACCAGACATCTGGAACCAGCCCTAGCCAACAAATGAACCCCACCCACCACTCAGGTTGTTACAACACAAAAGAACAATGGACACACAGCCAGCACCTCAGCCATACAGGATGATACAAAACAGCCAACCAATCTACAAACATGAACTCCATCTACCAATCAGGATGTAATTACACAGCCAATCAACCCACTTACAACAACAATGCCAGCACTCCACACATCCCCACCAAGATTTATAGAAATACGACAGCTCCAACCATGCCTTACTCACACAACCACGAAGCCAAAAACACCATTCTGATGATGGCGAGTGAGAGCTCACCAAAACGTTGCCAAGACAATCTCAATCTAACATGGGAAAAGACCCAAATACAACAAGACCAGCATACCTACACCCGTTAAAATCTATGAATACGTACACACACACACACACACACACTACAGCCATTCCTACCAATTCAAAAATCATTCACTGTTCCTACCAATTGATAATCTTTCAACTGTTTCAGCAACCAACTGACATGTGAGAATATACTGTAATCTATCACTGCACTACTCAGTCCCCCTCTTTTTCAATATTTTATTGACTAAGCTAGAATGGAAATGAAGGTCAATGCAGGAATGAGCTTCCTTGAATTCAACATTTCACACCCACACCCACAAAAACTCTAAAGTCATTTATCTTACTGAGAATCAAATGTGTTACTAGTGCACTGACATAGTTTTGAAATGATTGTGTGATTACTAAACTAAGAGGAATGGAATGTAGGACAGAACAAACTAATGTTAATTGGAGGAAAAATGTTAATCACAAGTAAAAGTCTACTTTTAGCGAGCCATAATTTAGCACATTTTGGCATTTTTAACATATCTCAAAAACCTGAACTCTTATGAGTCAATGTGTATTGTACACTACCCACAGGGGACTTTGGAAATACAATATTTTCAAATGTATTTTACCTCAATATGACAGTGTGTTTGATAATAAGTTTTTGGTCTATTGATGGAGGAAACTGTAAAAGAATACAATGAGCTGGGATTCCAAATGCACTAAGGTTTACATCAGGCATTGTTCATGAATCAAGACACTTCTGTATCATAAACTGTTAAGGAATCCTTTTGAAATGTTACTTCTGCAAATGCATTGCCTTTGCTTCTTCTGCACAATTCAGAAAACCAACTTCTTAGGTTGAAGTCCTATTATTTATTACAGGATCCATTCTGGTCAGGTACTGGAACCAGAAGCTTAGTCTTCTGAGCTTTCAAACTCAGGGAACTTTTTTCTACCGGAATTTGTAGCGATAATTTTCCTAAGAATGGGCTCTAGCCTGAGTCCAAAAACTCAGAATACTAAACCGCTGGTCCCAATGAGGACCCAGTTTGGATCCTACAACATTATCCTAGGACCAGGGGTGGTATTCACTTACCTTACCTACCAGTTTGCAAATGTGAGGGCATGCGAGGGCATGCTTGCTTTGCTCGCATGTGTCACCTCCACGCATGCACTCAGCCTTCTGTGGATGTGCTTTTGGTGAAAAAGAGCCTAAATGGGATGCCATTTAGCTGGGGCGGGTGGGCGGGGCACCCACGATTTCCGCTACCAGTTCAGATGAACTGGTCCAAACCAGCAGAATACCACTTCTGCCTAGGACACATATATTTGTCTTTATCCTGTTATTTATTTTGTCAATTTGTATGTCGTCTAACACAAATAGTCATTTCGGTGTCATTCAAAATATTGACCACACCAAACACAAATACACAGTTTTCTAATGCAAGGATAATATAGCAAATGTACAGTTAAAACTTTTAAACTAAGAGTAGGGGTTACAGCTCAACTACAACATTAAATTATAATATTATCAATTGTCTTCCATAGGTAGGTCTATCTGCATCACAAAGAAAATTTGCCTGAGTAGGATAAAACAACAAGTAGCCTTGATAAATAAAACTCAAGCACACATAATTATAAAATATGGACATGGTATTACATAAATAATAATATTCATTTATTAAAAATGTAGGCCACCTGATTCTCAACAACTCTGGGCAGCTCATAACAATTAATTTTTAAAAAATTACAATGAAATCAATGAAACATAAAATATAAAAATAAAAAATGCCAAGTGCAGTGAAGCGAGGGGTTTCACTAACTCTCCAAACAAAGGCCAGGATGAAGAATGACTGGCCTTATTTATCCTGATTAGTTTCAGCAGATTATCCTATTTTTAAAAAAAAACACCCATATAAAAATACACATACAAATGCCTTAATTTCCCATGTAATGTTCTAATCATTACATTTTCTACCATTTACTGATTTTTAACCACCTAAATAAATAACAGCTCTTCTCATTCTTTTGATGAACAAATTTACAAGCCCTCAAAAATGACCACATGCAGATTCATGCATTAGATAATTGCATATAGGGATAATTCCATGTTTACTATGGCTACCATAAAACTTGATGTTCCCCAGAGAGAACCAAATCTAGGATTGCCCGGAACACACATATTAAAGTACGAGTAAGTGTTCATTTCTTACCAGATTACCTAAATTACTCAGCACATACTTGAAAAAAACATTACAATTTTATTTTATTTTTTTATTTAAAAAACTTTATTAAATATATTTCAACATTAAAAAACAACATATAGTTCCAATCATTACAGCATTTATATATGGATGTCACTCATATTAACATTGTTACTAATTATATAGATTACTATACTATGCAGGTGAGAACCTGGCTAGCAGCAGCCATCTCTGCTCTTCAGGATTGCTTCGAATGCATTGACTGGGGCATGTTTAGGGAATCTGCAACTAACGGTGACTCCATTGACTTGGAGGAGTACATATCATCAGTAACTGGCTACATCACCAAGTGCATTGATGATATCATAGTCTCCAAGAAAATTATCTCACACCCCAATCAGAAACCGTGGATAACTGGAGAGGTGGGTGCTCTACTAAAAACCCGAGATTCTGCATTCAGGGTAGGTGATAAAGCAGCCCTAAAAACAGCGAGTGCCAATCTGTCCCAGGCCATCACAGAAGGAAAGTGTGCACCTGCCCAGAGCATCCACCAACACTTCATAAACAGCGGCGACACACAGCGTATGTGGCATGGCATCCAAGCCATCACTAATTACAAAACATCACCACCTGCCTGTGAAAGTGATGGATCACTTCCAGATGTGTTAAACAGCTTCTACGCCAGTTTTGAAGCACAGAACGATGTGACAGTGAGGAAGACCATACCTCCTGGAATTCCTGTTTACTTTTCTGCAATACATCTGCCAGCAATTCTACCATGAGGTTCAGTAGGTCTTCCGATTTCTTTTCTGTTATATTTTGGAATCTCAGGAAGAAGGCTAATTTCTCCATTTCCACATGTATTATTGCCTCCTCCAGGTCCCTATTCGTCGCCATTCATCTTTCTTCCACTGCATCTAGGTTTTTTTTCCCCAGTTTGTTCTAGCTTCCACTGTCTTTATTTTCTGTTCATTTCTGGCTATCATCTCCTGTATTTCTCCCATTCTGTCATCCAATTTGCAAATATCTCCTTTCACCTCTCCCATCTCATTCCTAATTTCCTCGTGCTTGTTTGTTATTGATTCCTGTGTTTTCACCATCACTTCTTGAATCATACTCAGGGTTGACTGTATGTTCTCTAGGTTCAATGTGGTTCATGATTTTTGCCATTCAACATATCTCCTATTGATCATTGTCCCAATGGAGAAGCTGTTGTTGGCATTGGTTTTTTTTTTTTATTTCTTTCTGGTTTTCATAATCATCTTTGTTCTCATCAACTTCACACTCTTAACAAAATTCCTCCACAATATCATAAACCACCTACTATTCATCTCTCAAAATTTCCCTTCTCTTATATATTCTTCTCCTGATCTACACATTCATCATATATCCATTTTTTGTTTAGGGTTTGGAGCTGTAGTAATATTTAATATCCTATCTTATATCTATATCAATGACCACAGTATAAAATGTCCTATAGTATACTACAATCCATAATATATTATAGTCTTCTATTAATAATCTATTGTAATAATCTATTAATAATCTAAAATAACAGTTCTACTAACAACACTATCACTCTTAATCTGATTATAATTTAATTGTAAGAATTATAGGAATCATAATATTACATTTAATATAGATGCAACCACGCTAAAAAGGAAACACATATTTTAAAGCTTAATACCTTAAGTCTACTTATAGATATATGTAACATTTTTTAAATTCAATTATTTTGTACTATAAAATATATAGGGTATATAAACATATTAGATACACCATATTGCCAAAAGTATTCTCTCACCCATCCACATAATCAGAAGCAGTTGTGAGCGAATACTTTTGGCAATATAGTGTATCTATAAAATGTATAAGATATATAAATATTTAAGGTTTAGTATATAAAATTCTATTTTTAAATGAACAGTTGTACAATAGATAGTATATATACAAGGCTTTATATAATTATAACTGATTTGGTTTATTTGAGCACACAAACTTCAAGAAGACTAAAGAGTTCTCCCTCCCTAGTCTTACTGTTGCATCAGCTGCTCCTCCTTTCTTATCCAAAATGTTGCCTTTCCTCCATTTAGCACAGTCGCTGTCACTTTTGCTTCACTTCCTCCACCAATTCTTGTCATCTCTATCTTCTTTCCAAGAGAAAAACTTCTTGTAGTTGTTGTTTCCCCATCCACAAATCACGGTAACTAATCACAATCTCAGATTATGGTCCACCTGTCTATAACCATTTTCCAACAAATCTCCAGCTCAAGCCATCAACACTCCCTCCATTCCTTCTGTCAATCTCTATTTTCGCCTTCTCAAGGCTCCGCTCTCACTGCTTTTTCCATCTTTGAGACTAACTTGGCCACCAGCATTTAGGTTTCCACAGTCTCTGAGAATCAATCCGGTACCTCACTCCAACTCATCAATCTCCACCAATACTTCATGCTGCTTTCCTCTCCTCACTTTCTTCTCCATTTAATCAGGCCGTCACACCTCTGGATCAAACCATAATGGTTGGTCTCTTCTGCACCTGATTCAAACGGTTCTCCTTGCTGTAATGGGGGATTGCACCTCTACCCACAGAGCTTCCCCCTCTGTGCTGCTGGACCTTCCAAGGTCCAACTTCATCTCTACTGGCCTCAGACATGAAAAATCAGGCAGAAAGAATGGAGCCCCATTCTTCTGCTCTGCGCCACCATGATGTCAGCGTGGAACTCCGCCATTACAGACAATTTTAGATTGGTTGATTAAAAATGTTCATGGTGTTTAGGGTTTTTTATTCCATCTATTATAGGCAAATCCCATTAGCCCAAGCAATGTCTATAGAAGTTCTCAATAATCCAGGTCATGGTGGTCCCAAAGGTGTTTTTCCCCCAAGAAAAGCAACTGGACTTTTTTGTGTTTATTTTTTCTCTTTGAAAAATTTTCTTTCTTATTTAACAGTTGGAATTGAAGAAGCTTCTTTGATGAGAAACAAAATGTTTTCAAAGAGGAAAAAAAGCACAAGAAAGTCCACTTGCCTTTTGGAAAAAGCACCTTTGGTATAGCCCAAGCAATTTTATTTTTAATTCCTAGGGTCCAAATACTGAGTTAATTCTTGGTTCTTGCAGGATAGCAAAGGACATTACCTTTTGCCTCTGGCTTCTGTTCTCTTTTTCATTATTTAGGGGAGATGTTACTATAGAACCTAACATGATGTTCCCTATGTGTTCCTATCATAGGAAGTTAATATAAACTGATGTATTTTGCCAAGAAACTGCTGAGATCTATCCATCTGACTTGGTTATAAAGTGGATAATAAAGTGGGTTCTTGAAGGAAAATGCACTGTTGCTGCTGATTACATTTTCTGATAATATAAAAAATATCAGGAACAGGTTCTGTCTGTCATAAACAGAACAGATAGTAAAGCAAAGATGGCAGTTTAATCAATGTTTTTTGCTTTGTCTTAACAAGGGAGACTGAATAATAGAATAACAGAGTTGGAAGGAACCTTGGAGGTTTTCAGGTCCTACCCCCTGCACAAGCTGGAGACTCTATACCATTCCAGACAAATGGCTGTCCACTCTCTTCTAAAAAGCCTCTACATCTCTACATCTTTTTTATAATATGATGGCCAAAACTGGATGCAGTATTCTAAGTGTGGCCTTACAAAGACTTTATAAAGTGTTAATAATACTTCACATGATCTTGATTCTATCCGTCTATTAATGCAATCTAGGATTTCATTGGCTTTTTCGGATGCTGCTGCACACTACTGCTCATATTTAAGTGATTGTCCACTAGGACTCCAAGATCCCACTCACTGTTTCTGGCATTAAGCCAAGTTTCACCTAGTCTGTACCTGTATATTTGATTTTTTTTTTTTTTTGCCTACATTAAATGTAAAAGCTTACCTTTCTCTACATTACATTTATTTTTGTTAGATAGGGTCCAGTGTTCATGTCTGTCAAGATCCATCTTCTGGAGCCTTTCTTCACTTATTGACTATTCCTGTCAGTTTAGTGTCATTTGTACATTTGATAAGTTTCCCTTCTATTCCTCATCATTTATAAAGTTGTCAAAGATTACTGGGCCTAAAATGGAATCTTGGAATATCCTACTGCTTCCTTCCATCCATGTAGATGTAGTTCCATTGAGGATCACACATTGAGTGCAATTTGTCATCCAGTAACAATTCCATCTAAATGCATGTATTATTCCATGGGGTAGGATAAAATGTATGATGAATAATGCACCATTAAAAAGGATATTAGAAATTCAGCAATCACACAATTTATAAAAATCTTGAAAGCAGAACCAACCGTGCTTTAGGTAGTCTCCATAAGTACAAATAGGAATATCAATTTCAAAGTCATACCTTTTCATAAATTGGGATCAGAGATCTTCTTACCTAGTTCTTTAATTGAGTGACAGACACCTGCTGGAACTATCAATATTCATTATTCTCAGTAAATATTTTGTTATTACAAATCTCAGAGCTACAAAAGTGTCCTCTGAGAAAGTGATATAATTATTGCTTACATCTATCTATCTATCTATCTATCTATCTATCTATCTATCTATCTATCTATCTATCATCTATCTATCTATCTATCTATCATCTATCTATCATCTATCATGTATTTATAAATCTAACATATCTAAACTTTATAAAGTTTAAATTTGAGGTTAGCATACCATCAGTGGTTTTCTTTTGCTAATGATTAATGCAGAATTTGCAGTGCTATTTCATGCATGTTGTCAAATAATCAGCCATATCGATGGATAGGATTTATGGTTTCAGTTGCCAGTTAAAAGTCCATGGGCAACATGTGAAAGAATATATAATGATTCTCACCACACACTATACTAAAATTAAATATATATATGTATATGTATGTATGTATGTATGTGTGTGTGTGTATATATATATATATATTTATCAGCACAAATTATATATATATATATATATATATATATATATATATATATATATATATATATATATATATATATATATATACACTTCAAATATCACTTTCTTTGTATTTCTAATAAAAGACTGCCTAAATATTTTAAGGCATTTTACTCTTCCTTTATTCTTCTTCTTTCCTCTGCATTCAGTTGCTGCTGCTGCTGTTATTTTAACTTTATAAAACAGGAATAATGTATTTCATTATTTCATTCTCAGTGTTATATATCTCATGTAGCTACAGTATATATGCTCTGTCATTTACACAAAACTATAAGAATTTTGTTCTATCTTGCATGTAATTATCATTGTGTTTAGAATTTCCTTTAATAAAAATATATTCGGAGCTAGCATTATCTAACAAAATATGAGACCTTTAAGATATCTGAATCGGGTAAAAGGAATTACTACAGTATTTCTTTTGTAAATTGACTCTTTATGGGGGCGTATAAGGATGCATAAGTATATAAATATAATGACGAGAATAACTGGGAATTGTAACCAGGCTTACAACTCGGCCAAAACTAGGCTGGTGGGGGTGGGTGGGTTAAAAGCACAATTACTATATATCAGTGATGTGTAGGCAGGGGAGGCAGTGCCTCACCACTGTCATCATGAAAAGAAAGAAAATTTTAAAAGGAAAAAGGCTGAGGTAGTTACTGCCAGAGTCACAGTGGATGATTCTGCTTAGTGCTTAACTGTTTAAAAAAGCCTCTAAAAAATGCCCTCTGCAGGAGGAGGCAAGAGAACCACATGCCTCTTTTAGTCTGACTTTATGATCACTTGAGCAGAGTTAAGCAAGGGTTAAAAGGTGAAAAATTCCTTATGCAGAGGAGGCACGTGGTTCTCTCGCCCCTCCTGCAGAGGGCACTTTTTTTAGAGGCTTTTTTTAAACAGTTAAGCAGAGTCATCCATTGGGGACTCTGACAGCAGCTAACCCTTACTTCAGAAGCCTTTGCCTTTTTCTTTTTACATTTTTTACATTTTCATCATGGCAGACAAGAGGAGAGTTGAAATCCTCTGTGGAATTCAAAATTAAGATAATTTGTAAGTAATTGTAATTTGTATTATTATAAGTAATTTGCGTGTGTGTGTATGTGTGTATGTGTTTGTTTTAGCTGCCTCTGCTGGTGCGCGGGCTGGCACTTTATTTTTTATTTTGTAAAGCCATGCCACCCCACCGATCATACAGCAGGACGTGTCGGCGGCATGGCTTTAAAGTGCCAGGGTGGCTTTCCGCCATAGAGCGGGACACGTCCTGCTGTATGGCCAGCACTGCTCTATGGCAGGCACGGCAGCATGCCAGCACTTTAAAGCCATGCTACCATGCCAGCCATACAGCAGGACGTATCCCGCTCTATGGCGGAAAGCCACGCCGGCACTTTAAAGCCATTCTGCCATGCCTGCCATTGGAGGCGGGATGCTTAGAAGTGGCGCGATCATGGTGGAGCTTGAACAGCTTCCGACCCCCCACCAAGCGCCTTTGCTGCAGACCTGGATATGGTGCTGGCTGCAGGCCGGGGCAGTGGACGGGCGGTGGCAGCGGCGGCGGCATGGATGTTGGCCCCAGGGGCGGCGGGGCACTTTGCATCGCAGGACCTTCATCAGCTGCCGCTTCCTCCGGTGCTGCCGCTTTCCCTCTGCCCTGGCCATGGCTTATGCTGCGTTTGGAGTGCTGCCCTTTGGCAAGACGCAGAGCCTGGAGTCTGGAGGCAAGTTGTTCCACTGATTAATTGTTCTAACTGTTAGGAAATTTATCCTTAGTTCTAAGTTGCTTCTCTCCTTGATTAGTTGCCACTCATTGCTTCTTGTCTTATCCTCAGGTGCTTTGTATTCCCTCTTCTTTGTGGCAACCCCTGAGATATTGGAACATTACTATAATGCCCTCCTCTTATCCTTCTTTTCATTAAACTAGGCATACCCAATTCCAGTCCTTAACCTCCAGTCCACTAATTATGTTTGTTGCACTTCTCTGCACTCTTTCTAGAGTCTCAGCATCTCTTTTACATCATGGCAACTAAAATTGGATGTAGTATTCCAAGTGTGATCTTACCAAGGTATTACAAAGTGGTATTAACACTATATGTGATCTTGATTATGATTATATTTCTCTGTTAATGCAGCCTACAACTGTGTTGACTTTTTTTTTTGCAGCGGCAGCATACTTTTGGCACCTATTTAAGTGATTGTGGACTAGGATTCCAAGATCCCTTTCACAGTTACTACTATTGAGCAAGGTACTACCTATGTATTTGGTTTTTCTTACCTAGCAATAGCAGTAGCAGTTAGACTTATATACCGCTTCATAGGGCTTTCAGCCCTCTCTAAGCAGTTTACAGAGTCAGCATATTGCCCCCAACAACAATCCGGGTCCTCATTTCACCCACCTCGGAAGGATGGAAGGCTGAGTCAACCTTGAGCCGGTGAGATTTGAACAGCCGAACTGCAGAACTGCAGTCAGCTGAAGTAGCCTGCAGTGCTGCATTTAACCACTTCGCCACCTTGGCTCTAAATTTAGAACCTTACTTTTTTCACCATTGAATTTCACTTTGTTAGATAGTGCCCAATTTTCAAGTCTGTCAAGATCCTTCTGTATCTTAAGCCGATCTTCTGGAGTGTTGGCTATTCCTGCAAGCTTGGTGTCATCTGCAAATTTGATAGGTTCCCCATCCATCCCCTCATCCAAATCATTGATGAAGATGTTGAAAAATACTGGGATTAAAACAGAGTCTCGGGGTACCCCACTGCATTCTTCCTTCCATGTAGATGCAGCTCCATTGAGGAATACATAATGAGTGTGACCCAGTGATGGGATTCAAATAATTTAACAAACGGTTCTCTGCTCTAATGACCAGCTGGGTAGGAGTGGCTTGGTGGTCATGTGACTTCGCCTTAGCTGTTACAATGTAATAAGGGTTAACCAAAGAGGCAGTTTCTGTAAGGAGGGCAGAAAAGATTAGGCTAGAAACAACATGAGAATGTTTTCTTCATGCCTTCCTTACAGGATTAGCCCTGTAAAGTGGAAAAAAAACAAAATAAGATTTCTTCTAACAACCGGTTCTCTGAACTGCTTAGAAAGTTAACAATCAGTTCTCCCGATTAGGTGGGAACTGGCTGAATCTCACCACTGGTGTGACCCAAAAATGTCTGCAGATACATAATGGGCAGGGCTTTACTGTGATATCATAGCACCACATTGTCATTTTGATGAAATCGTAGTATACTGTTAAGTGTACCTCTAACAGAGGTAGTGTTTTACTAATTCCTCTATATATGCCCCATTTATGAAGTTGTTGTTCCATCTCTTCATCAGTCTTTCAGAGATTCAAAGAATGGACAAGGAAATGTGTTGCATAAGCATCCTTCTACCCTGTTTCCCTGAAAATAAGACCTCCCCAGATAATAAGCCCAGTTGGGCTTTTGAGCGCATGTGCTAAAATAAGCCGTCCCCCTAACTTAAGCCCTATTAATATTCCCAAAATATTGCAACACAGCAGCAGCCATGAAGTCACTATTCTCACCACTTCCTGCACCTCAAAAGTAATAAGACCTCCCTGAAAATAAGACCAAGTGCTTATTTCGGGGTTCAAAAGAAAATAAGACCCTGTCTTATTTTGGGGAAAACATGGTACCCTTTCAGGCTGGAAGCTGAATAAACTAAATTTACTAAAAAATGTTACATGTACAATGGTTAAAAGAATTTTTCATTGTTATACTTTAAAATGCAGCAACGAAGAGACTGGGGAACTAAATAAGGCAGAAATAGATGTGTGGCTTCATATGGATTTTTCATCTAATGTCCAGTTGCATAGTTTCAGGTTTTTTTTTCCTTTCCTTTCGTTCTTTACTTCTTGGATGCGAAAGCCGATGAAATAATGTACCAGATGTGCTAGACTGCATAGCTTAACTAGCATAAATTGACAGGAACATTTACACTTCAAAATGTAATTTTTGAATGTATGAAATTATCTAAGCTGGAATGTGGCTAGGGTAATAGCCTGGTGTCTGCACCTGCAGAATGTTGGAATCCTCCCTACACCTAGCTAATAATTTCAGAGCTATCTTCACTGTTACTCTCAAATTCTTGTGTTAACAGATGTTAGTACTTCCTATTGGAATTATGAATTCATGTTATTCCTGCTTTTTCTGCTTTCAAAGCTCATTTTCCTTATTGATAAAAGAATGGTAGGACATATTCCTCACATTTGTTCTGACTATGTGGGTTAGAGCTCATGCCATCCCTGGAATCTGAGACCCAAATTGTACATACAAAATCCAACATCAAGGACAACAAAGGTCATCTACTGATATTTTTCTGCAACATCATTATTGTCCATTAAATGAAATTTTACTAGCTTAAAATCACATTTCATGCACACATTGCACTCATTTGTATAGCACAGTTCACTTAGTTTACTCCATTTCTGAGCTGGGTATTGGATGCTGTTATCCTGTACCATTGGCAATTCACACTTGGTAAAGCAATTGGGAAATTTATGTACTCCTAGAGTTAATAACATATCTTTCCTGAAAAAGTCAAAGTCCCATGAATGTGATCTGTTGCTTTTGCGATCGGTTAAGTCACATCCTTTAGCAGATTTGCATAATTATAACAATATTTGAGAGGAGATATGGAAGTGTATGGGGAAAATATTAACAAAAGCTGATTATGGACATTGAATGTTTGTTCAATGTGTGTGTGTGAGGGCATGGAATCACACTTGGAAGCTTGTACAATGATATTAATCCATTATTTTTAGTCATATTAATTTGTGAAATATATTCAATATTTCAACAATTGTAAAAAGCAAGAAAAGGAGTAAGATCCCCTTTATGATTATTAGCAGTCATCCCTACAATTTCTGTGCTCAAATAATAAAAGTTACGACGTAAGGCATTATTTGTAGAATTTTTAAAAATATTTTGGTTAAACATTTAAATCAAGTCAGGAAAACTATGAGAAAATAGCACAAGGAACACTGCATTTTTTTCGTCCCACTGTCATCTGGATTTTCCTGTGAGAAGTAAATGTCAAATGATATGTAGGAGAAAGTGCTAAGAAAAAATGAAATAAGTCTGCAAATGTAGCTATGCATTTTGAACCAGATCTCATCACATTTTGAGGAGCCAAGATGCCAGAGCATCTTTTGCAATATCAAATAATGATACATGCCCTTACCTTGTCTCTCTGTGTGAAATTACTTGTGATTAGTTCCACACCGCAAAAGCTAGTTCAAAGCCAAACTGTTCAGTATTGGGATCTTGCCACACCATATTTGCATCCCTTTAAACCAACTGGAACAGACACATTTCTGCATGAAGAAAATTGTGATGGTTTTATCCATGTAATACCCAGAAAACAAGACAGTGCAATCAGTCCGGGGACAATGCGCAAGAAGGAATATATTTTTTTCCTGCAAAATGCAAGAATTAAGGAAAGAGGAACAAAAAGGTGCTAAATGGGCAGGCATTTGCAGAAAGAACATGAACTTTGTTTATTGATAGAAAGGAAGACTTTGTTTCTTCCTTTCTAACTGTTATATAAAGATGAAATTTGAATAGAACCAAATTAGGAAGAAAAGGGTTATGTTCTCCTTAAATTTTATTTTACACAAGGTCAAATCCAGGCTAAAATCTTTGTGTTTCTTAATTAAGATAAACTACAAGTACATGTCATATTTGGGACTTAAAAAAAAAACTTTAGTTAGTAGCTTTGTACAAAGTTAATGAACAATTATTATATTGTTTTCTCTCTTATAGCTCAAGCAGTTTTTTCTATCTCAGAAACCCAAATGCTAATGTA
The DNA here is from genome assembly GCF_009769535.1 of Thamnophis elegans. Classification (NCBI taxonomy): domain Eukaryota; kingdom Metazoa; phylum Chordata; class Lepidosauria; order Squamata; family Natricidae; genus Thamnophis; species Thamnophis elegans. The sequence continues at coordinate 104,182,907 of NC_045541.1, read as the reverse complement.
TTAAGATCAGACTTAATGGCATTACCACTTACCACTAGAAGCAGTTAAGAATGGAAGTTTCACACTCAAATCAACACAAGTGCTGTTTGAGAGGTAGTTCATTAACCCAAGGCATTCAACACTGAAGCCTTTTTCACATATTGATATAAAAGTCTCTAGTGAGTCAAAAATAAAGAACATGAAGAATATTACAGTATGCCATTCAACATACATTTATTTCATAGGAAAAATATCATTGTAAAATCAAGCAATTTTTTTCAACATATCAATTTGGCTAGAGGTTTCAACCATTGCTCATTAATCAGAACAGAATATTGAAATGTATTTTTTGGGAAAGCAACCTGAGTATAATAAATATCAATCAGCCAATTTTGAGTGTTCACAGATTAGGAAAAGAAAGTGTGTGTATCAGAGGTGGGTTGTTCCCGGTTCGGCCCAGATTGGGTGAACCGGGTAGTGGCAGTGGTGGGAGGTTCCACCCACCCCCCTTGGACGAACGAACTGGTAGTAAAAAAATGGAAGCAGCAATTAATTTGGGAAAGAACCTAGTAAGAATCTGAATTTCCAACATCTCTATACTTGTGCTTCAAAATAGTATCATACAGAAGCTACTCAATCCATCTCTATTTCCCTGGCAGAATTGTCAATTTCCACAGCAAATGGTGTAGACAAAAACTGAAATTGTGGTTCAAGTACTTGGAAGTCATTGCTGTTATATATCAAGTTGTTTCTGTATAGGAGAAATGATATCTAAACATTTTGTTAAAGACCAGAGAACAGCCTTATCCAGAGTTGAGAAATAGACCAAAATGGTCAAGAGTTCCCTTCCCCTAAAGCAAGCTTCAGTTTCAATGATATAACAGTGTCCTGCATCTGTCTTATCACTGGTTCTCTATTTTGAAGCTTCAGCCTTAGTGCTTTCAGGTGATCTGTTAGAAAAGCAAGATTGCAGGATAATCTAGATGGGAAACTGCCTTTCAATTTCATGAAGGAATTAATGTTCATCTCAGAACATTCCCCTGAGCCAGTTATCTAACTTTGACATGGCATGGAAGTTTGCCATACTTACCATCTCTACTCCCGAGAAAGGAAGGCACCTTCCTGGGGTTCAGCCGTCAAGCATTTGTGAAATTAATGGTTTTATATCTATATTCATAAAGTCCTCATTTTTATGCTTTTACTGTAGAGAACATATGGTACAAAAATGTAATATATGCTAGTAAAGTTGATTCCTTCTGTAAGGAGGGTGTTAAATTTATGCTTGGTGGAGTGTGATCTTTTAGATCAAAATAATTGCCCATTTGTTTTGTCATTATAGTTGACCAACAGTGTCCATCTACCATAAAATCAGAAAGGAGGTTTATTTTAATGGGTAGAACATATGCCTATTTCATGGCACATAATTTTGAACATGTACATTGTGTTTCAGGTTGCAGAAAATGACTTGGAAGTTGGATGAAGCCCACACATTTAAGACCTAAAATAAGGCACTCATATGGCAACCTAGTTTAGATATTAAAACCACCTAGCCAATGGGACTGTTTTTAGAACCCATTCTGAATTGAAAATCACAAACATTTATTTATGAATGATTAGAGTAGAGGTGGACAGTTAATTTTCCCTAGGGGCTACATGAAAAACTTTGATTGTTGTGGAGGACTGAAGTAATAGGGATGTGAAGGTGCATAAGCACCTGTATAACAAATATATAAATTGAAAAAAAGGTAGTTGCCATCAAATTAAAAGCAATGCATGCATGCCAGATACTTATTTACATATGATGTCTAATTTCTTATTGACTTCATGCAGGCAGGTTGTGGCCTTGAGGTATGTGTGTATAAAATGCCCAGGTCAGTATTGTTAATTTGTGTCAAGGATGGAATTTAGGCTATATATAACCAAATTTAGGCTATATATTATTTCACTGTGTTCACTTTCATCTTCTTCCTACATTAGTACAATAATTCAACTGCCCTACTCCAGTTTACTAATTGGTTTCCAAGTGTTAACATTTTTCTGATCATTTCCTTAGTTTTCCCTTCCAATCCATTTCATCTATATCTTTCTTTTTAATTCATGAATCAATTTATGAAGAAGATGGGTTCACTCCAAACATGAAGTTTGGGTAAAGTGGGCTTGGATTTTTTTTTCTTCTCTGGAAACTTAAAGAGCATCCTAATTATCTGATTGCTTCCAGTTTAACAAGCTGAGTGAATGCTTTGATTTTATTTGGTTAGTCCAGAGTTAGATATGGGTGAGCTCTGTGATCCCAGACATTATGTAATAACAAATCTGGAAAAATGTACAGCTGCACAAACAAACAAACAAAGAAACAAATATGGTCATGTCTCACAAAAAATAACAAGTCACTGTAAATCACTGTTCCTCTCCATAAAGGTCAAATGTGCCATGACAATTTCTCATATAGTTTCCAAAACTGGGAAATAATCAGTTCCAGGTTTGTTTATGGCCATCCGAGCACCATGCATGATTAAAAGATAGATAATTGCCGCCAAGATCTTTTTTCAAAACAAGATTCTGGTCTTGACCTTACCAAGTATGGCATATATATGCTTGTTACCTTCTTTTCCTATTTACAGTTGTTTAGTTGTGTCTGTTGTTTTGACAGTTACTGACAAGTGTCAGCTCACACAATGAATTATGCCTGTGACACATTCTACCCCTTATTCCACATTTCCTGCCTGGCAATCATTCATAGTCCTGCACTTCTTCTTAAGAAAAGGACCGGCATATGTTTATATCATTGTGACCAATTAACCTCCTTTACCTGCAATCTTGTCCTTCACTAATCTCATCATCCACAGTTATCCTGTCATTTGGAATTTTCTTCATTGCTTCCTGATCTCCCTGCCCTTGTGTTTTCATCAAAATGGTCATAATGCACAGGACCCATATAAAGTACCTTCCTTGTTTCATTCTTTCAGCAATCAGTCAGGCAAAGAGTATCTGCTTCCACTAATGCAAGGTTTTTTTACATGACATTCTGCATTTCTGAAGGACAGGGAGATGAGTTTAGCTAACAGGATATGCATTAATAAGTGTTCATTTCGCTTCTGGAAGTTGATGGAATAAATGCCTGCCTTTTGTCGCAAATTGGTGTCAACATATATTTTAAGATTCTATCACTAATTTTCCTCTTATGACACAATCAATGGCAGAATCTGATTCCATATATTTTTTCCCCTTTAAAAACAACTAACGATGGAAACACTACTTGTTCCACAGTATGATTATTTTTCAAAAAACCAGCTCGGTCCATAGCAGTTTCCATTCCATGAGACTTAAATTATTCATTGCTGCTTATTTGTGGTTCCTGTCCTAATGAATTGGATTTGTAGTCCTTAATTCCCTGGAGGAGTATTAAATTACAAGCCAGAAAGCACAGGGGCTAGAAAATTCTTCATCAGCCATGAGGAAGCTGGCTTCTGGAATGTGACTTCTTTCCACTCTGAAAGAGCTTCAGGCTCTTTGAATTAAAGTTGAATCTTCGAAGGCAGTAATCAAAGGCAGAGTTCCTCTACATTCCTGACATGCCAAGTCCTTTTACCCAAGACAGTGGGGGGAAAAAACCTATTGAATTACAATCCCTTTGCACATGATTCTCACTCATCCTGATATGGTGACAGCTGGCTGATTTGCATAGATTTGAAGGAAAGCAACTTTGTTTGACATAGAAGAGAGGAGAGTTAAAATCAACTGCCAGCATCTTAGGATGGGTGTGTCTGTCAAAAAATGTAAAAAAGGCTGGGATAACTCTAATGAGTAATCCTAGCATCTGCATTTCATGGAGATGATAGCTCTCCTGATGCCAAGATATATCAGAAAATACATTAGCGACCAGAATCTTGTAAAACCAGCCCTGCCATTCCTTGTAGAGCAGTCTTGCTGAAATTAACAAGAAGTTATTTGATTCAGAAAAATAGCACAAGAGGGTAAAAAGATGAAGGGACAAACTGATATTTCACTAATACATTTAAGGTTTTTAAAGTGTTGTCCAAATAAGGAAGCAGCAAAATATTTTGAACTGGTATATAATACCCCAAACAGTCTGCTTGTTGTGGAATGTGGCATTATTATTAGTTTTATGTGTTTGTGTATCATTTTTATTAAGAATTTTGATTACAATAGTAAAAAAATGTAATACCAAAATAAAGAAAAAAGAGAATAGAAAAAAATCAAAGTGCATGAAAAAGAAAGAAGAAAGAGAAGATAAAAATATAATAAAGAAATTTATAAAGGAGTTACTTGGCCTTCATTATAGTAAGTATATTATAGTAGGTTACAAACAAATATCTCTTCATTCCATATTCTATCATTTATCTATAAGCAAATCAATAAAACAGCAACTTTTTAATCTTGGTGTCAGCAAAAAGCCCAGAAATGTGTAAAAAAAAGCTTTATTTCAACCTTGATAAAATAAACCAAGATTATACTCCTTTCCCTTTCCCTTTCCCTTTCCCTTTCCCTTTCCCTTTCCCTTTCCCTTTCCCTTTCCTTTTCCTTTCCTTTCTTTCTGCCTGCCTGCCTGCCTCCCTGCCTGCCTATCCATCCATCCATCCATCCATCCATCCATCCATCCATTTATCTATCATCATAATCTATCAGCACTGGATAGTGTGAAGCATTGCCCTTTGACATGGGAGACCATGTCAAAATGGTTCTGATGGTATAGGAACATTTAGGCTGTTACCCACAAGCTGTAACAGGGGTTCACTGGCAAAAGGGCGACCGACAAAAGCGCGCCCGACGAAACCGCGGTGACAAAACCACGAGTTCTAAACTGCGCCTACAAATGAGCGCGCCGACAGAAACGCGCTCTAACCCTAACCCTAACACTAACACTAAAACTAACCCTGACCCTAACCCTAACCCTTACCTTAACTTAAATCACGCTTCTGTCGGTGCGCTGTTGTCAGCGTGCTGTTGTCGGCGTGTTGATGACGTTACGGTTTTAGCACCACGGTTTTGTCGGCGCACTTTTGTTGTGGGCACATTTGTCGGGTCACAGTAAAAGGGGCTCCAACAGATCCCAGGAATATCAGTGCTCTCTGTTCAGAAGAGTGTGGTGCTAGAAACAGTTAAGATCCTGTGCAGAAACCTCAAATACCCAAGCAATTTTTAAAGGACCTGAGATTGTAAAAGATACATATTACCCATAGGGTGAAATGACATATATTATATTATTATATTAATTATATTATGGTACAGTTTGCCAGATGTTCAGAGTGGATTTGGCATTTTGGTCTACCTGATGATGATGGTTGGTGATGATGATTAGTATCTTTCAAATATCATTATTAGATTTAGGGTTTCTGTTTAATTTTTCTTTATCCCATGGCACAGACTACAGTACTTCAAAGATTTAACAAGGCTCTTTTGTAGATTTAGCAACAAAATATTTTCCAGGTCATTCTCTTGATTAGTCCTTTGCATTTCCCTTTTAATTTTTAAAATTTAAACCAGTCCCTTTTGTATATCCAATCATGTGTTCTTTTCAAAATCATTCTCTTGGCCTGTCATTTGCAGTTCCACTTTCAGTAGTTTCCCTGTTAGATAAAAATTTGGTCCACATCTGCCATTTCATCATTAACATTTGGGGGGCATAGTCTATTCAGAGAGTCAACAATCTCAGAGATCATTACTGATAGTGTTGATATTGTAACTTCTAATTTCTATCTCATTTCTTCAAAGATCTCCTTTGGTATTTCTAAAGTTATGACATTTTGTGTCACTTTGTAGGACCTAGTATTAATTGAAATCAAAATCAGGCTTACTGTATAGATTTTTCCTTCTACTTATAATCTTGTCCCATTTAGTGTCACTTATTAGAGTTAAGTGACACTGTTCAGAATTAAAACTAAACTCACCTGGCAACTTTTCAAATTAATCATCCTGAAGATCTCTAATAATTTTAATATGATTAATGGAAATTTCAGAAAGTGATAGAAAATGAATCTGGCATTATGACTATAATATCATTATTCACAGATTTAGGCATATCAGTTTTTTGGAACAAAAAATAAAGGAAAGAAATCTGTGGCTCCTAAGAGGATAACTAATTAATCTGGCTTAAACTTTCATGAACTAAAATGTACTTCATTAGATATATGTGATGTTGCCTTAAGTTAAAAATATATAAGTACATGATTAAGTAGGGCATTGCGAATAATAGGAATAAAGAAAGATAAGTATGATAATGCTTCATGAAAGATAATAAGTATCTGCTTCAAATGCTGATTCCAAGAATGTTTAGTCTACTGGCAAAATTACAGTTTTCTGCCAGAAGGAAGTTTTATTTTGTTTTAAATGAAGCATATTTTTCCAATGAAATACTTTATTGGATTTCCTCGATGTGAGGACATAAAATTTTCATTATGAATATTCTATAATCTACATTTTGCTAAGTCACAAAATTGAATTGTAACAAGAGGCCAGAAGATAAATAAATCTGCTGATCTCTTTTAAAAACATGTATGTGTGAAAACCCATCCAAGCCAAATCATAAACCCTTGGTCTACCTCACCCATGCTCATACTACTTCCTGCCCATTGAGAAGTGCTGTACATAATAGCATACTTTCCACAGATCATGAGATAATTTTGACTTTTGTGAGACCCATAGTTTTGTAATTTTGCATTTTATAATATTACAACCTGCAGACATGAATGCAAAAGGCTGATCAGCTGATCAGTCTGATCAACTGATCAATAGAAGTGTTCATTCTTCTGCTTATGTTGGCTTTCTGCTTGTTAAGTTTTGAATTAAAATTTTGGTTAAATTATAACTAATCTGTGCCCTTCATACAATGATTACTAATAAGCCAACTTTAAGAAAATCAATTCTTCTTGATTTACTTATGTGGCTAAGAGCAGGGGTGGATTCTGGCTGGCTTCACTTCCAGTTGGCTTGTTCACACACACTGGATGTGCGCTGCCTGCACATGTGCAGTTCAATTAAATTTTTTCTGTGCATGCACAGAAGTAAAAAACAAGATGGCAGCAATGGCGGCGACAGGGGAACTGGTTCAGGGGCTTGGAAGACCTGAGTTTCTGCCAGTTCCAGCAACCCGGCTGTCATACCATTAACAGTTCGGCCGAACTGGGCCGAACCCATCACTGTTTAGGATGATGGGAAGGTCCCATATTCTCTAAATGTTGACTCATCAAATATATTAATACCCTCCAGTAGTTTTCTGAGTCATTGATATGTTAGGTTGTTTGACATGTAAAGGTATTCTGAAGCAATCAGATTTGTTGATCATGCATTGAAGTAAAAGTTTGGCTTCAGAAGTTCAAAAGCAGTCTGTTCCCCCCAAATTTTGTAAATATAATGTTGAACCTTAATGATACTGATTTCAAGGCAGAAATAACAGTTAAGGTATTTAAAAAATAAGAAAATAAGATTCTGCTGTATAATTTTATAATCAAAATTAATAAATCTATCATTTATATGCTATTTATGCTTGGATAAATTTCAAACATTTTGAACTTTGTTAATATTTCCCGTATTTTTTCATATATATAAAAGACAGTTTATTGATTTATAGTAACACTGTCTTTTTTCTTGCAGGACTAATGTTATCTTCATCAAGAAACAAATTCTTTTATCAAGCCAACTGTCATTCTTATCAAACATTAGATAAGATTTCTTCAGGTAAGACAGACCATAGCTTGAAGACATATTACAGCCACTTTATAAAATATGAAGTCGTATTTTCAGAAGAAACATTTATTTTTGTTCTCAGGTGTGATTCATTTTCTTATTAATCTCAATAGTTAAGTTTGAGTAAGGTCCAATGCTGCATCAATCATTTTGTGTTTTCATTCTCAAAAATTGTGAGAACATTGAATCTCCTCAAATTTCTTGACACAATTTATTTTAGCCAATTGTGCTGTTGCCATAAGTTTTCTTTTAATTGCCAATATCCATATAGTACTTCATATAAAATCAGCACTGCAATTCTAAATATATTTATGCAAAAAATAATTCCCATTTGTGTAATAGATTTTAATTTTTAGTCCATGCATGGAACATTGCATCTAATGTCATCCCAATAAATAACAAAATTAATTCTGGAAATATAGCACATCAATAAGCATCTAATAAACTTAACATGATATAACAAAAAGGATTTGTAAAGATGATCATGAATTCAACATAAGGATGGAGATACAACATAATACTAATTCAGCTTAAATACAAATATAACTCTTTCAGCATAACTGTTATATTTAAGCAAGATCTTATTACAAGATACATTCCACAGACAGAAAAACTTCTGGAGTTATATTCAGAAACACCCATAAATGATACCTGTGTTTTCTTTTCCATGAAATTTGAGTATTTATTGATGCATAAAACATGAGATGGCTAGAATACAGTGGTCCAGCTGGAAATAAAACTGGGAGACCACGGTTTAGAATATAGAATAACAGAGTTGGAAAGGACCTTGGAGGTTTTCTAGTCCAAACCCCTACTTAGGCAGGAAACCCTACACCACTTCCATTCCCACTTTTGGCATGAGGCCAGCCTGGTGACCTTGAGCCAGTCACACTCTCTGAGACTCACAATGAAGGCAATGTCAAGCTAGTTCTGAGAATCTTGCCAAGAAATTTGAACTTTGCCAGAAGGCACAAATTGGAAACAAATAACAAAATTGGAAATAAGAGAGATGGCAAAAATCGTATCTGAGAACCAGATTATTTATAATTTTGGGTAATGTCAATTATATTGTCAAACTCAAAAGAAGTCAAAATATGCTATTGCTGTTAGTACAATATTGCCAGCTTCTTTCAACTTAGAGTTTTCTATGAAAAGATTATGGAGAAGCAATTTCCCACAATTAATAATTTTATTTTGAATTTACTATCATATTCAATGAGAAAGAAAGAAAAAGAAAGAGGGAAAGGGAAGGGGGGAGTGGGGGATGGAGGGAAGAAAGAAAGAAAGAAAGAAAGAAAGAAAGAAAGAAAGAAAGAAAGAAAGAAAGAAAGAAATCCTATGTGCTGGCTGAAGCACAAAGCTGTTAACAACAAAGCTGATACCAAGTTTTTGTTGACACAATGAGCATGGTTTTGTGCCAAGAATTTCAGACCAAAAGGAGAACCATTTGTGTTCACTTTTTCTCTTGTATGAGAAAAAAGGGGAAAAAAGAAAAAAGAAAAGAGTCTAAAACATCATGCATGCTGAGAAAACATTATTATCTTCCCCCTTTTCATGACAGGACTGCTAAAAAAAATTGCCAAGTAGAATTTTGTCAGTTCCCTTGAAACTGTTACCACCTTTGGGCTTAGAAAAAGAAAGTTCAAGCCTAGAGGCTAATTTATTTCAAACCTATAAGCATCTGAAAATAGAAGACTGAAATGAAAGTGACTTTAAACTACTGGGAAACGCTACCAACTTTCATCTATGAGGACTTGAAAAGGATACAGGAAACTGCGCCTACAGCATATGTGAAAGGAGAAGTTATTATCTAGTTGTCCCATGAAACTTTAGCTCTTGATCAGACTCTTTTGTAATCTTATTGCTTTTCCCCTGCTTCTTTGTCCTCTTCTTTACTGGCCTACTTACACACATAGCAAAAAAGTTGGTAAAATAGCTGTTCCTAGAGGTACAGCTTAATTTAATCTATCTACAGCTACAAAACCAACATAGGCCAACAGTCTCTTGTTTGATTATTATCATTCTGAATGTGGGAATACATGGCAGATAGTCTCCTACATGATTCCCATTGGTAGCTGAAGTGGGGAAGTCAACTAGGGAAGCCTTAAAGGCTTCAAGTTGTTTCTTTTGTGTACAGTAGGCCTCTAGAGCTTTCTGCTTTCTGTCTGGTTTCCAGCACTGAAAGAATGTACAACTGCAACTCCAAGATTTCTGACCCTTGAGAGGGAAGAAAAAAATTACAATTTTTAGTTTTCACATTTTACTTTTGCCAGCTTCAGGAATGAAGCTGGTAGAACTGCTTCATAGGAGACTTGCTACTACTATCAGGGGTGATGGTGATACTCTCCAGCAAGCCACAAGAGTGAGAGGGGGCCAAAGAGAAGGAGTCCCAAGATTTATCTAAGGTTCCAAATGTGAGCCATTGCCAGAATAATGGATAAAGTACTTTGGATGCACCTGGGAATCTCTGGTCCAGTTCAGCAGAAGGTGAATTTGGCATCAATTACAAACAAATTACTTTATCTTGAAGAGCTGCAGAAAGCTCTGTCTGAGCTTGAATCTTCTTATCATGCATCCTTTGGGAAATGGACAACATCAGCCTAATAGTATCTACCTAACTTTTAAACTTTGTTATCACCATTCACTGACAGATTCAGTGAGATATATGTAGCTAAACCAGTTTAAATCAGTTGATTTTTCCTTGATAAAAAAAATATTGTCCTCATTTTCTCAGCAATAAAAGCAAAGAGGGCTACATGCAAGATTGCCTATTTGTCCACATCATCTGCCAGTTTCTTCCAATTACTTGTTGCATTTTTTCACATGATTGGTTCACAAGAGGCAACAGCAATACAAGACATAGAAAGGATGCCTACCCTTCCCAGTGTTTGGGTTATCTGGTTTAGTAAATTGTGATACACCTGCCCATAAGATCTTGCAATAATCTCTAGGAAATATAATCTTCATAAAGGAAACAGGCATCACATTAGGCTTTGATTTGTTGTGGCATTTTATCCAACCACAAGAAAAATAAATATTAGAAGGGTTTGACCTATGCATTTGACTGTCTGTGAAAGACCAGGCAAATTTAGAGCAATTAAAAATAATTGGAGAAACTGTTGATTGCAGCAACATTAGTTATTTGCTCTTGGAGAGTGTGCTTTCTCCCCACTGTTTTGTCTATCATGTTTGTTCTATGTTCTGCCTTTTCCACAGACACATTGTTCAAACTGTTTTTAAGATGTCACTTTAGTGTGTACCCATAATTGTGCAGATATGCATTTCTTTGAAAAAATCCTAGATTTCCTCAATTGTAAGCATGCATACACACACACATTTAGGCCTTAGTAATCTCTGTGTGGGTAATTCCGAAGAATTATGTTTCCCATTAGTTTTCCTACTACTTTGTGACAATATTCTTTTCTTTATGATTGCACTGTTCACTAATTCACATAGTTGACCTCCTTTAGTTTTCAAATGGCAAAACGATTACAGATCTGAAACATGAATTAGAATGAGTAAAATGTTTCAACTGAGGATGTAATATACAATATTCTAATAATTGTTGCTGTCATTGATATTCCCCTGTCCCTCCGCAACAATTTTTTGTATTTCTTTTCCATTATGCATATGTTTAAATTATCCCCAAAATAAGCAGCATTTGGTAAAACAATATAATCTGTTCAAAATGTCATAGCCCACTGTATTTATCCTTAGTTCTATTCTGATACTTGGAGAACATTGTTGGCTAATTTTGAAACATGGTGTTTGAATGTCACCTTCTTCCTTCTCTAGTAAAAAAATCTATATTGTGTGAGATGGATTATGTAAAAATATTCACATTTTCCATGTGGTTGGATTTGATGTAATATATCTCGTATTAACATAAGGTGTTATTTCACATAAATTTGGATGAGGTTTGATATTGCTATTGCCAAACTGTTACCATTTCCTTGTTATAAATGACCTTTTACAATATCTTGAATACTTCGAGCTTGAATATATTTCAAGATTTAAGTGGAACCATTAGATAGAGAATACAATGATGTAAAATTAAACAATTAAAAAGTCATGCATTTGTTCTTTATGACTTCAAGTTATGCATGCTTGTTCTCTCATATGGTGATCATTAGGTTATGTGCCTAAGGAGTCATGAGCAAATTAGAGGTGCTTGAGAAACTTCTAAAACTGGATTCGATTTGTGCTAAAATGTGTTCCTACTCTGCCTAGGAAAGCCAACATATAACTTATCTATACAATGTCTAAAGTAAGTTCTAGCAAGGTCCTGCTTTGCATGTAGAAGCCCTATATCCTGGGCACCCATACTTGTGCACTTTGGAAGAAATTGTTCTCATTCTGCCTGGAAAAAGGCTGCAAATCAAGTTGTTCCCCCCCCCCCCAAAAAAAAACAACAACCAGCTATTGATCCAAAATAAATGCCAAATGGACAATAGCTATCTCAAAACATCTTCTCTGGTAGAAGAAAACTATGCAAAATGAAAGTGACTAATCTTTCCCATTCAGATGTGGTTTGAAATGTAATGGTTTCATTATTTCCAGTTAAAATAATTGTAATAATATAATTTCATAAACTGTTTTTTCTGATATACTGTAGGTTAAAAGTTTTATATATTTTTTAATCCAACTTTAACACAAATGAAATATTAGCTTTATTCATCTGGTGGCTGTCACCATATTAAAAAGTATGTCTAGTTTGACAACTCACATTTTTCTGAGAGAATTTTGGGAAATATTTGAGAATCAGTTTGATCTTTTTCCATTCTTCATGTACACCTCTCTAGGTTTATATCAAACCATACAAATGTTTCTTATTATTTTATTAAAGCATTTATAGTCCATCTTTTTATGCTGAGACAAACTGGAATTAGCTCACCAAATAAAACCTAATGTTTCAAATGCTCATTGGAGCTGATTTTAGCTTAGGAAAGAAAGACAAACATACATTAAAGTACATAAACATTTCATTTCTTTCATCATCTTCTTATCCCTGCCTCCAAGGACAAAAACTATACTCACCATTTATGCAGCCATCTCTAGAGTTGGAAATTCTCTGCAAATGTGGATTTGAGTAATTTTAGCCATGATTTTTTTTTTTTCCTCTGCGCTATGAACTGCTTAATTGTAAAAATAAGCATTTCAGAAATATTATGTCAAATGTTCGAATTCTAATTAATAAAGGGGAGTGTCATTTTTAAAAATGTGTCTACATACTTTTTTTTCCCTTTCCACCATAACTATTCTATACAGTGTGTGAACACAACAGAGATAATCTATGTATAAATTATTTGGTAATTCACTTGATAGTATATCACCTTCCTGTTATTGATGAAAATCTAGGCAGGCATTTGTAATTACAAAATAGTAAAAAATGTCCTGAAAATTCCAAACAAAATAAGAGGCAAACAATGCCATCATCATCATCACCATCCTCCATTGTTATCTTCTAAGTTGGAAATTAACAATTATAATAAATGTTTATGCATTTAATTCCAATAGCACAAATATGTTCTATAAATCTCAGTGTTGTGTTGATTGTGCTCAGAACAATATGTTGTTTTTCATTTTATCAGGTAATGGTTTAAAAACTTTCTGGTTTTTTTATTGTTTTGAAGGGGGGGAAAAACTAGCTTCCCTAACATATACTATAAATGCAGTTGTCACAGCAGATGTGAACATATAGAAGCCACTGTCTAATATGAAGAAGAAATATAATGTTTAATGTGACATCTGCTTGCATTGCAGCTGCGCTGTGTATGAAGAGATAGCACAGAATCAAAGAATCACAGATATGACCATTACAGATTTTAACTATAAAATCTGCAAACACATTTCCTTCAATGATTATTAAAAAAACTATGATTCTATTCCACTGAAATCAAGGTAGTGACTTGCAGAATGCAGTATTCTCAAATAGCCCAACAATAAATTAGATTCTTTTGTCCTAATATATTTTAGCTGCCATTTAATTTCCATTCCTGTAGTTGAAGAAATTGTAGTTATCTATGCTTCTGATGACAACTCTGAAATTTCTTATATATTTATTATCATGTCTTCCTGGAGTTCAAGATGGTATTTACAGTATAATACTTTTAACACAATTTGATCTCTACGGCAACATCTTAGGAGTACATTAGTGCCTTGATATTCAACTGCTTTTAAACTAATTGATTTTGGTACTCAAAGCATTGTGACAGGAAATTTTTGTTCTAGTACTCATTGTTTGTTTGGTATTCAATGCATAAGCTAGAACTTGTCAGTATCTACTGCCTTGTGACTCACTACATTATTCCTTATGGGAAAAATTATTTCGGTACTCATCATTTTTGGTACTCATTGTGCCTCCTGGAACTAATGAGAAATTAGTACTGAGGTACCACTGTATATTGAATTTAGAACATTCAATTAAATGCTACAAAGAATTTGGGTCTTCTGGATCCCAATTTAACATTGTATCTGTTCCACACACTTTCATATGAAGGCAGACCAAACTATTCATTAGTCATTCATTCAATTATACAGGGTTTTTTTTGTACTTAATTAACTCTTTTATCATCCACAGACATAGCCATCTCTTTACTTAGTTCCCTACTTCTAAAACATTTAAATATTAATGTTGGTCTTAATGTTATTGATATTATGCTTCTTAAAAGTTTTATTTTCAAATTTGGTGTTTTCACATAGTTGTTTTTCTGTGAATAAAATCTTGATTTCTGCTTGCTGACAGAATCCATCTTTATCCTAATAACTTATCTTTCTTATTATCAGTCATGCTACTAACTTTGAAGAGTTGGTAAAATTTTAGCTAGCATATGTAAATTCATTACTCAAAGTGTATTGCAAGAAATAAACAATATATCAACATGTCAGAAAATACTTCTAAAACATTACTTCTGCTTCCTCAGATTTAATTTTAATCTTTATAGTGTAGATACAATACATATATGAACTTGTAGATAATTTGCAAAGAGTGTGTGTGAGAGAGAGGAGGGCAGGCAGGCAGAAAAATAGAACAAAAGAGAATTTTGTTCTCAAATATCGAGTGGAAAAGAGGGTTGTGTTAAAAATTACTTCTTTGGGTATAGAAATGCTGAAAACTAGGAGTTACCATGTTCATTAGTTACCTCTGTGAAATGTGAACATCAACAATTTTCCACCTATAAGTTTGTTCTGTGTCCCACTAACATATATGGGGATACTTTTGCTAGAGAGTGAGACTATAGCCTGTAGCAATGGGAAAGGTTCTGGATGAGTTAGGATATTGAGATTGGTGGCATACATAAGAATAAATTTACAATCAAAATAGATATACATAGCTAGATAGACAACAAGCCAAATAACAGTATTTTTACTCAGACAACATTTGTCTTCATTACTTTTAAACTGCAAAAACAATAATGGATTCGGGGTATATGTGATATATTCTATACACAAATTGTAAGCTATACATGTAAAAGTAACAATAGTTTCCCTGTTAACTACCGATCAGCTGTGTTCTTGATCAGAAACTACAGATTCCAATTCTATTCTATTCTATTATTTCTTAGTCTTAACTACGGGAAATAAATAATAGTATATAATAGAATAATAATAGTAATAATAATAACACATTAACAGCATGATAGCAATAGACTTGTATACCACTTCATAGTGCTTGATAGTCCTCTCTAAGTGGTTTACAGAGTCAGCATATTACCCGTAACAATCTGGATTCTCATTTTACTAACCTTGGGAAGATGGAAGGCTGAATCATCCTTAAGCCAGTCAGGTTGGAACTCCTGGCAGCGGGCAGAATTCGCTTGCAATTCTGCATTTTAATCACTGTACCACTACAGCTCCTTGGTATATAAAATAATGGTATATAAAAAATTTGTACTGATTAACAATATAGAAAAAAGTTATGGTATATTAATACTGTATGCAGGGGTTACATATTTTCCTGTTTGAAGGAAATCTTGACTGAGAGAAAGAGGGAGGATTGAATGACAGGGAAGGTTTGATTTTCATTCTACATTCTTACAAATCTAGTATAAATCCTCCAATAATAATTACCAAGCTGAGGGATACGAACCCTTTTCATATTCTCCAAAGCTCCATGAGGCAGGACAAGAAGAAATGGATGGAAACTAATCAAGGAGAGAACCAACTAAGGAGAAATTTCCTGACAGAGCAATTAATCAGTGGAATGACTTGCTTTCAGAGATTGTGGGTGCTCCAACACCGGAGATTTTTAAAAAGAGATAAGATGGCCATTTCTCTGAAATAGTATAGTGTTTCCTGCTTGCACTGGGGGTTGGACTAGAAGACCTCCAAAGTCCTTTCCAATTATGTTATTCTGTTATTTCTAAGTCTTAACTGCAGTTGCTTAACTACCCAAACTTGCCTGAGTAACTTATCCAAAATGCATCCATCAATAGGGTTTATAATGTCTTAATATGAATTACAGTCCTATTCCCATATGATATGACAACCAGTTTAATAGTTAACAATATAAACATGATAGAAATAGCAATAAAAATAAGTATTTTTTTCATATTACCAGGACATGTTAGCCAAAAGAAAATATCAGAAGTCTCATTTCCCATCTAAATAACTGTATGTAAATTAATGAGCATTATGATAAAACTTTAAGTTTCTAAACCTAGAAACAGCTAATTATAGCCAAAATAATATTTAAAAGAAAACTTGCTCTATAGTACATCCAGAATATATAAACCAAATCTTTTGCAGAATTTTAAATCTAGCTCCAAATAGTACAAATGAAAGAGAAAAGGACATAAGCCATAAGAAATAGGGTCAAAAATTAGTAATCCTGAAAAAGAAGAACCAAAACATCCAGCAAAAGTTGCATTTTTAAGTTAACAAAGCAAACAGAAAAAATACAACAATACTATATCAATTTAACATTTAAGACACTGGTTTATGTCTTGTTTCATGACAAGAGACCTCAGTTGGGACAAGCAAACATAGTCATGTTCATCAGAAAATGGATTTGTTCTTTAAGTTGTTTAATGAGCATTCTGATTTAGAACAGTTGTTTTCTGAATCTATGTGATCAGTGCAATTGCAAAGTTTAGATTGAAAAAATGCATTTGAAGGCATTTCATTTGTGTGCATGGAGGAAAGTTCTGTTGATGCTGGCTTCGGCAGTTACATGGATGTCACTACTTTCAGTGAAGCAATTTGTTTCCTATTGAAAACAGTGCATATAAAACACAGATGTCTTGTATTACAAATTGTTGCTTTTGTTTGAGACTTGGGCAGTTTAACCCAGCTGGACAGCTGCAGAGACAAACAAATGGAGAAAGTATCTGCGGGAAGTAGCATTAAGTTAACAAGAAGCATCTGCAACATTTTAATATGTTCTCTTTCCGGGAAGTAGCTGCTGATTTTCAACTAGACTACATTTGACATTAGAATATAACAACTCAATTCAAGGATGGACAAAAATGACCTATACAACACATGTGTCTTTCCGGGTGGGTGGTGGCTTTGGCTTCTGAACAGAGTTTTGGAAATAACTGGTTGCTTTTGCCGTAAATTTTTCATTCTCTTCACAGTATATTTTACTGAGAAATGAAGGGGATGCCATAAATGAGTGCATAATTGCTGCTAAGATCACATTCTAACAGCTTGGATATCAGCTGGGGAACAGAAGCCTTTCATTGAGCTGATCATCTGTTCAGAAGAAGATACCGATAGCGTTGATTAGTTCTTAAGCAGGCATGAGTCTGGACTGGAGAACAGAAGCTTAGCATTTATAAGCCAGGCACACATTACCCCAGAAAAACAATCAGAGTTGACATACTGGAAAGGACAAAGTCATGGGCCAGTAGCAGATGGGTTGGCTGGAGAAACCCAATTGTTAGATTTAAAGTTTTCTTTTTCCTATTTCAGGCAGTACAAATAGTAAAGTACTTATCAGGCAGGCACCAATAACCTAATCATGAAGTGGACGTGATATTGCCCTGGGCTCTCAAACCTAGATTTCTTGGATTGAATCAGAAAAACTGAAAGGAGATTGTAACCCAGTTTGGCTGAAAAAAATATTACATTCCTTAAATCTGTTGATTCCAACAGATTCCCAATCATACAAGAATAGTTCTCAGTGAACACATATAGTGTTCTCAGGGATGAGGTTGATACACGCACATTTTTACCTCCATAATTTTTGAATATTTGAAGAAAAAGTAACATGCATATTTTTTTCTGTGAAATCTGTACCCATTAGAGGTTTTGTGATATTCAAAAGCAGTGTGGTGTGACTTAGATATTTCTAGATGTGTTAGAAGCAGGGACACTCAGTGACTATGACACTGAGCTTGTTGGTCAGAAAGATTGGCAGTTTGGCAGTTTGAATCCCTAGTGCCACGTAACGGGCTCCCGTTACATGTCCCAGCTTCTTCTAACCTAGCAATTCAAAAGCAAAAAATGCAAGTAGAAAAATAGGTACCACCCTTGGTGGTGAGGTAGCAGCATGTGCCTTCAGCGTTTAGTCATGCCACATGGCCATAGAGACGTCTTCGGACAACGCTGGCTCTTCGGATTTGAAACGGAGATGAGTACGCCCCCCCTAGCGTCAGGAACGACTAGTACAAGTATATATGTGCAAGGGGAACCTTTACCTTTACCTTTAGATGTATTAGAATACTATTGTCATTATTCCTGTTCATATGCCATGCTCTTTAGAAATGATGGGAAATAAAGTTTAGTTTATCAGGAGGATTGTTTAGCAGATTCAGAACCTTGAAAAGAGATAGAAAAACAAAATTATTGGCTTATATTTACCAGCAAAAAAAAACCACATATAGTTTAGGATTTACAATAAGCCTACAGTTGTCTCCTATTTGATATAACATGTAGTAATGGATATAGTTAAGATTATATCTCAGTGAAAATGCTTGATATTTCCCTGTCAACTTTAACAAATATATAAACATTGGACAGGAATGCCCAATGTAATAACAGAATGTAATTTTCTATTTTAAAGGTTTCCATTTTCAAAGAAAAAAACAACATAATCACCGAATGCTTGCTATTCTGGGCAGTCAGTTTTGAAAGACTCTTTTTAAAACTAAGTATGCTGGAAATTGGAGATAATATAGTCACTGAAATGTATATGGCTAAACATATATCAGAAGTTTAATATGCCAAAATCAGGCATTTAATTTCCACTTGTAAATTTTACTATGTTTAATATGGCTACTTTAATTTTTCAGCTACTAGAGTAATAACTTCAAAATGATCCCATTTTACAAGAGTTTAAATGAATTGCAAATCGCATTTTTAAAAGAGAAAATTAGATTTTTGTAAAATAAATTAGGTCAAATGTCATTTTTTAAACATTCCCAGCAAAATATTCCCAGAAAAATAGATAAGCACATCACTACTTTCTTAGTAATGCATTTTGACAGAATACTGCTAGCTTTTTGGGAGTTAAGAAAACAATCAAGTAAGCAGTAAGAATTTTAAGTCTGACTGATTTCAATATGAGTTATGCTGATTAACACATACTGTTATTTATGCCCCCACTGAGTGCACGTTTTAAGCTCTCTGGGTAAAAATATCAGGCCATAACAGTTATAATCTAGTAGTATCTCTTCTACATTAACTGAAGAGTAGTAAAATGTATAAATATAAGACAACATTTAGGTATTGGATCCATTCCAGTGGTGGGCTGCTGCTGGTTCAGACCAGTTCGGGTGAATCAGTAGTTGTGACTTGTAGCCACCTACCCGCCCACCTAGCCCAGTGCTATTTTATCCTATATCACTATATTTTTGGAACCGTTGCATGAACGGAAGGCTGCATGCATACACAGATGGTGCACATGCACATTTTTGATGCTAGGCGAACCAGTTGTTACATTATGTGACACCCATCTCTGATTCATTCCATAAGATATAAAAATAATGAGTGGGGTAGAGCGGAATGGAATGGAATGGAATAGAATGGAATACAATACAATACAATACAATACAATACAATACAATACAATACAATACTTTAGTGGTCAAGTTGGACACACAAGGAATTTGTCTCTGGTGCATAAGTTCTCAATGTATATACAAATCATAAAGTAATATAAACATAAGATACTGATAGAAGAAGGTGGTAGAAAAAATGAGAAGGATATTTACTGCATGGGTAAATATCCTCAGACATAAGACAGTAATGTGGTAATTATGTGTTCAGCAGAAGGATGACATGACAGGGAAAAATATTGTTGTGTCTAGTTGTTTTAACATGTAATGCCTGTAGAGCAGCATCTTGAAGGGAGGAGTTGAAGCAGTTTCTGACCAGGATGTGATGGGGTCTGTATATTTTCTCAGCCCTCTTTCTGGCCCATGTAGTTTACAGGTCCTCAGTGGAAATCAGACTGGTTGTAATTGTTTTTTTCTGCAGTCCTAACTATCCATTGGAGTCTGTACCTTCCCTGTTTGATTGCTGTATAAAACCGGGCAGTTATACAAGTACAAATGACAGACTAAATAATTCCTCTGTAGACCTGTTTCAACAACGACTCCTAGGGCAGTCTGAACTTTCTAACTTTTTTTATTTTTAATAATTAATTTTATATTTAGAATAAAATTATTCTAAACTACTTTTATATGTCACCAAATAACCATGTGTGTAATGGGTAAAGTAAAATAAAGTAAATTTGTAAATCTGACAGTTATTTAAAAAAGAAAGGCAACATACAAATACCAGCATGATGATTTTGCTTTTAAAAATGTAGATTAGTATATAAATAGATATCCATCTTAAAAGTAACAAGAAAGTTAACGTGCTATTGATCCAAAAGATAACAATTTTATGATGCTTAGGCTTAGATTTAGTACAGCTAACAGGTTTTGTCCAAATCCTTCTATAATGTTAAAACAATGCCTTGTCTCCCCTTATCAACACAATTAAACCAACCCAGTTAATTTCAATATAAAACTAATATAAGTTAGCTTGACTTAAATTTAAATTTGCATAAAAATCAAACTTGTACTATGCCAAAAATGGCAGTTGAATTAAAATTATTAAATTAGAATATATATAAGTATGTATGTATGTGAGTATAGAAAGTTAGGACCTACCTGTCCTAGATGAAGGAAATATTTTAGGGAATATTAAAAAGGCTGAATATTTTATTTCCCCTAAAAGTGAAACAGAAATCTTAAGGGAGACAGAAACTCAGAGCTTCAGCTCCCTCCCCGGGAAGCTATTTGGTGCCCATTGAGAAGGACTGGGCTAGCTATTTACAAAAGAAAAGACCTTCAGCTCCAGGGTGATGGGATTAAGACATGAGTCTCCAGGACATAATATGATTATTATGAGCATGCTTACTGCATTGCAAAATCACCTGGGAACATTGCATCACCCTCCAGGTTTCAACCAAACGTATCTCAGAGAAACTCCTAGCATGGGAGACTGACTATAGCCAATAGTCTCTTGCAGAGGAACTCAAGGGCAAGGCCCAAGAGAGAGTATAAATAAGCCTCACTCTCCACTCCATGTAGTCAGCTGCATCAAGACCCTGTTCTTGGTGATTCTGCTTCACTATTAAACCAACTTTCCAATCAGCCTCCATGTTTCCAGTGTCTTTCTTCCCACTTAGAACTGAACCAGATGGATATTTCTCCCAACAAGAGGAAGAGTGTTCTAATTGTTTGACTCTTCACAGCAGACAAAAACAGCTATATTTGAAAACCCATAAAACAAAACACAGAGTTAACCGAATAGTGTATGCCCCAGAAAACAGGTCTTCCCAGATTACTAATCACTTCAAGGGCACTTCCTTTGTCTTGGCATTCTTGAATCTACTTTTAAATTCTTTATCTCTGATATGCAAGGCTAGAGCATGCTTTTGATATCAGTATTCAGTCATTTTTTGGGCAATGTAATGCACTCCAGTGTTGTTACTGAAGAAAGCCAGAGATGAGAATATATATTTTGTATAACTCCACACTTCTCACTGAACTTGATTGAGAGGTGCAATGCTTGCTCAAAACATCTTTTGAAAGCTTGTGTTCTAAAAACTAGAAGTTTATAGAAGTCCTTAAAAGCAAAGACACTGCTTGAACTGGGGGAATACAGACCCAATCTTCTTAAATTAATTATGTAACAAATCACTGTAATTTTTCATGGAAACACCAAAGCTTCTAGCCAGCTTGATCGTGAAATTATCTAGACCCGAAACTCAGCTTATTACTCCTCTCTTATCTCTCCCAATTGTTTGGAACAAGATCACTGTTTAATTATGAGACCTAAGTTAGTAGCAATTCAGTCAGAGGTATTTATTCTCCTTATTTAGTTAAGCCACAATGTCCTTGAGGGAAGTAGGTAGCCTAGAAATGCAAAATATTATAAATATATAAAATGTAACAATGTAATGGATGGTCAATGTCATAGATAGGTCCCCCTCCTCTGGGGAAAGATTTAGTAATTCTTTTCTTAGAAGTTTATGAAAAGTTTGCCTTGCAAATTCTCTGTGAATGACCAATGATTTAATTCATCAAATTTAGGACGAGAACTTTTAACTCAGAAGTTTGGAAAAACAGTTTTCTGTGAGCCTCATGAATCAGAATGCTATACATCTTTAGCAACCAGTTTAATGCATCTTACCTTGTCTTTACTAAGAGGAAAAACATTTATCTTGTATTGATAACTAAGCATGAGTTGGACAGGAAAAAATGAAATGAAGAATTTCTTGTAATATGGATAGTAAACATAAGATGCAGAGTAAATGCAGAGATCTAGATCTTTAAAAAAAACATTTAATTTCAGCAATCAGTCCAAAGACTTTTTTTTTTCCATTATTGAGTGGTTCAGTGCCCTAGCTTTAGTGCCCTACTCTTATATATAATTTCATTTTGGTCAGAAAGTTAAAAATATTTTGTCTGGGCTGTGGCAATTCTTCTTCAATTCCTATTGTAAATATATTTAAACTGAACTTGCATTTGCCTTTTCTTCCCCTATGGAGATATTGGCAGGCAACTGAAAACTGCTCTATTTTTAATAGTGATTTTATTTAAAATGATAACTGCAACAATACAACCTAATTCAAAGTAAAGAAATAAAAAATAGAAAATGCAGAAAAGAAAAGAAATAGAAAAAAATAGTATAATAAAAAGGAAGAAAAATAAATATAGAAAGAAATTATTTCCCCTTTCCTCACAACTACAATTTTAGTAACTTATCACTGTTTCCTAAAAAAAAAACCCAAATACTTAAAGTTCAGTAAGAGTTAACAAAACAACATATCTATTTTCACCTTGATCAAGTAAACCAACTTTATATTCCCTTTTTACTTCTAAAAATATTGATCTTTAGTTATTTCAAATAATGACCTACAACCTGATTTCTTTTTTTTCTTTGTCGCTTCTCACAAAATTATTTCAAGTTATAATAAGCTTCCTTATAAATCCAATATAGGAAAATTATACAAGTTGTTTTGTAATTTGTATATACCTTTTAATTATTAACACATCAGATTATTTCTTTTGCTTAATGTAACATCTTTCTCCACCTCAAAAATGTAGCCTGTCATTTTTAAATTCACTTTCTAATCAGTTTCAATCTCATCAAGTAAAATAGGTTCCTCTTCCATAAAATCATGTAAACACAATCCAGCTGTAGAGAAATTCTTCAAATTAATTCCAAGGTACATTGTTCAAAAACATCTTTCAATATTTCCAATATTAAAATATTTGCTTCATTCTGTTTTTGTAAGAAGAATTATTGTTCTTCCCCTTTCACTATAAATTTTACTTCCTTCTAGTTTCCTCTAGTGTTCAATTTTTAAACTCTTACTATATTTTAAAGAAGAATTTACAGCAATAGCATATTCACATGAGAATTCTATTAATTACAAACATCTATTTCAAATTTATTTGTACACTTCATCAATTTGTACATTTTTAAAATCAAAGTTTTAACCATCCTTTTGCTGCTTATCCACACCTACCCAAAATTAAGTTCTTAAACTTGTATTTAAAACTTGTGTTACTAAGGATCTTACTAAGGATTGAATGACTCTCATTCAGTGCTATAAAATGGGTCTATACAAAGTTTGTTATCAGCTGAAAAACATGGGAAATTTCTGAAAGTGATTAGAAAAGAAATTATGTAAATCTCAGTGCCAATGAACATAGGTATTGATCATGGTTTGAGCAAGATGGCTATACTCCAATCTCCCAGAGCTCTAAACTAACCAACCTTCTTATGAGCTCTGCATAAGGAAAAACTGTTTGGACCACTTGTGGATGATCTCAAATCTTCTTGTCCAGACAGGAATTACAAAAAGCTGATCTATTCATCGACCATACTTCATTCTGCCATGGTGGTCAGCTCCTCTTTCACAGAGCCAACTTAAGCTCACCATTTCTTCCCCCAAAATCAGAAACTGCTATAAAATCATTTCTTTGTTTCTAATCCTCTGCTTATCTACTTATGGGTAGTGATTCTAACACCAAAAATGCCCTAACAATAATGTACTGTGTGGCTCAAAATTCTAGAGTTTGGAGAGCACAAAATATACAGATTTTCCAAAGGGTGCCATGTTAAACTTGTGGTTTCTATTTATGCCGTGCTGGAGGAAAATTTAGCAATCATTTGGGAGATAGATAGGAAGATAGAGTGTAAGTTACATAGCAAAGTAATTGTGTGGTAGATTATCTTCTCATTTCTGATTTCTTTTGAAATTGTATCAGCAATGTTGTAATTGAAGAGAGAACTGATCTAATCATATGCCCCTAATACTACCTCTGGACACTCCAGTTACAATTCATTTAAAGAGGAAAGTTTCAGATAAAAAAGCTGGTTCCTTTCCTTCTTTTTGTTAGCTCAGGGAAAATTGTAGTCCTTGAAATAACGCTATTATTATCCCCATCTATATGAGAGGCAATAGAGCAGATCCCAATAAGTGCCACCCAATAAACTTTCTCTCCAATAATTGGAAAAACTATACATTAAGTTTTTATGTAACAAACTGAAATAGTGGATTATAATTAACAAAGATGACCAGAGATGAACAGCTAGGTTATAATAGAAGATTTCTGCCTTAGATCATGGCCTGACACTTTTCCATTTTGCAGAGAAATATCAGTATCCTAAAGAAGATAAATTATTCACTGCATTTATCGATTTTAAAAACAGCTTTCGATTCCGTCTCACATGAAGCTCTTTGGAACATTTGTCAATTGAACCTTGCCTGTTGTTTTAGCTAAAGGCACTATATTTTAATATCCTTGCTCCAATGCTGCCAGGACAAAGATCCATCTATCTTTTCAAAAGGGGTATCAAGCAAGAATGTGGCTTGCACCCCTATTGTTCAATCTCTATCTGGCAGATTTATTCCTGGCTCCTAGTAAATTGATGCACATCTACCAAAGCTATCAACATGGAAAATACCTGCCTTCATGTATTTTCTACATTATCCTATACACTGGTAATGCAGAACTCTTTTCTTAAACTGGGCTGTTTGGAAAGCATCTCATAAATAGGTTAAATGAGCAGCTTGAGTTGCAAACATAACTTTCTAGAAACTGAAAAATCCAAGGTCTTGATCTTTTCACATGTAAAGGGTATTTATATGGATAGCAAAATGAATTGTTTGAAGAAAAAGTGTTCTGCTAAAGCTGGGAATTGCTCTGTGTTTTTCCTTGTTATCAGTTCTAGACAATTAATTCAGCATTAATATTTAACTATTTTTTGGTTTGTGTAGCTAATTCACACACACACACACACACACACACATTTGGAAAAAAATCTTTGTTCATAAATAAACAACTGAAAAGTATAAAACAATCATTCTTTCAGTAGGTATTCAGAAATAATTGTAAAACTATTAACATAGTTATTGGTTGAGAAAAAGGTTTCTCTGAATGATTTCAGAGTTTGAATAAGTATACAAGCAATCTTCAATTTATTTGACCCTGATATTTTTGGGGCTTTTTAACCATTAGAGATTTGAAAATTAGAATTAGAACCAGCATTTTGAACTAGACACTAGGACAGACTGAGACCTAGTGAAACTATCAAATCATCTTCTTTCATTAAAGAGATACAGTATTCCCCTATTCCATCTAATTGAATAATTTGATTCTATTTCAAATTATGTGAGGGACCATTTTTCTGTTTATGTCTACCCATTCCATCAGAAGAAGAGATTATGAGACCCATTCATTAAGTCCGATCCATTATCTAGAGGGGCCAGGAGGAGGGATTTTTGTCTTGTTGCCCACTTTTAGAACACCAGAGATTGGCCCCAGCCCTGCTGGCTTTTTGCAAGGCTTTAAAAATGTGGTTCTATTATTGAACTTTTAATCCTGATGCATGACAGATCCCATGCAGGGAGCATTTGGCTTTGCTGTTGATGGGTTTTTTTTTAACCCGCACATTATGATTTTATTTATGTGTGTGTTTGGGGGCTGTTTCTTCCTACATTGTGTTATGTTTCTATATATCATAGTTTTTAATTGTTGCTAGCTGCCTAGAGTCTTGAGTTTGAGATGGGTGGTCATATAAATTGAAATAATAAATCAATTCAGAACATGTTGCAGTTACCTAAATTAGAGTTACAACCAGCTTTAGAAATGGTATAGATAGGCAAAAGTCTTCTTCCATATACTATTTGGGGATGGAATTCTGATTGAGTTGCATTCTAGGAGAAGTGATAATAGCATGCTTAGCTAAATCTTGGTATGGTTGAATGGGGAAGAGGAGAGTTTTAAACTGATTCTCTCAGGACATTGGAAATGTTAAAGCTAGAAAGAGATCAGCAATAGAATGAAGTAGAGTACTTCTGATACTATTAAAATACCTAATGAATAATCAAAAAAAATATTCATAAAGTCCATGCCAGTGTTCAGAGTATAAGAAATAAACTCTTGTACATAAAGACAGATAAGGGACATAATAACATAATAAGTCTAACAGAGATTGGGTTGAGTTTCTTGGTACTGATGTAGCAGCTAAAGGATAGTTTGTTCAAAAGCAATAGAAAGGTGTGCAATATGTTTAAATATTCATATTGTTCAAAAATCAATGTGAAGTGCCTTTGGCACGATTGCAAATATAAATTGTGTTAAAATTAGCAAAGGAAAAATAAAAATAATATTGTTCTTGCTCTATAGTCACCTGGGTAATGAAGGAGAAAAGATGGATTCTGCTTTCTAGTAGCAACCATCAGATATTTCAAGAAGGCGTGAAATAGTAGTGATGGCAGAATGTAATTAACCCAACATCTATTGGGAAAAAAATTCTGCCAGGCAAGGACTTTAGTATGCTCGAGTCATCTTGCTGACAATTTTCTCCTTCAAGGAGTAGGAGAAGGCAGCTAGTCTTAATATGAAACAAATAAGAAAGACTGAGTTAATAAAGTGGAAGGTTAAAAACATTTGGGGAAAGTGTCCATGTAGTGATGAAGTTCAAGAAAAGTAGACTGCAATCAAATGTATGTCTTGGATTTGGAGGAAACAGAGCAATCATTAGGATTCTTTTGCCGGAAAAAAAGTAAAGACCAAGCTGAATGGATGGATAAAATAGGATGTGAAAGGGGAACAAAATCAAACAACAAAGAAAAAAGTTGAAGACTCAGAAGAAGCATGTAGGGCATCATAGTGACAATATGAAACAACAGTATACACATATGAAGTGGAAAACAAAATATCACCAAGGAAGGGAACACAGAAAGACTGAAATCCAGGATGAGCTGAGGCTGGCAAAGGATTTAAAAAAAAACAACCTATGTTGCTATGGCCAAAATAAAGAAAGAGAAACGAATCACTATACCAGCTGCTCAGTGAGAATGGTAAAACAACAGACAGCAAAGAAAAAATGGGACAATCTAACTGCCTCACTTTTCTCTGAGAAGAGGATATGTATTCCCTTCAGCAATGAAGAGGAAAATGAAGAAACAAATTGAGATTTGATGCCAATAGAGACACAGGCATTTGACAAGACACAATGTATTTCATTCTAGGGTATTAAAGGAGCTTGATTATGATCTATCTTGAAAGTTTCTGGAGAATGAGTGAAACATCAAGTGCCTATCTTCAACACAAAAGAAAAGAAGCTGAGAATATAGACTTACCAGACAAACATTGATGTATTGTCTAAAACATAAAGCCACAAAGTAGCACCATGGAAACATGTTTTCACAACATGGATTTATCAAGAAAGATCTTCCTTTATCAACTTTATCTTCTCATTTTCTGTTGGGTAACTTATGTTAATAACCCCTATCCCAGTGATGGTGAACCTATGGCATGCATGCCACAAGTAGCACACAGAGCCCTCTCTGCAGGGATGCAAGCCGTCACCCCAGCTCAGTTCCTCCATGCATGTGTGCGCACCTACCACCATCCAGCTAGTTTTCGGGTCTCTGCCATGCATATGTGGGGTCTCTGCCATGCATGTGTGGGGATGTGTTGCATGCAGGAGATGTGTGTACACATGGGGGGCTGGGCACATGCAGGGGGTTACCTGTGCATGCAGGAGAATCACATGCACATGCACAGGGGGCATGGTGCATGGAAAGGTCACACACGCATTGCATTATGGGTGTGCGCGCATGTGTGCTTTCAGCACTTGGCACCAAAAAGGTTAGTCATCACTGCCCTATCTTATTGCATTATAGAGACTGCAAATAATATGTCATGTCTATAGCAAAGGTTTACCCAAGTGTCTTGGCATTCCGATTAGCAGTAGACAAATGGAGAGAATACATATTTAATATAGATTCCAGAGAATTGTTTGGGAACAGCAACAACTTGGGAAATAGAAAGAAAGGACAAAGCATCCTTGGTAGTAAAAGAAAGGCTGAAAAAAATCCATAATGAAATATAATAGATACAAATACAATGTTCCTCATTCTGTAACCTAAAAACAATAGGCACTGAGCTGGGAAATTGGACATGACACTAATACTTGTGAAAAAAAATATTTGAACTAGTACTTCACCAGTGGTATATGATTTCATTAGTGTGAAGTGACTCCAAAAAAGCCAGATGCAATGTTAGAGTGTGTAAAAGAAGTACAGATTCAAAATTCTCACTTTATTCAATGCTGTGCCTCAAGTATATCATCTATTTCTGAATACTCTTCTTTAAGAAATAGTCAGACAAAGTTGAAAAGGTATAGAGAATGTCATCAAGGACAATGAAAGCCTTAAAAAGCCTAAAAAACCAAGTAATGTGAAAAAAAGCTTGAATGAAAGGGGAATATTTATTCTGAAAAGATTGCAGAGAGAGGCAAGAATACGATAGTATTCTTCTAATACTAGAAGGGATGTAACGTAAAAGAAAGCCAATTCTTTTACTCTAATGTACAGGTCATGGAATAATGGATTTAGTTAAAAGTGGACTTTATGACTGAATATTATTATTATTTTCCAACAGCGAAATTGGGTTGAGAATAGAACTGATCATCCAGATAGTAGTCTCCCTTTAACTGGAAGCATCAAAATAGGGATTGGATAGCCAATCACAGAACATTCTTTAATGTATGTTCCAGCACAGGGCTGGTAGTGGCCCCTTTCAACTCTCTGATGTTATGACTACATGGAATATTATTAGACTCTTTCCTTATTCTGCTCATGTGAAGTTGAAACAACCCTCTCTTAGAAGATGTAAGAATTATCTCATTAAAACTATATTGCCAAAAGTATTCGCTCACCTGCCTTTACTTGCATATGAACTTACTGTAAATGACATCCCAATCCTAATCCATAGGATTCAATATGGCGTCGCTCCACCCTTTGTAGCTATAACAGCTTCAACTCTTCTGGGAAGGCTGTCTACAAGGTTTAGGAGTGTGCTTATGGGAATTTTTGACCATTCTTCCAGAAGCGCATTTTTGAGGTCACACACTGATGTTGGACAAGTTTACATGGCCTACCACTTCGTGGCTGTGTTGCTGTTGTTCCCAAACACTTCCATGTTCTTATAATACAGCTGACAATTGACTGTGGAATATTTAGGAGCGAGGAAATTTCACGACTGGATTTGTTGCACAGGTGGCATCCGATCACAGTTCCATGCTGGAATTCACTCAGCTCCTGAGAGCGACCCATTTTTTTCACAAATGTTTGTAAAAACATTCTGCATGCCTAGGTACTTGATTTTATACACCTGCGGCCATGGAAGTGATTGGAACACCTGATTCTGATTATTTGGATGGGTGAACGAATACTTTTGGCAATATAGTGTATATAGATAGTCCTCGACTTACAAAAAAGCACTAGAAAAAGTGACTTATGACCATTTTCACACTTATGACCATTGCAGCATCCCCATGGTCATATCATTTACATACAGATTCTTGACAATTGATTCATATTTATGATGGTTGCAGTGCCGTGGGGTCATGTGACCATCTTTTGTGACCTTCTGACCAGCAAAGTTCATGGGAGAGGCAGATTCACTTAACAATCATGTTACTCATTTAAAAGCTGCTCTGATTCGCTTAACAAATGTGGCAATAAAAACCGTAACATGGGACAAAAACTCACTTATCAAATTTCTCACTTAGTAACATAAATTCAAGGCTCAGTTGTGGTCATAAGTCGAGGACCACCTGTATGTTGAAAAACCTAACTAGATATATAAAATAGTATGAGATTGTTCACACTTTGGAAGTTTTAAGGGGCCATCAGAGCTTTGGATCAGGTCAAATAAAATAGGAGAGCTGTCTAGCAAAAGGGAGATGAATTTTATGTTTTTTGACCAACCCCTATAGATGACTTTAAAGAGAGCAACTACCTCTCTGTTTATTTTTCCCAGATAAAGATCCAAACAAACTCAAGGATTGCATAATATTTATACAAGAAGTAACTACAATAACTGAGACTACAATATCAAAACAGATCATATTAATTTTATTAATATTTTATGTGAAAAAGATATGCATAAGATAAAAATCTATGTATGCTCTGATATCAGTAAGATTCACTGCATTCACTTTAGAGATATAAAATGAGCCCCAAGCCAAGCCCCTTGAAACAACCATCACCCCATAAGAGTACTCACACCTGTACTAGATGGGAGCAAAGAAAGGTTTTGGTGTTCTGCTATCTTCTAATGCAGTGACCCCCAAAGTTTTGGGTACCAGGATTTGGTTCCACCGAGAAAGGTTTTTCCATGGAGCAGAGAGGGCTTGCCTTTGCATGCTGCATGCAACCTGCAGATGGGGCTGGTTTGCATTGCCCAATTTCTGGCATGCCACAGCCCAGTGTTGGCCATTGACTGGGGGTTGAGGACCTCTGCTCTAGTGGTCATGTAGATATTTGTACCCCAGATGCTATTCTGGGGTGCTGTTATTCTGGGGTAAAGAATACCAGCACCCTATAATAGCATCTGGTGTACCCCAAATGCTAGAGCCGAGGTGGCACAGTGGTTAGAGTGCAGTTCTGCAAGCTATTTCTGCTGACTGCTAGCTGCAGTTCGGCAGTTCAAATCTCACCAACTAAAGGTTGACTCAGCCTTCCATCTTTCCAAGGTGGGTAAAATGAGGACCAGATTGTTGGGGGCAATATGTCGACTCTGTAAACCACTTAGAGAGGGCTGTAAAAGCACTATGTAAAAGCACTATGAAGCGGTATATAAGTCCAAGTGCTATTGGTATCTCTATTCCCACCCTCTTCATTTTTTTCTGGTAAGCAGGAAGGGATGGGAGAGGAAGAAGATGAAAAGAGTCATTGGGAACGTGCACTGAAAAATCACTGGAGCTTCTGAAGACTTCATTTCGAGTACATGGGACTGAGATTTTGGGAGTGGCAGTGGAAAAGGAGATAGTTAGCACCAGCAGTGGCAGCAACAGTTCTATCCTTATTTGCTCCCTCCTTCATTTTTCATCACTGTTTAATATGGCTCCTAGGAAAGCCCTGCATTTGGACTGATAGCTAAAAATGCAAATGACCTGCAAGCTCTAATAATGAAAGGAACACTATAAAAATGGAACTAGGATTAAATATAAAGATGGCCAAACTAATAAAAGTTACAGCAACCGATGCTAGAACTGACAGTGAAGATATTGACTTGGTAGATAGCTTCTGCCTATTAGAATTGACTGTCGACTGTGAAGGAATCAGCAGTCAAGCCTTTGGTAAAGTAGCAATGAAGGTTTTGGAAAGGCTACTTAGATGTTTTGATATATCTAGGCCTGAAGAACTGGGTAGTCAATGGTTTTCCCTTCAATATTTTATGGAAGTGAAAAGTGGAATTTCAGAAAGCACAAGAGTATTGAGTAGAAAGAGTACTGAGCTTTTGAACGCTGATATTGGAGAAAACCATGGATAGTCAATATAATAAACAAATGTATGGTAGAACTAGATAGGTAGGTAGGTAGGTAGGTAGGTAGGTAGGTAGGTAGGTAGGTAGGTAGGTAGGTAGATAGATAGATAGATAGATAGATAGATAGATAGATAGATAGATAGATAGATAGATAGATAGAAGGAAAGAAGGAATGAAAGAAAGAATTCTTTATTGTCCAAGTGTGATTGGACATACAAGGATTTGTCTTTGGTGCATATTCTCTCAGTGTACATAAAATAAAAGGTACTTTCATCACAAATCATAAGGTACAATACTTAATGATAGTCACAGGGTACAAATAAGCAATCAAATCATACTAGGAAACAATCTATAAATTGTAAGGATACAAGCAACAATTATAGTCATACAGTCATAAGTGGGAGGAGATGGGTGATAGGAATGATGCGAAGATTACTAGTAATAGTAATGCAGATTTAGTAAATAGTTTGACAGTGTTGAGGTAATTATTTGTTTAGCCCTTCATGGCATCGGACCTGGGTACCTGAGAGACGCCTCCTGCCAATTACCTCCCAAAAACCGATTAGATCGCACAGACTAGGCCTTCTCCGGATCCCATCTGCCAGCCAATGTCGGCTGGTGACCCCCCGGGGGAGAGCCTTCTCTGTTGCAGCTCCAGCCCTCTGGAACGAGCTCCCCATGGGGATCCGGACCCTTACGACCCTCCAGGCCTTCCGTAAAGCTACTAAGTCCTAGCTGCTCCGGCAGGCCGGGGGCTGTTGAAGTATCCAGCTCCACGGTAACTGTGAATGTTGTGGTATTTTAAATTGTTGTTTGTCTTATTTATTCCCTTTCCCCTTTTTATTGTAAGCCGCCCGGAGTCCTCCGGGAGTGGGCAGCATACAAGACTAATAAACAGACAGAAACAGAAACAGAACAGTGTCCAGGAAAAACTGTTCTTGTGTCTAGTTGTTCTTGTGTGCAGTGCTCTATAGTGTAGTTTTGAGGGTAGGAGTCGAAACAATTTATGTCCAGGATGTAAAGGGTCTGTAAATCAGAGTTCTCACTCAAAGCAAAATTATCAGGCTCATATTAAAATATTTTGGACACATTATGTAAAGACCCAGCTCTCTAGGGAGACCCATAATGTTGTGATAGTTAGAGAAAATGGCCAGCATTAAGTTGAGTAGACTCAACTACAGCACTGATGAGGACCTCATTTGAAGATCTGGAGGTCCAGGTTGAGGACTGATAAACCTGGAGAAAGCCTATCTTTGTGATTGGTAAGAGTCAACAATGAATAGATGATATGATCTTTATCATCATTTATGGAGATAATGAGATAAGGAAAAATAGTAAGGAGCAGAGGCAATGGTTTATTCATTTTGAAAAGAAAGTAGGTAGCACATGTCACTTGCAACCAAAATGTTCGATTCTGAAGGCTTTTGTCCACAGGAATCAACTGGAACATCCTTCAGTCCCTGCTGTTGTTTTGAAGAAAGCTCATCAGGCTTTGATCCCATCTTCAACTTTTTCTGCAACTCATATATTAGGATAACGCACACTTTCTATGAGTACTTTGAACCGTGCAGAAATACAGCTATGTATTAAAAGATGCTTTTAGCATCTGTAAGTTAATGCAACTTTTAAAGTAGAGGCCAGAAGAAACCTGAAAAAAGTTACTGATTTTAATGAATGTAGACAGATAGGTAATTGCCTTGGGTGATTTATTTATTGAAGATATTTTCAAAACATTCACAATCCTATTCCACATGAAGTCATAAGTTCAAAAGTACATAGTTCTGACACCACCTGCCCTTGTAAACCTTGCAGGAACTATATACCATGAGATGATTTCTTATCTTAAAAGCTTTCTCTTCTTTAAGCTTCATCTCAAAGCAAATCCTCTCCTTCCCCTTACGCTGGATTTAACTCCGCAGACTTAAATCAGCGCTATAAACTGCATGCATGACCTTTCACATGTATAGACCGTACTGAGGCTCTTAAGGTGAGACTGCCCTGCCGTCTGCCCTTTGCCAGATACTGGCTCCAGCGATAGAAATGAAATCCCAGATATTGCTGCGGCCATGAGCCTTTCGCGCTTGCTTTTACAACAAATTGCCATGAAATAAAAGGATCATTTTTCAAGGAAGGCTGTGAACATGGGGAGAAAGGTATGGGAAGAAAGGTATCCGGGACTTGCCTTGCGTAACTTTCTTTTTCCCTGACAGATTTTTCTCTAGCAAAGCATCAACCAGTGGCCGCTGCGGGTCGGTTTTATTAAGAAAATGACTTTTTGACATTCCTTTCCTCAAGATGAGCCCTTCAATTCCGATTACGCCGCCGTTGCTGGGATGTTTCCTGAGGTTCACCTGGCCATCGCGTTTCCTAACTGTCCGCTGGGTGGCAGCAGGATCCCACGGCAGAAGTTCCTTTCTCTTAACAGCAAGTGTTAATGCAATTGACCAATCAGTGCTAAGATGATGGGAGGTAATTGGGTAATTGTATTTTACTGATCACAAGCCGGGGGGGGGGGGGGAGAAGAGGGGGGGTGTTGAGAAAGACTCGCCGTGTGTATGTATGAATGTGTGAACCTGGCGGGGAAAGGGAAAGACCATCGGAAAGTGTGTTGTTGTAGGTAAAAAGATCCCCCCGGGGCAGCTGGTGTATCTCGAGGTGCGACTGCCGAAAGGAAGCGGGAGAAAGCCAGCGTTGCCCTCCGCGGCAGCTGCTGGGTGGGAAGCGGATTCTTTATTTACTTGTCCTCTCTCCTCACCCCAGCGGGCGGAGGAGTTCAAACCGAAGCTGACGGCCGCGAAGAAAAGCGGCTGCAGCTGCGCGGAGGGCTGAGCGTTTCTGGAGCGAAGGCTGGCGGTGTCAAAGCAGCCCCGCGGCGGCCGACTTGCCTCGGAATGAGCCCCTGAGGAGGGAAAGGGGCTGATCTGGGGAGGAGGAAGAGGGGAGCCGGCGGGGGACGTTGTCTTAACTTGTAGATTCAGAGGGGTCGCTAAGCGGATTTGGAGCAGCTGAGGGGGGAAAAGACGGAGAAAAATACAGTGCCTGCCCCTCACCGGCTGCCTCGCCACCTTCCACTTTAGCTTCTTTTGAGTATTCCAAAGAACACATCCCCCCCCCCACTTTTTTCCCCCCTCCTCGTGGTCTTCCAGCAGGCTGGCAAGCAAAAATGGAGAGGAAGACGAAATGAAGAGGAAGGGAAATCCCCGGCTGGCAAAATTCACGGCGAGCCGGACGAATCGCGCCTCCCCGGGGAGATCGGCGGGTTCCGACAGGGGAGTTTTGAACGCCGGGGGTGATCTGGATGAGGAAGAAAGGAGGAATATGCAGCGAGGGGAGCGCGGGAAGAGGCGGGTGAAAGCCGCCCACTTCAGGTGTTTCGGAAAATGACGGATTGGTTTTTGACAGCTGGTGGGAACCTTGTTTGCTCGCTCGCTGGCTCGCTGGATCTCCTCCTCCCCCCCCTTCGCGCTCTCCCCCCTCCCTTTTTCCAAGCTCTCGCCCGCCGCCGCCACTGTTAGCCTCAGCATCTCTTCCCATTTGATGTAAGGCTCTGAAAAACGCAGTGGAGTTGGAAGGAAGGCGAAGGGATATAGTATACGCGGAGAGTTGGGCTTGCTGGCTCCTGGCTGAAATAAAAAATCCGATTGCGCACTGGGTTGTGATTGGAAATCTAATCAGATCCTTGAATCGGCGGAGAGGGAGGGAGGGTGGGTGGCGAGGGTGGCGAGAGAAACCCTAAAGTTGGCTGGGGAGAAATAATGTAAGAGGCTGCGCGCCCGGCTGGTGAGAAGAGGGAATCGGAGCGCCGAGATTATGGGAACCCCCGATCTGTGGTGGAAGCACATGGATCGGAGAATCGAACGGGCGGCAAAGAAAAAAGGACGCCAAGGGTCTTCCCTGACTCCCGCTGGATCTTAGCAGACAGACCCCAAAGAAGAGAAATCGCCTTAAACGGACGGATCGTGGGGTCGTTGCGGAGGCTGGGGGAGAAGGGGAAACAGTCGGCAAAATCTTTCCTTCTGGTATTCAAAGGAGTTAAGTATTGGAGAGGCAAAGGATGCAAGACCTCACCACAAGATCCGGGCATGAATGAAAAGTTTCCCAAGGAAGAAAGACTCTTTTCGTCGAACTGGTTGTTTTCGGTTTGGGTTTTCCCTTCCTCATTCCCCCCCCCCCCCCCTGAAGCCTATCCCGTCCGTTTGTGCCCCGATGAAGAAAGAAGTTGATCCCGGCAGGGACATTTGAAAACAGCCACGTCCTAAGAGTGACGGCCAGGGAGGGAAGCGAGAAAGACAGGAAAGAGAAGTATCATGTAAAGGAAGCTGGAAAAGGAAAGGGGGAAAAAAAATCCCAGCAGGCTTGGAGCTCTTTTGGACCGAACTAGATGGAAAATTGCAGATGGATATTTAATTTCCTATCCTTTTTTCCTCCCATCAAATTGGATCTGTTGCCGAGATGATGTAGTTTTGCCCTTGGTGGTGCTGGTGCCTGGTTTTTGTTTTTTTGGTTTATTTTTTTTTTCTTTTCAAACACCCACCTCCCATCTTTTCTTCTTCGGAATTCCATTCTGGATATCCTTCTTTTGCTCCTGGGTGATTTTCAAATACAGTGAGTGTCACATTATTATTATTTTTCCTTGGGACTTTATGCTTACCCTTATATATATTTTAAAAAGGTGAAGGAGTTGAGGGGTGATTTATGTATTTGAAGGCTAGGAGAGACCAAAGGGGAACTGAAAATGGTACCTGACCGGGACTGTGGGGTGGTAGGTACTTGGATGGGGGTAGGGTGGGGAAGGGAATCAACCTTTGGGTAACCCTTGCAGATACCTTGGTTCTCTAGCTTTCCATTCATTCTCTAGTAAATGCCTGTCCTGATCCTGCAGTATCTGGCAATGTAACGCTTGAGTTACCAAGTGGCCCAAGGCTGCCAAATTCATCACCATTGCATAACAGTCTTCTCCAACCCCAAAGTAAGGTGGATGACAGTTCCCATCATCTATAGCATGTGTGGCCATCTCTGTTGGCTCAGGGTAGGAAGTAATAGGAGTTGAAGTGCAGTATATCTGGAAGACACTAGGTCTGGTTTGGAAGGTCAGCCAAAAGAATTTGGTGTGAGGAGAGTCAAGTAGGGGAAGAAATGGAAATGATGGCAATGTCACCATCTGAAGAAGTGGTGTAATAATGAAACATGATTATCAGGGAAACTAGGGAAAGATGGTTCTGAGATGGTGGCACAAGTGATGCACTTGGCAATCTGTATCCAAAGTAGACATGTGAGGAAGATTTTTCCTCAAATGTTTCCTAGAGCATTCATTCCACTATGATTTGATGGTAAATCCTCTCAGTTTCCCCAGAGCATGTCTGTGGCCGTTTGGGTCCTCATAAATGACACTCTCTGGAATTTTGTGGGTATATCTTATTGTTTTGATATTTAGCTTTCTGTGTTACATTGGATGGAGTGGTCTTAATGCTTCAGTTTAAAATGAAAATGTAACATTCATCCTATGCATGTTCACTAAGGAAATAGGATTGCACATTATGTTATGTACTCCTATGTAACTGGGAGGGACTGTGGGTCCCTTTGTACAACCTACTTATCCATGGTATCTTGGAGCATCATATATCCAATTAATCCAATTTTCTGGATCCATGGAACACAGCCATCAACTAGCAAGAGGGGTTGAGTTTGCACAACAGACCAGGTTCAAATCATGCGGTGGTTGGACAAAACTACCCTGTAATTGTAGCCATTTCATAAGTTGGAAAAATGAGTCTGAAAAGTTTTTACTTTCCATTATGAAAGTTGATTGTTGGTCATTTTGTTTTATTAACTACAGGGACTTTCTGTTCCAAAATGAGAGCATTTCATAGTTGCAAAAAATGTAGTGTGTAGATACAGCAGAGGATACAGAAGAGGACAAGATATTTTAAAGGCTATTGCGGCAACTAATCACTTTCCATTAGATTAACTTCTTTTGAGCATGGCTATTTACCATTTAAATGTATGTTGCCTTCTCACGTGTGGCTCTCCTGATCTTGCATCCATGGGCTGATAATCAAAATATCTACACATATACCAATGTACTTAATCAAACTGGGAAGATCTGCTTTTCTGTAAAAGCAATACCTTCACCGTAACAACTGGAAATATTTTTCTAACTATCCTCTCTCCAATATTTTTTTTCAGTTGTAATCTTACAAGAGTATAAGCATTTTATCAATGTTTCCCCATTATGTTATTTAGACATGACTTCTGAACATATTTGATAACCTGTCAAACCAACACCATCAATATTTCTGAGAGTTGGTTTAATTATTTCCCCCCTCATAGCTTAATGAAACTATCTGTTTATAAAAGTTATGCTATATAGTGTTGTGTCATGTCTCTTAGGTGTTAGATACATAAAATATAGTAAACTTTGAACCATGTTCTCAGAAACACACATGCCAAGATTCCCAATCCTGCAAAGCTGTCATAGCAAAGTAAAAAAAAAATCCCTTTCTTTATTTCATAACTCTTAAGGAAATCAGTGAAAACAAATTGATAATTATAGTTTCTTTACTGAACACATGCCATTATTTTGGCGATCTGTTTAAAGAAATCTTGTTTGTCTCTCACTGACTCCATTCCCTGCATACATTTTGTCCCAGTTAGGGACTATACTTGCATCAACAGCAATAGAACATGGATATTGTGCTTGTGTTAGTCAAGTCCTGAAATAAGATGGAGAAGGAAAAAACAGTGTGTTTTTAAAGGGGGGGGGGAAATAAATAAATAAAGCAAGCGTCTTTCCACTGAATCACTCTACTATGATCTGATAAATCAAAATTCATTGGCAAAGCCACCTTGCTATTTGGCAGGAAAATAGTGCCACCATTGTTTGATCCCGGTCCAGTTATATTGCAAAGCTACATGTCCATTGAATCCAGGGGGAGGGGGAAAATCTTGATGAAATAAAAGTCAATCTCACTGGTGTGTGGAATGGTGATGGTGGATGTGGACTTTCAGAAATGCTAAACTTGCTTGGCATGACAGCTAAACAACATGTGGATGTGCTTCAGATTGGAATTCAGCATTTGTTGTGATAGGTGAGATTTTGTCATTCAGGCATGCATAGCGTTGCTGTTTATAGGTGATACCAGCAGCATTGAAAAAAATCCTCAAGAACCTTTGTTTCTGATTTTATGTCCTACTTTGAATGTGTGATGTTGTTTCCATTGTGGTGGGGGATAGGCATTTCATCTGGTTAACTGTTTCCATTGCTTGTGTCAGAATATAAGTGCAACATTCATCAGCATCTGATAATTAGCCACGATGCCTTCCAATTTTTTTTCCAGGATAAAAGGGTAAGCAATTCTGTAATTACCATCAGACAGCTAGGAAGTGACAGCCAGGGAGTTTCTGAATAGAGAACAATTTTGGGTATAAAATGCATGAATTGCTAGTGAAAGGAAAGAAGCATGGGCTGCTAAGGGTTTGTTTCATTTAGCAGGTTTGGCTTTAAGAGAGCTGCAAATTAGGTAATCTAAAAAAGAAAATAATTCTCAATAGTCGGGATGGTACATGATTCAAAATACTTCCATGCAGAGAAAACAGTTTCATAATGCTAAGATATACGAATCCCTACAGGGTTAAATGAAGCCTTTACAAGAATCATGTTAGAACAGCAGAGATGATGCCTTGCAAAGTTTCTGTTCCTCTTCTTTTCTCCCCATCCCACCTCTCTCTTTTCTATTTTGTTAGTTAATATTATTTAAAGATCTATGTTTTGATACTTTATGGTATTGGAAGAAATTGTGATTACATTGATAAATTCAGAGGAAGCAAAGACTGGGCTCCTAGTTTAATGCTGTAAGAAATGGCAGTAGTAAAATGGAATGTGTACATAATACAATATGCTGCTATGGATGTAGCTTATTAGGATGTGTTTATTGATGTCAAGCAAAAATGATTTTCCTGAGGGAATCCCTTCTTCCTATTTCAAAATATTAAATGAGTTGCAAAAAGTTATGAAAAAGTCCTCAATAACCTCTCTCTTAACCAAGTGTGGGTAGGAAAGATTCATGTGTCTATCATGTTCTCTTAGCTATTGAAAGTTTTGTACAATTAGTGAAGCTGTTAACTAGTAGAAAATTTTGTATGGTAATTTTAGAGTGAATACTTTTTGTCACAGGGATATTGAGTATCTTCTTCCATAAAATAGCTGATTTATTTATTTATCTAATTCCCGTCACTGCCCATCTCATAAACAAGTGACTCTGGATGGTGTTCAGCAAAACTAAAACAATAAATCTAAAACTATTATTGTTAAATTATTCAAAATCATTTAAAAAACCCTCTAAAACAGCTAAAACAAAGTATAATAAATAAAGGGATGATAATAATAATGGAACCATTACTTGATAGTGATGCTTATTTTCTAGCCATAGGAATCTTTATACTGCAAAGTTCGTGCAAACCATGATTTATAGCGAAAGATGCTTTCATGTGAACAGCTTCTGTTAATCAGGATTTATTTCATTTGGCAAGAGACTGAGGAAAGTCATGCATTACGATATAAACAGTCTTTCAAATAAATGCAATAATATGTAACTATTGGATTTTCTTGATGAGTCAAAGATTTGCAAAACACTTTTTCAATCAATTAACTAATAGAGTTTCATATTTGGGATTGCATAAGAATTGCAATTCTTCATTAGAACAGAAAGATTTGGTTTCTTATTGGAACATTTCTAAGCTGTTTGTTCAACTATCTTGCAATGATGTCCATGTGTTGGCTTTAACTGTTTTGTGGATAACTATGAAGTGGAAATATAGTATATAAGACACTACTTACATTGAATATGTCAGAGACGAAGAATATTATTATAGGTAAAGAAAATAATATATTTTGCTTTAAGAACACGTATGAACACTACAAACCAAGTCAGAGAGTGGTCATTTATATCTGGTATCCAAGGAAGCAAGTATAGAAATGTGCATCATTTTCTATGCATGGTTTAAATGTTGCTATAGTGATATTTCAGGATGCAAGTTGTATGATTCTCCTGCCCTTGATCTAGATAGCCTATTCTCCTTCTCCTTGTTCCTTTTTCTTTTATAATATGGTTTATAACAACAATAATGTATATACAATTTGATTACAAGAGATGCAAGAGAAAGAGAAGTGTTTCTAGTTTATTTCATATACATATCTAAGACACCAATATCCTGCAACCTTAAACGGGGGAATCATATTTCTGAGGGAAGTTGGGCAGATTACATTTCTTAATGTTAAAAAAAACATATTACAATATTTAGAGTAGTGGGATATGTTAATCGAATATTTCCAAGCAGATCAAATACATGCAGCCTATCTATGTGTGTTATGTATGTGTACACTTTTGAGAGCAAGCAACAGAATGTCATTTTTAATGTGTGCCAGAGTGCCCTTTATGCAATGGTGGGATTCAAATAATTTAACGAACAGTTCTCTGCCCTAATGATTTCTTCCAACAACCAGTTCACCAAACTGCTCAGAAAGTTAACAACCAGTTCTTCCGAAGTGGTGAGAACTGGCTGAATACCATCATTGCCTTTATGACAATAAAGATTATCTATACAGTTGTAGTTAAACAATTTGAAATAATATTAAGTCTACTTGACTTGAATCTTCATTTCTGGGACCTCTTTGGAATAATGGTTTCCATTATGGGTAAACTAAAATATCACTCTGAATCATAAACAGATTCCTAATAATTGATCATTGCTTAAAAGTTCTTTCATTTGTGATTCTGCAAGCCAAGGGAACTCTTTGACATATTTGGTCTGTAATTTTTAAATCAAGTACAACATGAGGCAGTAAATGACTGTGGACTTGTATATCTAGTTTTTTAAGGGTCTATTTGCTAGCTTTAATTTTTAATATATAATTATAGTTAGAATTTTTTAAAAAGGTCAAGTTTTTAAAAATGTGGCAATCTATAGCCATGGACATAACTATTGAACTAATAACTCCTTCAGTATTTTTTCCCCCAAACAGCAGGATTTATGCACTTTTAGGAAATGGGAAATTTTACTTTCCAAAGCTTAAACAAGATACGTAAGGTTTTCTCCCAATTAGATTTATACATAAAATAGTTCTGGATCAACTAAGCGATCATTGGGTGTCTCTTGTCTCTGCTTTCCAGAAAAGTGCATCAGAAAAGTTATTTTTAAACAGTACATTAGAAATAGGAGCAACCCATCTGACAGGAGCTCCTCACCTGAATACCTTCCCTGCATTCAACCATATTGAGCCTTGGAGCTGTGTCATGTGTCATGCAGTCAGTAGGGTCTTCACTTTAGTTGAGATGCAATGACTCATAAATTCCTTTGTCATATCAATGAGTGAATCTTGGGCAAAGGGACATCAGGTGGTTTATCAAAGTCAGTTTGCCTCTTGCATGCTAGATTGGAAAACATTAATATACTATTGACCTGGATGCAATCTGCTGCAGTTGATCATCTTATCAAAGAGGCTTCCAAATCATACAAAAACATAATAAAAAAGAATTATCCTGTGGTTTATTTAGTCCTCAGTCTTTGTAATGAAGCATTACGTACAAAACTACATTTTCTTTAATAGAAGTTCAAAATTCTCCTGTTTCACTGAGATACTTCAATAGTATACACAAATAATTTCAGCTAATTCATAGTTTGTTCCCCCCCTACTGCTTTATTTTTGATTGCAGCTTGACTATCTTTTTCTAGATGTGATGATCTAGGGAACTAAGTACATTTTCATCCTACAGAAAATTGGACTAGGCTTTTGTGTGTATGTATCTGTGTACAGTATGTATGTATGTACAGGTACATAGCAGGAATTAGACATTGTATTTTCATAAAAGATTTTGAAAGGGGCTGTGTAGTACAAAGCTTGCATTGCATGTACGTAGATATTCCAAGCATCATCTCAAATCAATGACATGCTGTGGTAACCCAATAGTTAATAATCAGAGTGATTGCTATGAAATGGATGGCTATAAAATTGGTTAATTGTTTAAATAAATAAATTGGATTGATGGAATGATAATCCTTTCAGCACTTGTGAGAAATTTGGCCCGGGGTGTTGGCAAGAAAACACCCCTGAAACTAATTAGATAAATGCTAATATTCAGAAGATCTAGGGCAGGAGTGTCAAACTCGCGTCATCACGTGATGTATCAAAACTTTTTCCCCCTTCACTAAAATGGGGGTGGGTTTGGTCAGTGCATGACACCTCTGGCCCGTGGGCCACGAGTTTGACACCCCTGATCTAGGGTCAGTCTTACCCAGATTCTTATTGAATGTGGACTTAATAGATTTAGTAAAGAATAAGTAGAAATATTCTCATGCTGTATATTGTTTTGATTATTGCAACTGCTTATGAAGCAATGTCCATTTGACAAGGTTGCTATATCTTTTCAAAAATAGTTGGCTGTTGTATTTTTTTCAGCTTGGTGTCAACTAGAGAAGCACCAGGCTACAACTTGGTTTATTAGTAGAAATACTAAATATAAATACAGATTGCCTTGCTTGGTGCTTCAGATTCAGTTCAATGCATATTTGCATCTTCTGTAACTTCTTAAGGCATCCACAGCTTTTCTCAGGATCCCAAAGCTTTATTATAATTCTGCAGAGAGAATGTGGGTCTGGAAGCCCCTTTTGTCAATCAAATTCAAAGCACCATGTTGCTCTAATGCTTAATCCAAGTTGCTTTGGGAGGCAGAGGGGCAATTGTACATGGAGCTATATTTTCCACTTGTATTCCTTTTTGAAGTTATCAAGAGATTCAAGTAAGTGTGTGGAAATCAAATAGCCAATTTCCCTTCTGTTCTTTTGAGCATCCCAGATGAAACAAAATGTACATCCTGTGCAGAGGGGATCATTTAATTAGCTATGCAATCAAGAATTTTTTTTAATGAACTGCAAAGAAAAGTAGAAATAAAAAGGCTGGACATGCACAATAAACAGAGATTTCATTCCATGAAATTGTCTTGAATGTTGAAGAAATATATTGAATTCAGTGACTTGTTGCCATAGACATCTTTCTCAATAATTTTTGCAAAGAATTGTATGCTTGATCTGACATTAACCTGGGAATTGGATTTTCTCCAACAAGTTACTCTTAGTTACTATAGTTTAAGGTTCCACTGTTGCTATTGGTCAAATGACTGCTGGATAAAGCTACATGAGACAACAAATACATATTGATGTTTTATTAGCCGTACCGGTAACTTTAGAAAAATAGACCTGAATCTGAATTTAGCAAGAGATGCTGTATCCTTATACATTGCCTGTGTCCAATAGAGCAGGATATCCATAACAAAATTTCTAAATGAGATGACTATTAATAACATTTTTCTTGATTTAAACTATTTACTTACTTATACTTTTTGATTCCTTCTCTTGTAATTCTGGGGTAATACCTTTAACATCTTCCCAAATTGTGGATGTTCCTCATGTCTGTTTTATTATTTAACCTATGTGGCTGATATTAAGTCAGTACTGACTGTTCTCTTTTTAAGCTGAAGGTTCCTTCCATGTTCTTTAATTCTGCATTCTGCTAAATGCCCAGTTTTCTATTGTAACTATTTCACATGAATTTACAAGTGGAAGAAATGAATCTAAAATAAAATTACCAGGGATAATTCCACTGTACAAACTGTATGTTCCATCTAATGCAACGCTTTAGATGTAAAAGCATGCAGCAATCAGAAGATTATGTATGTATGTGTATGTGTATGTGTATGTGTATGTGTATATGTATATGTATATGTATATGTATATGTATATGTATATGTATATGTATATGTATATGTATGTCTGAGGCACCCCGTTGGGAGG
The DNA here is from genome assembly GCF_009769535.1 of Thamnophis elegans. Classification (NCBI taxonomy): domain Eukaryota; kingdom Metazoa; phylum Chordata; class Lepidosauria; order Squamata; family Natricidae; genus Thamnophis; species Thamnophis elegans. The sequence continues at coordinate 104,138,079 of NC_045541.1, read as the reverse complement.
CCTCAATATGAATGAATCTTTACATCCTAGGAAGACACAATTGTTCAGATCAGGATTTACTTAAAGTTCCAGATTATTCAGTCTTATTTTAGAAGGTTCCCTTTTAAATATCTATGATTTTACCCATTTATCTTGGGGAAGTCTCTGTTTCCCAGTTGAATGTATTTCACAGAGTTTTTGAGAAGATAAAAAGAGGTGAATTGTTCTTTTAGGTAAGGACAGAATAAAATTATGTTCAATAAATAGTCTGAAATCTCTATACAGATTTAAGTAAAGCGCAAGGAAATAGTGGTTTATAAAATTCACTTTTAGGATCTTAGAATGATCATTTTCGAGTGTGCCGAAACATATGTTCCCTTAGGTAATTACATTTTCAGATATAAACTGTATGCAGAAAGAATAGAGTAATTAGTATAACAACTTCATAAACCTGCAATTGTTTCTATTTTTAGCACAATGGGTAACATTTCCAAGTTTCTGGCTTTGGAAACTTAAGTCTATTCTTATTCTGTAATATATATTTTATATATACAAATTTTTCTAACATACTTGCAGCTATAACAACAGGATGGTTATCACCTCAAAGATACATCTTTTTATTTACATTTCATAATTCTAAACCACCCTTCTCCCTCAGATTAATTTAGCATGTACATTAATAATAAATTATATATCTTTTGCTAATTGCCACCACGTGTTTGTTAAACTATTCTCTCTCACACATGTACAGCCAAATAGGTTCTTAAAATACTTCTGAAGTACACTGTGGAAAAAATAAGTTTTCATAGATATTATTTTGCCTATACTTTTCTATGCATAATGGATATGTTTTAGAACTCGTGTATATTGTCCCCTGGGTTCAATTGGAATATACATTATATATAATAGGTAGAAGATTCTACCTATTATATATAATGTATATATAATCACCTACCTAGTGATAAAATGAGACATGGAAGAAGGAAAAAGCTATAATAGACTCTTTGCTTTTGTTTTGGTTACCTGGAGTTTTACAAGTCTGTTGATACCCCATAGTTATATTTATATTTTTAAATAAAGTAAATAATAGTCACCTGGACTTTTGCAGATCAGATATGGAAACCTTAGCCCATAGATATCACCTGCCAGTATTTGCCAGTCTCTGCTTCATTTGATTTTATTTCTCTTAAGAATTATTTTAATAAAAATGGGGGGGGGATGCTGCATAATTTTCAAGAAGTTCTCTGGACATATGTAGACTTTCTTAGGAAATAAAAAAATGATGTTGAATGTAACCGGTATTTTGTTTTGATGTGTGCCTACATACACTGAAAGCAAACAGAACAAAAGACCATTTGCCGGAGAACATCCTGGGTGGTTAGTAAGGGAGACAGAAGTGATCTCACCAGCATAGCTTCTTCTGCATGAGTGTTTTTTACTGCTCTCTGGCCCAGTGGTTTTTAGTAAGTTCCGCAGTCTAAGCAGAATACCCAGAATTTTTTTGGCTTCAAAATTCCTAAAATATTGACATACTTCTTTTGCATTAGAAGAAAAAAAATTGGTAACCATAAATGGCTATTTTTAAAAAGCTTCCTTCCAGCCTTCAACAAAAGAAAATGTAGTTTCTCTTCCTTGAATTTTCCTCTTCCTTCCTGTGAAATTATGATGATACTGTCTGAAATGATAGAACCTATAGTATGTGATGAAACATTGTCATCTAAAGATTTTAGATGATATAGTTGGTGTTGCTTTTCCTTGTCTGGTTCCTTTGTTTCATCAAAAGTTTGTGAGTGTTGATTATTTATCATCAAGTTGTTGTTGAATCTTAGCTACCACATAGATTTTCTCTATGATAGTCTGTCCCTAACTAGGTCTTTCAGATCTTCCAATGCTGTACTCATCACCACAATAACTGACTTCACCCATCTTACTCCATGTTGTCTTCTTCTCATTCCTTCCATCATTCCCAGCATTAAATCCTTCTCCAGAGAGCTTGGTCTTTGTATAATGTGTCCAAAGTAGGAGAATTTGAGCCTAATCTTTAGTCCATAGTGTCCACAGAAACCTTTTCTAATATTGACATTCAAGATGACAGTATTCTTCCCATTTTGCTCCTTCAGAGCCCAACTTTTGCTTCTGTAGAGTGCCATAGGGAATACCTTGCACAATTTTGATCTTTGTAGATATAGACTTATCACAGAATTTGAGTGGCTTTCCAAGGCTTTCATGGTTGTTTTACCAAATGCTGGTCAGCAGCATATTTTTGACTGCTTGTTCCTTTCTTGTTGATGGTTGTTGATGATGATCCTGTTGATGATGCTAAAAGGCAGTATCTAGACACCATTTTAAAAGACACTTGCTCCTGGGGAAGAAAGCTATGGCAAATCTAGACAACATACTAAAAAGCAAACATGTGTATAGTCACACTGCCAACAAAAGTGTGTATAGTCAAAGCTATGGTTTTCCCAGTTGCAATGTATGGCTTTGAAAGTTGGACCATAAGAAAGGCTGAGCACTGAAGAATTGAGGCCTTTGAACTATGATACCTGAGAAGACTCCTGCGAGACCCTTGGACTGCAAAGCAATCAAACTGGTCAGTCCTAGATGAAATCAACCCTGGCTTTGGAAGCCAGATCCTCAAGATGAAACTCAAATACCTTGGCCACCTAATGAGAAGGAAGGCCTCACTGGAGAAGAGCCTAATGCTGGGAAAGATTGAGGCAAAAGAAGAAGGGGACGACAGAGAATGAGATGGCTGAATGGAGTCACCAAAGTAGTTGCCATCAGCTTAAATGGACTCAGAGGGATGGTAGAAGACAGGAAGGCCTGGAGGAACGTTGTCCATGGGGTTGTGATGGGTCAGACATGACTTTGCAACTAACAACAAGAAGACAACATTTTGATAGCTTCACTCTCAATTTTAAGGGTGGTTGTTGTACTTGTTGTAGAGCTGTTGATGAGCTTGGCCTTCTTTGTGGTTACTTCCATTTCACTGTGCTAGATTTTTATTACTTCTATTTGCAGATCGTTTACATTTTCATGATATAATTTTGGGAACATTAGCCATGAAGACCATGACAAATGTTGCTTTTGCTTTAGGATCACTTCAGACTTTCTTGTGGTTGGAAAATTTCAGTTGTTATTAACTTAACAGGAAAAGAGAAAACTACAAAACATTCTCCATGGTTCTTTCCTTTCTATATAGTAATTTGTCTAAACAGTCTATACACTACCAGGCCCCTGGGATTGAGAATATTCAATTATAGTAAGTGAAAATAAAAATATGGAGACAATTTACCATGTCACTTGCTTTTTTCTCACTCCACAACTATTAGTGTACTTTTATGAAGACATTCTCCAATCCAGTCCAGTGTTTGAAAATTGGTTCAAATTATTTCACTTTCAAAAACTTGAAAAATAGTATTATGTTTATCACAGAATTATTAATAAATTCAGTAACCTTTTTTCAAGTCTTTTTTAAAAGCAGAGCAACAGAAATGTCCATGTTTTCCTCCATATCCATAAGAACATTGTCCTTCCTGAATCACATGCAGTGGGATAATTTTTCAGCAGAGAAGTTCTCTGTATTTCACCAGACAGTCAAGATCTTATACTATGGCATCAAAACCAGGAATTGAACTTGTGAACAAACTAATGCACTTATATTATATAGCAACGGCAATAGCAATAGCAGTTAGACTTATATACCGCTTCATAGGGCTTTCAGCCCTCTCTAAGCGGTTTACAGAGTCAGCATATTGCCCCCAACAACAATCCGGGCAGTGATGACAAACCTTTTTGGCACTGAATGCTCAAACTGGAATGTGCATCTGCACTGGAAACCTGAAGACCAGCTGGCCAATGCTCATGTGCCTGCCAGCCAACTGGTCTTCTGGTTTCTGGTACATGCATGTGCACTGGCCAGCTGGTCTTTGCATGTGCTGGAGCACCAGAAACCCAAAGACCAGGTGGCCAGCATGCACACCAGCCAGCTGGCCTTTGGGTTTCCAGCACTCTGGAACAAGCCCAAAGACCAAGTGATGTATCAGAAACTAGAATAGCGGATGACAACACCATGCATACCATAGGTTCGCCATCATGGCTATAAGGTAATATATTATTCTTATTCTATAGGTTTAAACTGTCTAACAAGAATTGAAATTAGGGTTAATTGTATGATTACATACAGTGCCACTGGACAGTTCCGAAAACTAATGTTCTGTTTTATCCTATACAGCACATTAGTTTAGGAACTGTCCAGGTGCATTGTATTAATTCAATCAATTAGCCCTAAATTCAATTCTTTCTAGAAGATTTGAATCTATAGAATAAGATCTGGCTATATATATATATCTGCTGATTTACAATAAGGATGAAATTAGTTATGTACTGCCCCTAATGATTATTATAACTGAAAAATAATACATAATACACATTGGATACAGTAAAAATAAATGCTGCCCTTTGGATAGTGGTGGGAAACACTGAAGTCATGCAATACCCATACACAAGGGAATTTGTAACATCTACATCTCTAAAAGATGCTGAGACCCTAGAGAAAGTAAAGGGAAGAAGATAATTAAGAAGATAAGGGGTCAGCAGGATAAATCATATAAGGAATGGTTAAGGAAACTAGGTGTGTCTAGCCTAATGAAGAGAAGAATTAGAAGTGACATGATAGCTGTCTTTCAGTATATGAGGCACTGCCACAAAGAGGCGGGCCTTGACTTATTCTCCAAAGTTCCTGAGCGTGGGACAAGAAGCAGTGGCAGATTCAACATGGAACTAAGAGAAACTCCCTGACAATGAGAACAATTAATGAATGGAAAGCTTTCTTCCCAGAGTTGTGAGTGCATCATTGCTGAAGGTTTTCAAGAAAAGATGGGACAACCATTTGTCTGGGAAGATATAAGGTCTTCTGCCATGGGCATAGGGTTGGACTAGAAGATCTCCAATGTTTCTTCCAGGCCTATGATTATATAGTTCTATGGTCTGTGTCTCTAAAACTTTTTAAAAAAAACTGTAGATTTTTTTTAAAAAAATGTGCCCTAGCCTGACACTTTCAAATATGCTTCTTTGCATAATACTATGTTTACATTTATGCAAAGGGTATAAACTGCTTTACAGTTGAAGAGAATCATCATGTAATGTATATCTCTTTGACTATGCATAAATGTACATGTTTATATATAACTGGTAAGGCAGTGGTGGGTTCCGGACCCTATTGCAACCGATACGGTTGCAAAGGGGCCTGGTGTCCTCCACATGAACATGAACGTAAATGCGCCTTACCGTACATCAACGCCTCCATGAGCCTCCGCAATTCTCCAGTTGCTCAGAGGAGCATCGCGCAGGTGCAGTACATGCCATGTGCATGCGCAGAAATGCCAAAGAGTTTAAAGACAGGTAAGGAGCGCAGGCAGGTGGGCCCTTTGGAGCACCATACCGGAACAGTACCCAGTGTTCCGGGCAGGCTCAAGTACAGCCATACGGGGGCATGCCGCCTGCAACCCACCACTGTGGTAAGGTCTGAGCAACATATAAGTAGAGATTTCAGATTTTTTCACCTTTTTATTTCCCCAGAATAGCTCTACCAAACATTTTATATGGATATACTTTAGCTCTAGTTAGCCATTACATGTTCTGGTTTATGAAAGTATTTCACAAGCAACAAAGTAATTACTTTAAGTAAAGGTAAAGGTTTCCACAGATGTGCTAGTCATTCCCGGCTCTAGGGGGCAGTGTTCATCTTCATTTCACAGCCGAAGGGACAGCACTGTCTGAAGATGTGTCCATAGTCATGTGGCTGGCATGACTAAACACTGAATGCACATGGAACGCTGTTACCTTCCCACCAAAGTTATCCCTATTTCTACTTGCATTTTTATGTGCTTTCGAACTGCTAGGTTGGCAGAAGCTGATACAAGTTACGGGAGCTCACTCCATTATGCGGCACTAGGAATTCGAACCACCAAACAGCTAACCTTCTGATCAAGCTCAGCATCTTAGCCATTGAGCCACTGTGTCTCAATGATAAATTAGGAATGTGCACCAATCTTTAGCAAGTTTTTTTGTATGCACATAATGGTGCAAGCATCCTGGTTGAAGCTAAGCAGTTTTAGATAGGTCTTGTGCCTGTATGAACAATCCAGTGGTGGGTTAGTTCTAACCTCTTCTATAGAAGTGGTTCCACAAATCTACAGTGCCATTTAAAACTGGTTCCAATTCCCTCCCCCCACCTGTCTACACATCATCAAGATGAAGAGCAAGTGGAGGAATTCTGGGAGTTGAAGTCCACAAGTCTTAAAGCTGCCACGTTTGAACACCCCTGGGGGTTTTTTTCTAAAGGGTTAGGAGTGGAAGGGTTTTGTAACTTGACAGCTTTAAGACTTGCACACCTCAATGCCAGAGTTCCTGAGCCAACATTTTGGTTGCTAAGCAAGAGCGTTGTTAAGTTTCACCACATTTTACAAGTTGGTTACGCCCACCCAGTCACATGGCTGGCAAGCCACTCTCACCCAGTCACATGGCCAGAAGGCCACTCCCACCCAGTCACATGGCCAGCAAGCCTCTCCCACAAAGCAGACTACACCTACAGAAGAGGTTCTAAAAATTTTGAAACCCACCACTGGAGCAATCTCATAAACTCACCAGTAAAAGGGGACATATTAATCCAGCAGGAGTGGATTGCTAGTGTTACTGCTGGTTCGCTTCACACCGTGCATTGCTTGCACATGCACAGTTGCCTTTAAATTGTTCTGTGCTTGTGCACAACATTATAAAATGACAAAAAAACATGCTGATTATGGCAAGGGTGACTGCGGAACTGATTCGGGGGCGTGGCCAGCCTGCCATCCCTACCAGTTTGGGGACCCAGGCCCAATTGCCACTACTGTTTCACCCAAACCAATGCAAACCCACGTCTGTAATGCTGTAACAGCTGGACTTTAGGACCTGAGGGTACCATTTTCAAAGTCACACGCGCAGTTAGAAAATGTAGCTAGCTATGTATGAACATGTACCTGTGATCCTTGCATTAAAAAAACCTCCAATCCCTTTATAGCTGTTATTTTTCCAAGGAACAAAACTGTTTATTTTTATTTTTATTTTTAAATTTTACATTTAGAAAAGGCATTCAGTCACACATTTAGCATTTCATCTAATTTGTTTCTCAACCTTGAAAGTATATGTGACATTAAAAATATAAGCAGAGGAAATGAGTTGGTATTTGAGAACATGAAAAAAGAGTTTTACCAATATTCACTGCGAGGGAATTATCACCTAGAAAGTGGTTGTTCTTAAAAGTAAGGAAAATGCTAAATGGGTAATTAAAGCAAAGGCACTGTTCATTTTGTCAGATCTCTTTAGTCACCTATGGACAAAACCCATCACTTATTTATGAGCAACTATCAACACTATCAAATAAAAGCTGACAACTCCCAATTTGTTCAATTAAGAGAAGCAAAAAAAAATCCAATAAATGTATCTGGCTCAGAGAAAGAATTCTATAGTCCTGAGCTTCTCTGAATACTTTATTTTCAGTAAAATCATACGCAAAAGGATAGATCATGCCAGATTTGTAGTTTAGAGTTTGAGTAAAGTACCCCTGAAATATAATACGAATTTAATGTATGCAATAAGCATTCTGTAAACACTACAATTCTTCGTACTTGACAATTCCTGCTTTTTTGAAGTCTTAAGAGAATAGCAAAAAAGAGTAACTAATGCTTCATAATTTATTTGTGAACTGTATTTAGCTTTCATGAAAATATGAACTCTTAGCATTCCCCTTTTACCTTAATTTGTCAACTTTGGGTTTTTCCCCCCAGGTTCTATTATAATAAGAATCAAACACATTTCAAAAATAGTCCTGGTGATTAATCTTAGTTCAACATTTCATACTCACTCATGATTGCTGTGTTGCTACTGGCCAACAGTAAACACAGCATGTGCAAAATGAAACAGTTACAGAAAGCATAGTGACTCTTACGTTACGATTGACTGAAAAAGACTGCTGTGGTATATATGGCTTATTCACAGGATGTGTGTGAGAGACCTCTGAGTTGTAGTGAGGTCTTGAATTATTTAGTATGATTTATAAGAGTAAATCTGTGGTTTGGCAAGTTAATTTTGATTTCAAATAGCCCATCTCTAGTCATTTTTTTTAAAAGGTATGTGTTCCTACTGACCTTGTGTGCCAATTCCATTAGGCTTGCAAACTCAAATACATTCTGTTATATAGCAATAACTGTGGTATCCCAAAATTATGGACAGTAGGTTTATAGACAGGAATATTTGCATCTACAAATTAGGAAAATTGATTTTTAATTTATACTCAAAAATCAGGCTTCATAAAAACAATGGAACTATTCACCATCTATCTTTATCATGAGTCTCCCCAAGTCTGCCCCATCATGCCCAATCTCTCCTTATGTACTTAGTTGTAATGAGATTTTGCTGAAAACTTTCTCCTGCCTGACTCCCTAGAAGCTATTACGGCAGCTGTCCTAATGACATAATCTTGTACTACAGTTCTCCCAGGGTGTGTGAATGTTATATAAATGCAAGCTAGTGTAAGGAGCCCAATGGCATGTAGCTTTCACATTATCTTATTGGAGTGATCTACAACTGCCTCTAGCAAGCAACCATTTCTTTACAGAACTTCCAAAGATTGTTTTGAAGAACTCTCAAGAAGTGGGAATCATATGTGTGAGAATCTCCCATGAACTGCCGTAAGTTGGAGGGACCAGTTTTGTAACTCTCCAAGAATTGTCAACAAAATAATTGACAATGTGCAAAATGTATTTTCCACCCAAGTGAGAATGGGAACGTTAAAAAATACCAACATGCACAATTGGTTGTAGTTGTAATATTTGCCATGTTAATATATATTAATGAGATTAAAGCAATCATAATTACTTTGTGGACTATCATTTTGAGTTTTAATTAGGGAAGTTAGAAACTTGTATGATTTATTTCCTTAAAATGCTACTACTGAATCATGTTTGCTCAGGAAATAGCATTTTATTGCATGTATGAAGTGCAATCTAACATAAATGCATTTATGATGGTTTGTTTGTTTAATATGTATGTCGTGCAACTCTCAGCAACAGTGGGTGATTTTCAAAATCTTTAAAAGAATGTATAAAACAAGAAAACAAAATAAAAGAAATGCTTATTTGACAAATGCCACATAGGAAACCTAACTCTTAGGGATGAAGGGAAAATGAATAATAAGAATTATATAAGGATGAACTTACCAGGGAGAAAAATTAACACTATCTTCCATTGTTTCTCATTCCTCAAATCTCCAGAAAATACTCTTATGTCATATGATTTAGTTTAATTTCACATTGAAGGGAGCTGGTCCAAAAAAAGACTTGTGTTTATATCTGGCTCTATGTATATACAGTATCTCAAGTAAATGACGACTCCTCTTGACTGCTTAGACAAATCCTTGCAGTTTTGGTTGGGCAAGATTTTGTGTATATATAATTTGTTTAAGAATGTTTCTAAATTATAATGTGAGCTAAAATGAAAGAAAGAAAAGAAAATAGAGACTAAAATATCCAGCGGAGGGGGGGGGAGAAAAAGAAAGAGAAAAGTAAGAATATAATAAAGAGAAAATAAATACATGAAGAAGTGACTTTCAGCCTTTATCACAAGTGACAAACAATCTATGATCTCCCCTCTAAGATTTAAAACATTTGTCTTTTCATTTTATAATCCATTTCTTATCTACAAACAAATACATACATCACCATTTTAGTCCTGGTGTCAGCAGAAAGTCCATAAAGAGTTGTCTGGGGAAAAAAATCTTGTTGCAGGATCCAATCTGGGTCGGTCCTTGGGACCAGAGATTTTGTCTTCCAAGCTTTCAGACTTAAGCTGGAACTCATCTTCAGGGAACTCCTCTCTTCTAGCTAGAGAGAAATTCCCTGAATATGGGCACCAGCCTCAGCAGGAGTCCAAAATCTTGGAAGACCAAACCTCTGATCACGGTGACCGACGCAGATTGGATCCTGCAACATTATCCTGGGACACTTATATTTGTCTTCATTATAATATATTTTCTTTTAAGTTTGAACAAATAAACCAACTTTATCTTCTCTCCTTTTACATTTAATAACCTTAATCTTTACTATATTCAATATGGTCATACAATTTGATTTCTCTTCATTTCTTCTTTGTTCCATTGCATTGAATGCTTCAAAGTTTTAACAAGTCTTTTTTGTAAACCCAATGGAAAAAAAATCACTGTCTTGATTTGTCATTTACTGTATATGTATCTCCCTTTTGCATTCTAAAACTTCAGCTTGGTTTATTTTCAGGTCCAGTAAAGCATATTTTTCCAATTTATACTCTTGACCTGTTAGTTCTATAACTGCCATTGTTTCAGTAACATTGTTTGCACCTAATCCATCCATAGAAGCAGACATCATTATTAACATTCTTGCCATTATGACTACCATTTTCTGATTCCATTCTTTAAAAGTCTCCATTAAAGTTTTCATTGTTAGAGCGTTTTGCACCATTTTACTGGCCTCTATATCTTTTCTGTACCTAAAATCTTTAGCCCCCTCCCCCTAGTGTCCATTTCTTTTAAATTGCTTATCTTTGCTATCGCTTGTAAAAATCAAACAGGATCTATTTCATATACTGTATATTCACCCAAAAAGAAATGTGACTCATATTTTGGTAAACACTTGCCATTTGCTATATAGAGGTCTGAGTGGTTACTTACTGTTATTGGGGAATAAAAGCTAGTATAAATATCACACTCTCAGTGCGATATACACTGAGAGGGAGAGGGAGGGAGAGAGGGAGAATATTTCAGCTGTCACCTTTTGTTAATTTTATTTCATGCGTTCTGGTACTGGTGTTTGTGTGTGTGTGTGTGTGTGTGTGTGTGTGTGTGTTAGTGAGTATAAGGCATCATATTGACTTGAAGGAGGAATACAATTAGTGGAGCTAGAAAACCTTATAGACATGATGACCCTCTAATTTCATTCTCAAGAACATGCTTGTTAATTCCAACTATGGCCAATGACAAAACAACTGCTTTAATGTAAACTGTAATTTTTTGTATGTCTATTTCAGTGGTGGGTTCCTGATCCTGTTTTAACCGGTACGGTGCAACGGGGCCCGGTGTCCACCACATTAATGTGCGCAGCATGCACGCACATGCACACAATGCGTGCATGCATCCTTACCACCTGCTATGCTCCCCAATGCCTCTGTGACGCTCCAGCTGCTCCACGGAGTGTCATGCAGGGGCTATACGCTCCATGCGTGGAAGCGACAAAGAGCTCAAATACTGGTAAGGAGCACAGGCGGTGTACCAGAACGGTACCCCATGCTCTCGACAGGCACCAGTATGCCCGTACCGGGAAGTACTAGTTATAACCCACCCCTGGTCTATTTCTACTCCTCTTAAGTACTACATGAGAGCTATATATAACTGATGCAGTGCAGCAGTATCAAGCATATTAATATGATGTGGGGAATTACCTTCTTTTTCTGGAATCTTTGAGGAAAAAGAGATTGCAATTCATATGTACGTATGTGTAACTCTGTGTGCCTTTGTGTGTAAACTTATTTACCATATAATTAATATAATTGATAAAAGTTTGGTCTGTTTCATCCAACTAGTCTAAAGATTAATAGATAGAGAAAGTACCTTCCATTGCAACTTGTAAAATTTCCTTCAGAAACTATCAAGGGTGAGATTTCCAATAGTCCATGTTGCAACCTCTCTGAATTATTTGAACATGCTCAGATGCATGTAAAAAGAGTCTTGATGCATCCTTATGTACAGTCACTTTAAAGAGGCTTTTTATCAGTACACATTGAGGAAAAATGCATGAATGAACAAAAAATGACATTAATGCAACCATGATGTGTTCAGTGCTCTGTAGAAAATTTAAACACTGAAAAATTCTCACTGCTTTAGTTTTTGCCTATGCTATTTAAGTCAATAATTTTCCTCAGATAGGAAGCCATTTTATATTCCATGTCTATTTGTTTATCTACAAATATATGCACACATATAGAAATATATTGGTATAGGTAAAGACATGCAGAACAGGTATGGCCAGATATATAGGCTGTTACATTTGAAAAATATCTTAAAATAACTATGAGGAAAGAAAATTGAAACAGAAGGAAGGGAAGTCTATGAGCAGAAATATATCCCTATTATTAAACACAAAATAAGTCAGTTGCATTCAATATGGCAAATCAACTTAGAATGTAAGTTTGGTGGGTCAGCATTCTATCAGGAGGAGATATCAAGAAAGTATTATAGTATCTACAATGTAGCAAAATCCTTTTCATGTTGTCATTAGTTAAAACAAATGGTTAATTTTTGTTTCAGTGTCTGTTATTTAAAAAAAAAACCAACAGTGGAACTGTCCTGAATTCCTTTTAGTCCATGTGTTCTGTGTTATCTTCCATCTGCCAGGTTTCAAAGTTTAATACTGTATCTTGTCGTACACTGCTTGTATGTTTCTATATCTAGCATTAGGGACTTTCAATTCTGCATTTATCAATGTAACAATGGATAATTCCTTTATTCACAATGATATCCACACCATCCTCTATACACTGTAATATTTCTTAGCAACATACTATATAGAACTCAGCATTATGTTGAAGTCTGGATGTGCCCTTTCTACATTCTACTGTATTAATATTGTATGTTGACTAAGGAAAAAATGCTTTATAGATCAGAGATGGTCTGCTTGTAACCTTCATGTCATAGGCAAAGTTTCCCAAGGTCTTGTTTGTGGACCTCGGAGCTTCTAAATCCTATTTTTTTTAAAAAAAAAATGCTTTAGTACAATCTAATCAATGTAATTCATTTTTATGTAGCTTCAGTTCCATTGCATTTACTTTTCTTCTAGCACTGCCAATTCCTTTTCCCTTTGTCCTTTCTTTTAGCATGCCATTCTAAAGCCAAATATAGCCTTGTTTGGAAGGGAGGAGGGAGGGAAGAAGGAAGGAAGGAGGGAAGGGAACGGAAGGGAATGGAAGGGATGGGAAAGGGAAGGACTGTAATAAACATCAAGACTAGAAAAAAGTTTTATATAAAATTGCTTAAGAAATACAAAATCAATAATTGCAATGTGAAAGAAATATGGAGACAATTGAATAAACATTACACTTGAAGCAAACAACAATTAATACATAATATCTATAATAGAATACATAATAACGAGGAGAGAGGGCCTTGCCTCCCCCTCATGTAGAATTCCCACTCAAGCTTGGCTATGCATTAAAATCTACACCTTTCCCTTTTAGGGAAGTTTGGAAGAAGATTTTTCTTGAATACATAAATAGAACTGTTGGTGTCATGGAAAATCTGGAGAAGCACACTTCCCAACCAATTCACATTCAAATAAACCTATGTAGAAGTTCCTTGTCAGCCTTTCCAATTGGCACAGCTAGTTCAGGAACATTAGGTACAGGGCTGGTGTGTGCCTCCCCCATCTTTGCCTTTATCTAGCTTTACCCTATTCAGAATCAATATTTAAATGTGGGTGTAGTTTGTTTGTTTCTTTTTAATCATCATCATCGCCACTAGCAGCAAGTATTGCTCATTGGCTTAGCAGTCTATTTGCATGAATAAATCTCCATCTCTGAACAGTTTTATGCATTGCAGAATTCTTTTGAGTGTTATTTAAACAAGTAATTCCCTTACCACTGTCAAACTATTCACGAAGGCTGCATTACTATTACTATTAGTCTTCTTATCGTCCTTATCACCCATCTCCTCCCACTTATGACTGCAGGACTGTACCTTTGTTGCTTGTATCCTTATGATTTATATTTATATTGTTTCTTGATTGCTTATTTCTACTCTATGACTAGTGTTGTACCTTATGGTTCTTGATGAATGTATGTTGTCTTTTTATGTACGCTGAAAGCATATGCACCAAAGAAAAATTTCTTGTGTGTCCAATCACACTTTGCCAATAAAGAATTCTATTCTATTCTATTCTATTCTATTCTATTCTATTCTATAACCCTTTTGCCTGTATGTTTGCATCTAAAATATGGCATATGAGATTTTTATTTTTTTTAAAAAACAATCATATATTTTATTGAAATAAATTATCAGAACCTCCTTATATAGCAGGTCTCCATTGTCATCTATAATTCCATGCTATATTTTCCATTTGTCTATGTTTTTCAGTTATGGAATAAACAGAATGAACAAAATTTCAAGTTACAGAAATTAACAGAATGGAAGCAGTACATAAAAAACATAACTTGCATTTTCTGGCTTTGATAATTGTTTCCCATCTACTTCTTCCCCTTAGCTCTTGATTAACTGAGGAACTTTAATTGAACATACTAGCAGTTTTTAAATGAGGCAGTATGTTGTTATATTAGGAATAGAGCTGATCCAGACTTTCTTTTATTTTCACTGACTTCATGTAGAGTTGCCTTTGAAAGTGTCTTTACTTGCAAGAGTCTTGCAATGCAATGGCAGAAAAAGAAAAGGATTGTTGTTATTTTTATTATGAGATCTTGCAAGTCTGCAGAATAAATATGCCATGGAATCAGCACAGTCATTAAAAAAAGAACAGTTCAGCGAAGGGGAAAAAAGTAAAATAATTAGAGCAGTAGATGCTAAAGAGATTATAGAACTGCAGGATGGGACCAGTAACTTTAGCAAGGCAATGTTCTTCCATTCTGTATAGCAACCAGTCAAAGTATAGGAATTTCACAATTGTCAAGGTGTGGTCTGGATACCCTGGAGGTCCCCTTTTGGGGGATCTTCAAAATTAAATACTTATTTTAAAATTTCTTAGATTTATTTCTATTAGAATAAAAACGAGGGCTATTATCCACATAAACCAGCTCTTTGAGGTCCTCAGTCAGTTTTAATAATGTAAATGGGTCTTGAGACCAAAATGTTTGAGAACTGCTGGCTTAGCAGAAACTACAATAAAGATGGCCAAGCAAAGAATGCCCTGTGAGCTGATATAAACTGGATAATGCTACTATCGACATGGAGTGGGAAAAAATGTAGAAATCACATTTGTGAATGGAGTTCACTAAAACCTGATCTCATCCACTCTTCCAGAAATCATTGGTGACCTACTCTGGAAAGAGGGCAATCTGCCAACATGGTTTTGCTATTTGTTTAATCATTCATAATAGGAGCAAAATAAATATAAACAATGAACAAAAGCAATTAGAATCATGCCATGGTTAATTTTCTTTTTTACAACTTTTGTGATGGCTGATGAACCGTGGAAAAAGATAGTAAAACACCAAGTTTTTAATCTTCAGTACTGCTCAAAAAATATCCTAGTGTGCAAGTCACTTTATATAAGAAATTCCTAGCAGATCATTATTTACAGGAGGCACTTTTAAATTTCAAGAAAGGTAATGAAAAGCATCTACCTATGATGGGTAGACATATCAAAAATGTTCCAAAAATGAATTTTGCTGATGAGAAAGAAATAAGCATTATTTTAAAGGTCATTGTCAAAGTATAAAATGAAGGTCTTCATATGTCCTAGAAACAGCAACTTGAACTTTAGAAGAAATTCATTTAAGGGTACACTTCATTTCCAGTCAAATAGGATTTTCACTGTATTTAGTTCAAAACAACTATAAAATATATCAGCTCAGTTTCCTATTTGCATATTGATTAAAATTGAACAGTCTTGTGTACGTCCATTCTGAACTGATGTGTTGTGGTCCACTGGTGGCCTGCAAAGCTGGCAGCAAAGTCGAACAGTGAGGAGGTTGGGGAGGAACATGGGCCAGTCCTGGAGTCTGGGGAAGGCTCAGACAAGGAATGTGTGTTGGAGGCAGAATGGGGGCCAGGGCCATCTGGGAGTTATGTGCTGCATTCAGAGCCTCCAGAGTTGGACATTGATTAGGCAGAGCAAGAGGGGGAGCCTGTTCCCAGTATGTGCATGTGCAGAGCTTCCAGAAGGCAAGAAGAGTTAAGACAAAAGGGATGACTTGGGAGTAAGGCTTGGAGATGATTGGCCCCTCCCATAAGACATAAAGGAGGAACAAAGGCACTTAAGCCTTTGCAGGAAGAAATTTTGTTCATTCTGGTTGTTTTAAATTCTTAAGCTCCGTTTTGACTCTGTGTTTGGTGTGGCATTGCAAAGCTAATTAGCAATTAGGTCTTTGGCAGCATTTCAAGGAAGATAAAGGTGAATGCTTATCAGCCTTAAAAGACTTTGGCAGACTTCTGTCAGACTCTTTACAAACTATTTGTGACTCATAACGGGCTATGAATGAACATAATTCACAGCCATTGAAGTAAAAAGAGAGTTTGGGGGACTAAGTGTGTGCTTTTTACTGTTTCAGGAAGCCTAGGTCAGAACATCATGCTAGAATCTTTTTCTATGGAAATAAGTAGGTTTGTATCTGTTTGTGTGTGCCTGTACATTTCTGCCTGTCTATGTGTGTATGTGTACACCAATAATTTTGCAAATCACCTTATCTCTGCTGATGCTCAAGAGAGCCTGTAAGTTGCTGTTGAATTCTTATCTTTTAAGACAGACCATGAGTCCAGTTGTTTTATAACACTGCAAAAGTTGATGATTTTGGTGTAAAATCCAAGAGTGATACAAGTGAAAGCAACAATCCACCTGGACTAGACCAAAGGCCCATGTGTCCCTTATCCATTTTGCATAAAACATGGAAGAGCAGAGTTGCAAGGGATCTTGGAGGTCATTTAATCCATACTCGGCTTGAGCACGAGATCCTACACCATTTCAGGCAAATGGCTGTCCAGTCCCTTTTTGAAAGCCTCCAGTGTTGGAGCACCCACAACTTCTAAAGGAAAGCCATTCCATTGATTGATTGCTCTCGCCATTTTTCATAGTTCTGGCCTGCAGAGAAAATCCTTGTAGATGTTATCAATTGGTTTTCCTGTACAGATTTTACACACTGCATTTGCTATTGTAATAAGAATACTGAAAATGCCAACCAGTGAAAAAGACCTGATAGATGTGGGTTGTGACCCACCAGTGGCTGTGAGTTGTTTGCAACTGAGCTATGGAAATGGTGGGCAACCGCACAAATGCCTGGGCATTTCCCCTTGTGTGAGCAGCCGCCAAGTACATGCACAGACATTACATTTGCCTGAGCAGCATGCACACATGGACCAGAAATGGATTGCTCCTGGTTTGTTCGAACCAGTAGTAGCAGTGGTGGGAGACTCCGCCCACCTTCCTGGACCCTTCTGCGCATGCACAGAAGTGTTGCATACAGGAACGTGCACTAAAGACCGCCCGAACCAGTAGTAAAAAAATTGTCAATCCACTATTGGTGTGGACACCATTCACACAAATGGAGATGCATGTGCATTTTCAGGTCATTTGTGCATAACTATCCCCTGTCCCCTTCCCTTGCCAGTTGGCAAAGCCAGAAAGCTAGGGGAACTCTGCTATAGCTAATTCCTCATGACAATGGACTAGAACAAAAGTTCACACTTGAAACATTTCTAACATGGCAATTACTGGGTAGCTATAGATAAACACAATAAACTAGACTCCTCATTACTATAAAGCTGTCACTAAAATGTAGAAAAGAAAGATCAGAAAGCTAATTCTTCTATCTTCCACCATTTCTCACAAAGGAAGGGCCTATTTTTTTTTAGTTCCATGCTAAATTACTTGGACACACCTCAAATCATATTACAGTATTAATAATGATCCATTCTTTCTCTGCAGCAAATAATTTTGATGAGGCAAGCAGCAGGGCAAGCACCGAAATCAAAATATCTCCATCTCTGAGAAATAATTCATTCCTAATAAGCATGTATACAGCCCTGAGCATCAGGACTTTTCAGAAAGAAATTGTGGAGGTGGTACTATTCTACAATACAGGTTCATGTCCTAGAGCACAGATGAAAACCAAAGGGTTAAAGTGATATTATTGCATGACATACATGCTACATGATGATTATAAACATTTTGAGGTATCATATCTTTTTATTCCTTCCCTGAGGGCTAGAAAATAAGTATTCTTGGGCAATTTGGCTTTTGTAAATTGAATGGGGCTTGACAGTACCTTTTCCATAGATCCTTTAAACCTCAAGGTGTATATTTTGGGATTGAGTTCCAGGTTCAATAATGATATTTAAAGTAGTTATTTTGAAATAAGGTTAGAAATATATGTTATTTTTCTCTAAGATAAATATAATCATATAATTTCTGAGAAAATTGATTCAATTGATACATTAGAGACTTGTGAATAGAAAAAAATGCTAATGAGAAGAAAAGATCTGGATTTAGAAATGAATCTAGAACCCGATCAACTTAAATACTGAACCATTATCAAAAATCTTATATTTTAAAATATTTTTGACTTAAGCTGTGGCTTTGAAATATTTTGAAAGTCTGATATTTCTTTCTCTTATGGAAGGATAGTTATCTATTCACCAAAGGAAGTTCTACTTTAAATAAAATGCACTTTTTCAATATGCTGTGAGGTCCACACTTCAGTTAACAACCAAGCAATGAGAAGTAGGAATCACTCAACTGATTTATTTCATTTGAGAGAGGAGTTCAACTATCTGTAACTGTCACCTCATGGTGTTAGATTATGTTGAACATTTTGTGATTATCTATAATCTACCTAATTCAATATGCTGTGAGGTTTTTGTATTTTTAATCTGACCTGTAAATTACATGGCCAAAGAACCAGCCACCATCACTGAATGATGATAGTAGAACTAATATGGAAAAAAGTTAGATTAGAATTTTTTTTCTACCATTTTCTACTTTTCTAGGTATAGAGAACTTTTCCTGTGGCACAGTATTTAAATATTCACCCAGAGTTTGACTGGTCTGCCTTGCTCCCTCTAGCTCCCCCACTTCCTGAATATTTGGACAATGTTTGATATTCTTAGCTGAATTAGTTTACTAATTTAAATTCATCTTGGCTGAACTGAATGAGTGTATGCAAGCTATGAGAAAAACTAATCAGAAACATGCTTGTGCTCAGTGACATTTAAAGGACAAGGGAGAGGGTAAAAAGAGAGGAGAAGACCAGAGGTATGGCAAAATAAAGATTCTCCTTTCTAGCTCTAAGTTGTGATTAGGTTTCCATTTCTCTATATGAGAGAGAACATCATGTCTAGTACTCTAAATGTATCCTCAAAGTAAATGACATATTGCTCTATTTCTTTCCAGTTGCCAGAAATAGCATCTGAATAAGAAAGCAGAAAGATAATGTAGAGTTAGAGTCTATGAGGTCACAAGGAAGAGTTGGTTTCATTCTTGGCTTCATAGAGTGTTGGGATTATGACTTCCTGGAGATGAAAGAAGAGAAGAATGCTACTACCAACAAGCCAAGGAGGACAAGTAGATGGATTGATGAAGAATAATGAATCACTCAACAGAAGTGTTGAATTGAAATGTTAAGGTTCTAGTCTCTTCCACATCAACCCTGTGTACTGTTAATCAAAATAGTTCTGTTGTTGCCTCACAACAGTTGAAACCTTTAGGCACCAGGAATAAGTCAGGCAATATGATATCTAACAAACATTTCATGTGTTCTTCACAAGCCGTTAACTTCATCAACATCTTATGAGACATCAATTTGAAAATATGAAACTATTAAGATGATGCAGTATAAGGCAATGCTATACCTTTATTTCCTCACAATTTTCCCTCATTCAATTTGGTCGGAACATCAAGTGAAAGGAGAATAGAATATTCATTGATGCAAAATATATATGCCTTTAGCAAAATAGCAGGATACTCTTATTAACTGGTGCAAATCAGAAATGATGCCAGTAGGTGAAAATTGGATTACCCATTAATTTAAGAAATATTAATTCCATATTAAATTTTTAAGTATGTATATACCAAAAAGAAATCCAATTCAGTAACCTTTAATGTGAATAAAATCTAGAGCAGGAGTTTCTAACCCCCAGGCTGTGGCTGAGTACCACTAAAGAAGAGAGCAACTGTGTGAGCATGCATAGCTCCATTTGAACAAGCAGTGGGCACTTGCACGGGAAGTTCCATCTGTGCAAGTGACAGATACACGCGCCCTCCACTTGCACAGAACCATCCCTTCTCTCTCCCTGCTGGTTCACAAAGTTGGAAAGGTAAGAAACCCCTGATATAGAGAGTGGTTTCTCCAGATATTCATAGATGGTAGTCATTAAACTTTGAACTTTGGGGAAAATGAACACACTCAACATAAATATTAAGGCCAGATTATGCAATATAGATAAATGCCTCTTTAAAGCAGGTGTTTCTACAATATCCTTTACTTACAAAGCTTGGGAAGAAAGGAGTGGATTATATATTGTAAATATGACTGTGTCACAAAAGCTACAATTTTCAGAGGGTAATTATTCCTTTCAACTGCATATTTAGTACATTCTATTTTTTGTCTTTGTTGCATTTTCTTTCACTTTTTTCTTAAATAATTTTTATTTTCTTCCTTTTTTCTCTCTGACAATATATAATATAACCACCATTATTATTTCTTGTTCTCTTCTTGTTCTCTTTTGAGTTATTAATTAAAACACAAATAAATAATAAATAAATAAATAATTCAAATAAATAAAAAAGAAGTGTATAATATTTGATGAAATTCTCACAGAGAATATACAGTATAGTATACTTAAACTGTGAATGGCTCAGGAAGGTATGTGGATGTCATATTTTTCACCTGTAAATTGATCTCTCTGATAGGTGTCCACACTTCAGTTAATAGCCAAGCAAAATCTTGTGATGTAGGAGTCACTCAGCTAGTTTATTTTATTTGAGAGAGGAGTTGCAAATACCTGTAATTGTCACACCAAGTGTTGTGGCCCATCAGCGGCCGGCTGAGCTGTTGGTGGACTCTGACAGTGACGACCATTATGGGACTGAGAATGAAGAATCCTATTGGCCACCAGATGGTGTCTGAGTCAGGGAGCAGTGAGGAGGAACAGAGGGAGGTTGTCCCTGATATGTGTGTGTGTAGAGTTGAGAAGAGAGGGGAGCAGCTGTGAAGAAGACATCATAGAAGGAAATAGGGGTGGGTGGCTAATGTTATGACCCCTCCCAAAGAGCTTATAGGTGGAGCGACAGGAGGGGAATCTTTGAAGGAAACAACAGTCCACTTTACTAGCCATTGAGAAAGCATTCTGTAAGTCTAATCTTGGTTTCTTGAAGATAGCATTCTAGGCTCCTAGCCAAGGAGTAGCTTTATCTCCGTCATTAGTCATGGCAGACAGCCAAGCCTGTGTCTGCATATTCATTAGAATCATGGGACAGAACACCAAGGTGCTAGACTGTGTTGAAGTTTTTGAAATTGTCTATAACGTATCAGGGATGTCAAACTTGTGGCCCATGGGCCAGATGCATCATGTGCTGGCTCTGCCCCTGCCCAGTGTAGTGAAGGGGAAAAAAGCCCATACATCACGTGATGCTGCCATGATGACAAAAGTTTGACACCCCTGATTACAGCAGGAACATGAAATAATGTCATATTTCTTATTTTAATGCAATTTGAGGTTGCTTTTAATATTTAGTAAGTTAGAGACTATAACACAGTTATATGCTGATATATTTATGTTCTACGTGCTAATGAAATTTCAAATGCATAGCTTAAGTAAATATGTTCACAACTATTGATATATTGGAGAAATATTCTTTTTAGCATGTGCATTAGAGGGAAAATAGATGACCGTTTTAACATTTTCTGGTACAGCTATTTATTCATGTTTCATGTTTATGTTAATAAGCAGTAAGATCCTCGATAAGAGGTCAGCACATACTGCTACAAGACTCTCAGCATTTTAGTGTTCTTGCAAGATTTTCCCAACAATGAAATCTCACAGTCTGAATCTTGTAAGATTGTGGTATTTTTGTATAAGATTACATGTGCAATCCCTGCAATTTTAGAAATAGTATTGCCAATTTGTCATGAGCTTAAGTTAAAAAAAACGAACTGGATCCAGCTGGAGGCTACAGAAAGAAACATTTCTGGGAAAAAAATCCCCAATGTGTCCCAATGGGAGAAGGATTTGATCAAAGTTAAATGTTGATGATTGTTTCATTCTGAATTATCCTCATTCCTGGTCATGTAATCCAGAGCAAAAAATATGTCTTCCCTGTGCCTCTTTGTACAGATAAACAAGTGCAACACAAACACAAAGGGAGAACACACAAATAGGCATATGCATACACACATAAAGAGAAGGAACATATATTAGATCCTCTCTCATAAATACACGTAGGAACAACATTACACAAAATGTTCATTGTTAAAGAAATTGGAAAGTGTTTGTAGAATGCTTTCTCTAGAATGCTAATTATTTTATTTAAAAAAAATAGCGGTCCCATTAAGATTGTACACTTGAAAAGTTCACCAATCTGAATTTTTAATGTATACTTTGCTTTCATAAGAACACATAAACATGAAATCTGTGAAAAATCATTTTTATATATCTCTTATACCTCCCAGTACCTTCCAATCTATCCCAACATGTCCGTCACACACATTTTTTTTTCCTTTTCATAAAATTATTCTATTGTATAGAACCCTTCATAAACTAGATTTACCTGAAAATGTGGTATTATAATTTATGCACTTGGAAAGTCTGATTTTAATAACAACAGAGAAGAAATATTATATTTAAACATTAGGTAACTAATGTTAACGTTAAAAACGTTTCAGTAACATTCCACTTTTGAGCCCTGGTAGTGCAGTGATTAGAATGCAATATTACAGGCAAACTGCCCACAGTCTGGAGTTCAATCCTCAAAGGATCAAGGTTGATTCACCTTTCCATTCTTCCGAGGTTGGTAAAATGAGGATTGTTGGAGGCAGTATGCTGATATTGTAAACCACCCAGAGAGTGCTGTAAAACACAGTGGAACAATTTATAATTCTAAGTGTTACTGCTATTGCTATGCTACACATAGGGATAACCCACCAGAGTATTTCCCCATAGAAGAAAAATATTTCTACTCCATTAAAAATACATTTTAAGTGTTATATTATTATGATAGATGGAAAAACCCTTATATATTTGTGTATAATCTGAAAATATATAATCCAGAAATGGTTTCATTGTTTTGTCAGGTGTTTGTGAAAAGTAAAACTAAACACATTGCACTACTATTATTCACACGTAGTAGCAACAGTAATTGTAGCAGTATAGAAGAAAATAGACTGAATCAAAACATTGTACTTTCAGGATTATTTTCATACATATAATACTATTATTTCTGTATAAAACAAGAATGGATAAGCAAAACAATGATCGTTGCCAGAACAGCATAATCAGTAATTGTGGATCATCTGAGTGTATGTTGAATACCTGAGACAGAACTGGGCCAGTTTGTCTGGAGAGGAAAAGTTAATGGCTGGAATACACTGAGATTTGAAATCTAGGTGAATACTAGTTCTTGCTGAGAAAGAAACAAAGCAAAACAAAATCAAAATACTTGTGAAGTTTATAGAAGTTTAAATAATGATGGCTGTAGCTGAGGAAAGGACATGGGATGGATCTATTTTGGTCAAGTCAGTTGCCATATTTCACTAGTTTGGTTTGCCTAGCCTTTGATTCAATTTGTAAATAGAATTTGGAAAAAAAATATTTGTATGCTTTGACTGGTACACTTTACAAATGTTTGAGAAATGTGAAAAATGGAGGGCAGCACAAATTGTGTTTCAATTTGGGCATTCATTTTCATTTAGTTCATATTCAGTGCATTTGCTACAAAATGCACATTATATGCAATTGTCCATCATCTCTTGTTGAATCCTGATGAGACTTAAATCCTAATGACAGTGTTTTTAACTTCATCATCCCTCATAAGTATGTTTCTGTATTTTTCCAGAATTCCTGATACAGAGTTCAAAACCAGTTTTTTTCTACTTTCATCAAAAGGGGCCAACTGCCAAACCATTCAAGCTAAAGTAAATTATTAATCCAGTGGAAATTCGATTATATCCAGGTAATGAAACCAAGTGAATTCCAGAACCACTGAACTTAATAGCATTGCACTTGAACTCAAATGTTAATGATTGTAAATCTGAGGTGCCTTTATTAGTCATTTCTTACTTCAAATACTCATCATGCGTAATGGAATTGGGGTCTAATTCCATTGCTTGTTCAAAATGTGGAAGTAAGGTGATATATTCTGATTTAAGGGAGTTAAGTCATGTCTACTTAGCCCATCTTCAATTAGGTGAATAGAAACAGCTGCTATCCTGACTGCCTCTAGCTGCAATTGCCTTATTTAACATCACACACACATACACACACATATCCATGCACACAAACAAACGCGCATATGAGTTTTTACTGCTTTTCTGTTAAGCAGTTGATGTGAAAGTCAGACTTCATTCTCTCTCTTTATATAAAGGATATCTATAGTGTTGTAATGCTATCAGATCCACATATTCCAATAAGTGCCATGTTTCCCAGAAATAAGCACTTGGCCTTATTTTTGAGGAGGTCTTATTATTTTTGAGGTGCAGGAGGTTGCAAGGGTGGTCACCCCATGGCTGCTGCTGCATTGCAATATTTTCAGGGAGGTTTTATTTTAGGGGAAGGGCTTATTTTAGTGCATGTGCTAAAAAGCCCAATTGAGCTCCAGGGAGGTCTTATTTTGGGGAAAATAGGGTACACATGATTTAGGTAATTATTGTTCAGTCACTATTGTTCATGTCTGAGTCTTCATACCCTGTGGACCATAGCAAGCTAGGCACCCAATCCTCCACTGTCTCCTGGAATTTGCCCAAATTCATATTCATTGCATCAATGACACTATCTGATAATCTCATCCTCTGCTATCTGCTTCTCCTTTGGCCTTCAGACTTTCCCAACACCAGGTCTTTTCCACTCTTCTTATTAGGTGGTCAAAGTATTTGAGCTTCAGCTTCAGTATCTGTCCTTCCAAAGAACAGTCAGGATTGATTTCCTTTAGAATTGACAGATTTGATTTCCTTGCAATTCAAGGGACTCAAGAAGATTCACCAGCACCAATTCTTCAGCATTCATTCTTCTTTAGGCAGCTTCCTTCCTGGTCCAACTGTGATTCAGTTTAGCTATATATTACTTACATTATTATATCAATTTTATATGATGGCATAAATTCTACTGCTTCCCGGGCCATTTGGGTACATTATAGTGGTTTCCATTGCATTGGGGAACAGTATTGCCTCTCTCTGTGCTGGCAAAGTGGTTATAATACACTATTGGAGGCTAATTCTGCTGACTGCCAGCAGTTCGATCCTGAACAGCTCAAGGTTGACTCAGCGTTGCTTCCTTCTGAGGTTGGTAAAATGAGGACCCAGATTGTTGAGGGCAATATGCTGTGTCTGAAAACCTTTTAGAGAGAACTTTAAAACACTCTAAAATGGTATAACATGGATGCGGTGGCTCAGTGGCTAAGACGCTGAGCTTGTCTATCAGAAAAATCAGCAGTTCGGCGGTTTGAATCATTACTGCTGCATAACGGAGTGAGCTCCCATTACGTGTTCCAGCTTCTGCCAACCTAGCAGTTTGAAAGCATGTGAAAATGCAAGTAAAAAAAAAATAAGGACCACCTTTGGTGGGAAGATAACAGTGCTCCATGTGTCTTCGGCGTTTAGTCATGCCAGCCAAATGACCACAGAGACTTCTTCAGACAGTGCTGGCTCTTCAGCTTTGAAACGGAGATGAGCACCGTCCCCTAGAATTGGGAATGACTAGCACATATGTGTGAGGGAACCTTTACCTTATCTTTAAAGTGGTATATAACTCTAAGTACTATAGTTATTGCTCTCCCCAGGCCATTTTGTTTATTCTGATAAAATAAGAAGAAATGTAAGCTTTATCTCTTCATATTGAAAACAGGTATAAGTGATAAGTATAAATGTATTTGAATTCCAAGGCAATCTTGACTTCTAGTGACTGCCTAACTAGTCCCTGCAGTTGTTTTGACAAGGTTTTTCAGAAATTGATTGCTATTGCCTTCTTGGTAGGGCTGAGAGAGAATGACAGGCCCAAGTCATCTAGCTAACTTCCTGCCTAAGGTGAGACTAGGATCCAGTCTCCTAGTTTGTAGCTTAATTCTTGTAACACTACACCAAATTGGTGCTCATAAGTGATCCATAAGACACTTATTGGTCCTTGTATGTGCTGGAGAAATGCACCCCCAGGAGGCAAGGCTTTATCTGCCGGTCTGATCTGAATCATCCAGCCCCCAAAGTATTTTTAAGCTGGTTTTTCACTTCAAAATACAAAAGAAAATAATACAGTTCAAAATTGTTACAATGGATTAGTGAAATAATTAAAGCAAGAGAATCATAAACAATTGGGTCAGTCCTAAAATAACTACATCCCTGTGTGGGATGTTAAAATAGATAAAAGAGATTTTAGATAAAAGAAACAAAAATCTTTGTTGCTCTCCTAAAACTCAAAATATATCAAGGAAATTTCTTTGGGGAAAAATGATGCAATCTGAAAGTCTAAAAGGTAAAGAATTGCTCTGGATTATCTATCAAGTTCATTTCTGAAGGGGATAGATTTATTATTTTATTTATTTATTTATTTAATTTGTATGCCGCCCACTCTCAAAGAGACTCAGGGCAGTTTACAAGTAAAAAAGGGGAAGGGAAGGACATACAAAAACAAGACAACATTAAAAGATCACAACATTCACAATTTAGGATGGGGCTGGACAAATTCAACAGCCCCAGGCCTGCCGGAACAGCCAGGTCTTGGTTGCTTTGCGGAAGGCCGGAAGGGTAGTAAGGGTCCGGATCTCCACAGGGAGATCATTCCATAGGGCCGGAGCAGCAACAGAGAAGGCCCTCCCCGGGGGGGTCGCCAGCCGACATTGACCGGCAGATGGAATCCGGAGGAGGCCTAATCTGTGCGATCTTATAGGCCTCAGGGAAGTAGATTGCATAAAAACACTTCTGCTGTTGTATGCATTGCATGATTCATACTTTAGACAATTTTTTTAATTTTTTTAATAACCTAAATATAAGACACTTAAGACTTTACAAGCATAATGACCAGCTTTTACACTTTGCTCAGAAAAAAGCAGTAACACATATATAGGAAACAGTGCTAACAAAATAGAAATGAGTATCAAATCACTCTGCTTGGTGCATTTTCTGCTAACTGATGTAGGGGATAGTATTCAAGGAAATCTTTAGTGTTATTCTTAAAAAGGAAACTTAAAACAATCCACTTCCAGCATTGCTTTTGAGTATTTATCTACTGAAGTTAGATATGTTATTTTATTTTATTTTCCAGTTGAAATTAGTCCTGTTATTCCTTTTCTGCCATTATATGCTATGTTTAATTTGTTTTTGTGTCTTGTAAGCTACCCATAATTATATGTGATTTTAAAAGATTAAAAACAATTATTATTATTATTATTATTATTATACAATTGTATCACAGCGGCCAGTTGTTTCACCGGATTTGGCATTGGTTACTAGTCGGGCCCCACCCAGGGGCCTAGGACGTCGTAACGTATTTTCTTAATATGCGTGCAGATCCAAGCAGTGCGGCTTTTTGCATTTGACTGATGGTGATTTTGTCAATTTTTAACTGTTTTAAATGTAATTCCAGTGCTTTTGGAATAGCACCCAGTGTGCCAATTACCACTGGAATTACCACTGCTGGTTTGTGCCATAGTCGTTGAATTTCGATTTTTAAGTCCTGGTATCTTGTGATCTTTTCATGTTCCTTCTCGGCGACCCTGCTATCACCTGGTATTGCGATGTCTATGATTGTGACCTTATTTTTCTCAACCAGTGTGATGTCTGGTGTATTATGCGCCAGTATTTTGTCGGTTTGTATACGGAAATCCCACAAGATCTTGACCATCTGATTTTCGGTGACTTTTTCAGGCTGATGTTCCCACCAGTTTGTTGCTGTTTTAATATTATAATTTTTGCACAAATTCCAATGGATCATTTGGGCTACTGAATTGTGCCGCAATTTATAATCAGTCTGCGCGATTTTTTTACAGCAGCTGAGTATGTGATCAACACTTTCATCAGCTTCTTTGCAAAGTCTGCATTTGGCATCATCAGAGGATTTTTCGATTTTGGCCTTAATGGCATTTGTGCGGATAGCTTGTTCTTGCGCAGCCAGGATTAGTGACTCTGTTTCTTTTTTTAATGAACCTGTTGTTAACCATAACCAAGTTTGTTCACTGTCCACTTTATCTTTTATTTTTTCCAGAAATTGGCCATGCAGTGCTTTGAAAAACAATTATTATTATTATTATTATTATTATTATTATTATTATTATTATTATTATTATTATTACAACAACAATAGCAACATAATCCTTTTGTCCTCTTTGGATGAGAGTAGTGAATGAGTGACACTAGAATAGGCTCTGCATAATCTAGCAATGGATGCAGCTGGATTTTAAGCAGTCTTCAGTTCAAACATTACTTCTAGAAGTAAAACTTGAAAGCAGCGGTCCCCAGCCTTTCCATCTCTGCAGACAGGTGGTGGTGGTGGTAGAAGTGGCAAGAGGGGGAGAAAGGAGGTGGTATTGTATGCCAATGCAGCTTAGTGAGATATCCTACCACTTGTGGGGCCTGGTTCCCAATAGGCGACGGCCCGATAATTGGAATCCCTGAGCTTGAAGTTCAGAGCAACTTTCATAGTTCCTGTTTTTGTTTGAATTATGTCTAGAGTATGTATACTGCATCTATTGCAAACCTACCAGTCTACATTTAGATAGAATACTATTACCCTTGGTATTAGAAAAAGAAGGAAAGAAATAAAAGGCAGGATGAATTAAAAAGAAGAAGAAAATGGACTCCACTTAAAAGAGTATGTATTTTAATCCATTTTCCCCTAAGTCATGGTTTTCCAAACTATGAAGTGTGCCTCCCTTGGGTTGGTGCAGACAGAGTCAAAGAATGTGTAGGAACCTTTTAGCTGTACCTTTTTATGATGAATCCATCTTTTTCTAAATACTATTGTCAATAACAAGATAGTTCAGGAGGCATGACCTTTCATTTTTCATTTTTATGTCTTTATAGTTTAATTGGATTGTTTATTTATTTATTATTTATTTAATTAATAAAGTTTAATTGCATTGTTTGTTTATTTCAATTTTTGGATTTTTAGAGAAGGTGTGTACATTAAGATTTCACTAAAGGAGATGTGATGACAAAAGGTTAGGAAACCATGCCCTAAATTATTATTGCTAAATTATTAGCAAGGGCCCTCAGCAGTCTTCCTGCTTGTAGAAGTACCTTCAGAAAATGCCTTCTCAAATCTTATTTTGTGAAATATTACACCGAAATAAGAATTAGTGATGATGAAGCACCCCTAACAATATAGTGGGACTTTAACGTAACTTTTCAGAAGATGTTGATCTGAATACCAAATCTATATTTTTGAAATATCTGAAGCAATAAAAGGAGATCCAAGGAATGCCAACTGATATGCTAAGTTTCAGTTTTATTTATTTTTATTGAATGACTACACCCTCTTTTTATCAATAGATGGTGCTCAAAGCATAAAAGTAAAATAATAGAGTTAAAATGTAATTTAAAAAGTCATTAAAATTCATTAAAGAAAATCCATTTTAATGCCCATATGAATAAAACTTCTGCTTGCTGACATTATCATAAAAAGTATGCTTGACTTCCATTAGCTTGACGTTGCCATTCAGTCCACCAATATGCTTAAGATCCCTAGCTGTACATCTCTAACTCTGGTTGGAGAATCAATGCTATAGAAGTGCTTACCCAGTATTTGGAGGGTATGAAGGTCTGGATGGAGAAGAACAAGTCACAACTCAACCATACAAAGAATGAGTGCCCCTGGTGTTTATGTTTCCTAATTTCAGAGCCATCCCACCAATAGTTTTAAATGAGGTGGCACTCCTCAGATAGAGTTGGTGTGCACACTGGTTTTTCTGGACTTACAACTCATGCTTCAGTAGTGGAAGTCATGACTTGAAAGATCTTTCCATTGATCCATTTTGTGCACTAAGTTCATTCATGTTATAGGGGGTTTCTCCTACTCATGCTTTAGTCATTTATTGTCTGGATTACTACAGCACACTGTATTATACATGTACTCAGAAACTTCAACTAGTCAAAACTAAGACGACAAATACATTGTTGGGTTCACCAAGGATTCTCCAAGCTTCAGTGCTTCTGTAGTGGTACTGAAAAGTTTCTGAGTCCATTTGAATTTTCAGAATTTCTGCATAAATATGATCTAAAACATGATGTTTTCTAAACAAGTCCTAAAACTAGATAAAGAGAGCCCAATTAAGCATGTGAGTCAAAAACATTTCTTCAAATATATTGTACATAATCCAATTCATAAGCAAGCTAAAGTTATGCAAATACTTTGTGTTAGACAATGTAGATACAGGAAGAGGATGAAAAAAGAAACTTTAGAAAAATTCCATTCTTCAGAGTCAAAAGTATACCATTCTTGGCAGGAAATAATTAGTGTTGGGGATAATTTCATGCACCTCTTCGATAATTGAAGGCTTTATTACATTGTGATTATGAGATTTTTCCCAGTGATTCTATAGCAACCAAACATGGTTATAAGACGTGAATATTAGTGTAGTCAATTCACATAGAATTTGTATAATGCTCTATGGATGTAAAGCTTAAAATTTAGGTTTACCCTATTTGGGCTGCAAAATTCTGGAGAATTACTAGGCGGTACCTAGCAAAACATACCCAAGTAACAAACCTTTTGCTTCCAATAGAAATGAATATATGTAGCTCAGGGTCAAAATGTTGAATCCTTAGTGCTCTTTGAGCATGATCATTTGCTTGCAGATATTTCATTACTCACTGATAGTGTTACCTAGTTAGGTAATGAAACATTTTCAAGCAAACAACCAAACTAAGAGAGCATCAAAAATATTTTGTGGCCATCTAGTTGTCAATATTTCTTTCTGATGAGAAATGAGGATTTTGTCTCTCGTTTACCAGTTATTATTGCCACTTCTAGTTCATTATTTTTTTTAAAAAAATATATTGTTATTTCTTCATGTGATATATTTGATGCTTTATTTGACCGTTTCCCACAGAATACCTATTAGGACACTTGAAGGAATAGAGCAATTCAGTATATGCATTCTAGCTTTACAATATTCAAATTCTTTCTCTTTTGTATTAGGTGCCTACTGTGCATCTAATAAAAAAAATATTACTATTACTACAAATAGCTACCCTATTTGGACCACAAAAATCCAGATAACCACTCAATGGTGTGTGTGAGTGAATGAGTGAGCATGTGTGTGTGTGTGTGTGTGTGTGTGTGTGTGTGTACTAATCTTAATGGGATAGTCTTAGCTACAAATATATTTATAAAGGTCTTTCCATCTTCTTTTGGATATTGAATGCAATTTTTAAATTGCTGTTAGAAAGCTAGCTTTGTGTCTTGGTTATTATGGTTCAAAATTATTTTACAGTCAATAGATATATCTATAATTAGTATACATAATGAATTATTGGTAATGGTAATAATAGAAAGAAGTTTCCGTCAAAGAAAAGCCAAGACTTTATAGTTACTGAATGGAATCTTGAATTCTGATAGCCTGAACTATAAAATTAATGCAAATTATTCTTAGGTGTCCCCTGACGGTGAGATGTTTGAAAGCATTGGTTTCTTTTTTTAGTCTCTTCCCTTGTGAAATCCAGAGAGCTAGATAATGCAGCATCATTGCAATTCTCCATGCATCTGTAACAGTACAAATGTTTTAGAGATAAACTGATTAATTTTTAACTGTGACTTTACTCTTGGCAATTCCAAGTCTTCCAAAAAAAATTTGAAATATAATTTAAAGAAAGTAGAAGTAGGAGTATTTGTAATAATCACTTGCTGGCTAATTATTGTGCACTATGTGAACCAATGTAGTGTAGTAGTACTTAAAGTGCTGGATTTGGTTCACGTCCTCAATCAATATTCATTCAGTGAGATTTAGAAGCCAACTCTCAGCAAGTCTGGGAAGCTAACATTTATTGGCAATAAAAACAGTAAAATGAAATAAAGAAAAAAAAAAGACCTGGACATCTAAAACAATTGAATGCATTCAAAGAAAACCAACAGAGCCTTGATAGTTACCTTAAGCCCAGCCTGGGAGCAAAGATAAGTTTTCAAAAATTGCAGAACAGCTGAAAAATGAGGACTTTATGGATCTCCAGGAAGATGCTATTCCAGAGGGCAAGCACTGTGACAGAGAATAAATATCTTCTTGGTTCTGATAGATGACACTGTTTTATAGAAGGGACCTAAAGCACAATAATTATGTCAGATCTTACTGAGCTGGCAAAACTATTAGAGGTAGGTGGCCTGAAAATAACAAGACTCTATCCATAACCAGCACCTTGAATTGCACCTAGCAGCCAACTGGTGCAGCTCATGAAGCAACACATGGATATAATGTGGTGCATCCTTCAACCACCACTCAATTGTATTCTGGACCAGCTGCAGCCTCTGAGTAGACCTCAAGGGCAGCTCCATCTGGAGAGCATTCTTGTAGTCTGTTGTGACCATGAAGTTGCCTTTGGGAATTTGGCCCAGTCATTCTCTTTCAGTTTAATATAGTTCACAGTATTGCTCCTGTAGGGATAAAATAATGGGAGACACTGTTTCCTCCAAAGTCAGATATTTTGATTACTTAAAAGTCAGCTAAAAATGCAAAATAAAATAAAATAATAATGATGATTTTATAGGCAGATGCTCAAGTGCAAGACATTTTTAAATGAATGTTTCCTTTTCTCTTTCATAGGTTATAAGACAACTACAATAAGTCTATGAGAAAAGAGAAGGAATAAAAAATGCAACAATGAAAGTAGATATTGTAGCTGGGATCAAGACAAATAACCAATGAAAGATAATAAAGTGAGAGATGATAAAGAACTGTTAAATATGTTAGGATCAAAAACAAACAATTTCCCACCCCACCCCCTCAAAACCAAAGGCAGCCTTCTCACTTAGTGCTTTCCAAATCTGCTGGATCTTAAATTCCAACAGACTTTGATTCTATTCATAAAACTGCTGATGGAACAGAGATGATTTCTGGGTTTCACAAAAGCTGCATTGATAAGTAGCCACATAAGAAAACAGATATAATTTATACAGCTGTGGGTAGGGAACATTTTCAGGACCAGCGTGCATTCTATTGCATGGGCCTGAATTTATCCAGTGATCAGCATTCAGTGGATTTTATACTGGGCTTTTACATCCTGTGTATTGTCACATTCAGCATTATAATTAATCCCTATCTCTGAATTATGTGATTATAAATGAACTTCCTTCTGTAAAGAGGAAGATAGAGCAGCATGTTCCTTCTGAAATTTTAAAATATGTGGGACTACAGCTGGTGTATTAGGTTTTCAATGGTATGTAATCCAGCCTGATATAATTTTGTTTCATTTATTTGCAGACATCGGATTGTATTTTGCTTTATCCATAAATAGGTTTATAATGAATGTAAAAGTAATAGCCAATTATATCCACTAAAATAATAAAGTAGCAGAAACACAGTAGGGCTTTTTTATGGAAATATTTTCCTGCTATATAGTCTTTTCAAGGGTTTTGCAGAAGAAAAGAGAAGAAAAGAAATAAAGAAGTCAGCCTTTGGAAAGATTTAATAATGTTAACTATGAGTATGCTCCATTAGACAAGGTATCTCAGATTAGTAGGGCAATTTCCAGGGTTTCTGGATTCAGAGTCCCTAATTCACCAAAGAGTGTATATTATCAGATTTAAAACAAAAAGTAAGAATAAAAAAAAATATTTCAGATATTTTTGCTACAAACCATTTAGAGTTTCAGTGAGACTTATTTTCAAGAAAGTCGTGCACACTTTACAGCCTTACTTACATATAGATTCCATCATCTGAAAGCTTATGATTGATTCACGTTTGTGGAAAATCCATTGAAAAAAATATAGAAGCACACACACAAAAAAGAAAGTCTGTTACTTTCTTAAAACATCAAACATACTATTAATATACTCATCCTGTTTCTTTATATCTGTTCAACATAATTATCCATTTACAGGCAACATTCCAGATTTGGCAGGAATTTATTTAAAGCAGGAATCCTCAACCCCTGGGCTATGGACCAGTACCGGTCCATGGCTGTTAGGAACCAGAGACGCACAGCTAGAGGTGAGTGGCAGGTAAGCAAGTGAAGCTTCATCTGTATTTGCAACTGCTTCCCAGTGCAAGAATCATCGCCTCAGTTCCACCTTCTTTAATTTTTTGTTTTTATTTTGTTTTGTTTTATTTTTTATGTATAATGCTCACTGAAGATGGCATTTATGAGGTGCAATGACAATAAAGCAAAGCAAAGCAAAGCAAAACTAAACTTAACTTAACTTAATTTAACTTAACTAAACCTCAGATCATTAGGCATTAGATTCTCACAGGAGAATCCCTACTGTAAACTTTGCGTGTGAGGGATCTAGGTTGCACTCCCCTCTTCCCCGATCTGTGGAAAAATTGTCTTCCACAAAACTATTCCCTGGTGCCATAAATGTTGAGGAACACTGATTTAAAGCATACTTTATGTTTTGGTGTAGTACTTAAAAGCCACTCTTGGTCCAGTGGAAGTGATTGGTTAAATTAAAGAATGAGCACGGGCAGCTTGACTTGTCTATTCAGAAATGTTTCTGCATGTGTTTGTCCAAGTGAGTCTCTTACTCTGAGATTACCTGATTTAAAATGCAAAAGTTATTTAGAGTCCAGGTAACATATTCATCTACCTATGTCCCCCTGGGCCTTTGAGGTGATAAGAATGATATAATTTTGTGGTACTTGAAATTCTTGGGAAACACAAATGGGAATTATATTGTAAGTTATTTTGTCAGCCTTCGTTTCTGTAAGAATAGTGGTACATGAGAAGGACCAGCTTGAATTAGACAAATCCTCCACTTGTTCCAACATTCCATTCTCATGAAGGCTGAGTAGAAGCACACAAGCACAGTGTAAGTACAAAAGCAGGCTTGTATTTGGATTTTCTATCAACTCATTTTATTGAAATGCCTTCTCTCTGCTCGGTTTTTGATTTTCACATTCATAAATTAATGTGTACTCTTTGCAGAGTAGCCTTTTAAGCCACAGGGATGCGTATCATTGTGGCTTGCCAGAGGGTTGTCATCTGGCAGAGATTTTACTGCAGCATTGTTAAAATACATATGAATGCCACATGCAATTTGGTGTGTTTGTAGCAGGGCACTTGAGCAAGAACTACTGATTAAAACTGAGTGGTCATTTACAGAATTTAATGAATGCAAGACATAGAATCTGATATGAGGTATATAGCAAGAAGTCAGCTGTGAGTCATCGTATCCAAGCCATATTGGCTTAACTATAACATTTATAAATTATAATCAGGGGTAGGTTGCTGGGGGGTCACATGGATTCAGGCAATCTTCTAGCTACGATTTTGCCCAGTTCGGCAAACCCCCAAATGCCACCACTGGATGGCCACACCCCTCCCCACTCACCCCTCCCCTCCCAGGTGTCTCCATGCAGCCTGTTCATCATGCCAGGTAAGTACAGGGCCTATGCAGAGGCTCAGGGAGGGAGGAAATGGCCTACCAGAGGTTCTGGAAGTCCAGAAATGGGCCAGTTTCTGACTGCCAGAGCCCAAGCGAAGCAGTTTTCGCCCTCTCAGAGGCTTGAGGAAAGTCTTCAGAGCTTGGAGAGGGTAAAAAATGCCCCCCCACCATGGTACAGGATGCCAACCAGGTCACGCCCAACCAGAAATGGGCCAGCAAATCCATTGCTGCAATTTTTGAAGCCCACCCCTGATTATAACTTAATAAAAGTGTCAAGATCCTTTACACTGGTATAGCTAATATAGTAATTAAAAGCTATTACTTCCTTATCTGAAAGCATGAACAAAAAAATAAAATAAAAAGTAGAGCAAATAATTGCTGTCACATCCTGTACATAAGGAGAAAGTCATTTCGGAATTTAGAAGCAGTGACTGGGACTTCCTGACGTCCAAGTCATCACCAAATGAGATGGATCAACTAAAGGTGGATTTATCATGTTGACTATAAAGGAGATCATGTCTGCACCCTGTGGGTATGTGTGCCAGGCTGGCTGGGGAATTCTGGGAGTTGAAGTCTACAAGTCTTAAAGTTCCCAAGTTTGGACACCCCTGGCATAAACAGTACTTTAAAAAAAATGTTTAGAGTTTTTAAAAAACACAATGCATAAAAATGTCAGTAATGGAGGAAGACCCACATAAAAAATGTAAGTTTCCGTGTGACGTCTACAATGTGCCTAACTTGGAGATAAGTGTAAGTCAGAGAAGAGGTTATCCAATAGAACTGGTATTGCTGCAGAAAAGGCTGTGCAAAAGGCTGTAAGAACTTATATGGAGAGCAATCATTCCTCTTAAAGCATGTGTTGTTGAAAATATTCTTCAAACTGCTTTGATCCCAAGTTTTTAGGACTTTTGGCATCAATATTAACACTTTGAACCTGGCTTGATAGCAGACTATAAGCCTAGGCTCATTTTATAATGTTAAATCGATCTTTGTTGTCT
The DNA here is from genome assembly GCF_009769535.1 of Thamnophis elegans. Taxonomy (NCBI): domain Eukaryota; kingdom Metazoa; phylum Chordata; class Lepidosauria; order Squamata; family Natricidae; genus Thamnophis; species Thamnophis elegans. Next base: position 104,101,584 of record NC_045541.1, on the reverse strand, counting down.
TGAACTGTTTTGTACATTCATTAATTGGTGCCAAAGGACTGCAGTGTTTAGAAAAACTATACATGAATTGAGAGCTTTTGTTTGACTGTTTTCTTAAAAGTGGCTTGGTTTGCCACTGGCTCTAATATATCTACCTTCTGATTCTGTTAGTCTCTACTCCTAATTACACCAAATTCCATTTCTGCAGTTTCATTTAAGAGGACATGTTAAATAAGATTTTTTAAAAGCTAATCATTCCAAATATCAATGTCTCTGCTATTATGTTTGTTATGGACATAGCAATTCATGTGCTCCATGGGGGAAAAAACAATAGTATGGGAAATATGTATAGTAAAGTGAAAGAATTCTAATTCAGAGTCTACTAAAGGAATCAAAGAAGCAGTAAAAGGTTGTATTTTCACAGGTAACCCACACAACTTCCTTACTGGGTTGTAGAGGAATTTTCAAGAAGTTAGCCCAGCATAAAATGAGAGGAGAGATAAACAAATCCACTGTGGCCTTAAGTCATGAAACATTTAGCAGGAATTTGTCATATGTGCAAATGTTTATCTTCTTTTCCTTAAGGAAGGGAGCTATGCATATCATAACCAAATACCAAATCAAGGAAGTTGCATTATACCATCTTAATAAATGCTTTCCATTGATTCAGTGTCATCATATCAGAGTGTGACATATGCTTTCTATCTTTGCACAATAAAGCTTATTAAGATTTTTTTAAAAAATATAAAAATTAAACAAAGAATTCTTGGAGTTCCCACCTCTCTGATATAATCCAGTCCCAAACTACCTGTACAAAGACAAATCCCATTACATGTGGTTTCATTTTTAAAAATGTGGTGTTAGCTTCTCCATGAAGAATTGGCCAAAGAGTGGGGAAAGAGTGCCCCTACAGTTGCTTCTCTTGATTTTCTCTGTGTAGAACTCTGTGGTATGGGAAGAAGGGTGTATTTTATGCCGCATGAATGTTTGCTGTTCTCATTCTGATAATCAATGAGATGTAAAATTGCAGCGATTCCATGCTGCCTAAAGCCTCTGCTGATAAACCTCATTTGGTTTGTCAGAAGGCATAAACCACTCATTAGACCACATCATTAGCTAAGCTTGCCTTTAATGTGAAGGAAATGTGAATGAGGCCTTTTTTCCCCCAAGACAAAGTTTTACTGTTATAACTTTAAAGAAAGTGCATCGAGAAGCTGCTTTCTGCATTCAAATACAGTGGAAGTTGGTGCATATGAACCCAATTTTTTTGTTCTTTCCCTCAGTCTTTAACTAGCAGGTAATGTTTATAGGAAGAATGTGAACATATTGCTGGGATGCTGGTTACAGCTAATAGTATTAAAATATCTGGCTTGCATTTTTCTGGAAAAAAAATATTTTTTTAAAAAAACAAGCTCTGTAAAAGACATCTATTTCTCCTTCTTATTTTCAGATGCTTTAGAATTTCTTTCAGCAATCTATTGTTGCTGTTGTCAACTGTTCTTTTATTGCTCTTCAGCCTCTCATTTTCTGATTAGAGGAAAAAAAGATTCATAGGAGGGATTTCCTTAGAATTCAGTTGACATATAAGCAGGAAGAAGGCTGCAAACTGTAGGACAGATGATTGCTCAGTGAAACACAAAACCTATTAGTACCGTTCAGCTGTCTTGTAACAAAGAGAAGTGTAAGAACCTTTTCTGTCAGAAGAGGGGCTGCCTTTTTTCCCCTTGTTCTTTCTGAAAAAGAGTTGGGGGACAAAGGCAAAGGCAAATTAGAAAAGCAGGAAGAGTATCTTGCAGTTTGATTGCCTCTCCCTGGCCTTCTATTTTTTTTAAAAAAATACATTGTATTTGACACAATCACAATCTTGTCTTCCACAGATTAGAACACATCTTATAACTCTCATTCCCTTGCCTATTGATATACCCCTGGGTTGGATTCACATATTTCATTACATTTTCTTCAGATATCCCCATTGATGTTTCTAGGAAGTGGTGCAATGGCTCAGTGATTTAAGACACTGGGCTTGTCAGCTGGAAACCTGACAGTCCAGGTTCAAGACCTGACCATCCATTCATTGCCCTAGCTCATATCAATCTAATGATTGGAATGCAGGCAAATGCAAGTAGATATTGTTTGTTTGTTTGTTTGTTTGTTTGTTTGTAGTTTATTTATAGGCCGCCCTTTTCCCTGAGGGGACTCAGGGCGGCTTACAATCAAAAAAGGAAGGGGAGTGTAGGACAATACAAAAAAAGAAATGTGCACAAAGTAAATTAGACAATAAAACTCAACATTCACTCAGCATTCGGGAGGGGCGAAATAAGATTATCCCCAGGCCTGACGGGTTAGCCAGTTCTTGAGGGCTGTACGGAAGGCCTGGACAGTGGTGAGGGTACGAATCTCCACGGGGAGATTGTTCCATAGTGTCGGAGCCGCAACAGAGAAGGCTCTCCTCCGAGTAGTCGCCAGTCGGCATTGACTGGCGGATGGAATACGGAGGAGGCCAACTCTATGCGATCTGATGGGACGCAGGGAGGTAATTGGCAGAAGGCGGTCTCTGAAATAGCCAGATCCACTACCATGGAGCGCTTTATAGGTGGTGAGTAAGACCTTGAAGTGCACCCGGGGACCAACAGGTAGCCAGTGCAGCTCACGGAGGATCGGTGTTATGTGGGTGAACCGTGGTGCGCCCACGATCACTCGCGCGGCCGCATTCTGGACTAGCTGAAGTCTTCGGATGCTCTTCAAGGGCAGCCCCATGTAGAGCACATTACAGTATTCCAGCCTAGAGATCACAAGGGCTCGAGTGACTGTTGTGAGGGCCTCCCGATTCAGGTAGGGCCGCAACTGGCGCACCAGGCGAACCTGGGCAAATGCCCAGGTAACACTTTAGTGGGAAGGTGAACTCTGCAATGTCATGCTGGGCACATGATCACAGAAACAGCTTTGGATTGTACTGGCTCAATGGCCCTTGAAACAGAGAATAGCACTACCCTCTATAGTTGGAAATGACTAACAGGAGTCTCTATGGATTTTACTCTGGTAGCCATTGCCAACTATAGAGAGTAGTGCTATTCTCTGCTTTTTAAAAAAAAAAATCCATATATGCTTATAGAGCAGTGGTGGATTCTGGATCCCATTGCAACCGGTATTCTGCAATGGGGCTTGGCATCCACCATGTGCACCTGCGCAGCACATGCATACTTACCACCCACGATACTCCAGCTGCTTGGCAGGTGCCATATACTCTGTGTGCATGCGCGAAAGCTCCGAACGGCTCAAATACAGGTAAGGAAGGTGGGCAGGCCCTCCAGAGCACCATACCAGAACGGTACGTGGTACTCCCAGCAGGCACCGGTACACCCGTACCGGGGTGTACCAGTCATATCCCACCACTAGAGGGTGATCGAGGGATAATTGTGGATATAGCAAGAAATTGAAATGATCTGGGACTGTTCAAATCCCCTCAAGGGCTAAGCTGTAATGGATTTATTAGCCTAACACAGTACAATATTCACCAAGTCTCTGAAAAGAACCTAACATTCCATGTTAAAAGGTGAAAAGTGACTAATCACACCCAGTGAACAACTATTTTCCATAAGTTATAAGCATCCATCAAATTATTCATGAATTCATGAATCATTATGAATGAGGAAAAATGTTTAGATATTAACAGATTATTTCGTGGAAATATATCAACTGGGACAAATAGCTGAATCCTCTGTATAAATACTTGGATAACTTCACTCAGACTATTGAAGCAGAATGATATAGAAAGATGTTCAGGCATATGGAGAAATACTTTTGATCTTCAGTACCTGGGAATTGACTGTAGTTTTGATGGGCAATTTTTCATAATTTGTTTTACTTCTTACAGACTCCGTCTTCTTGTCGGTTGCTTCTCTGTTACAGAGTATATTGAGGGTTATTTGGTAGCAGTTTATAACAGAAAAAGATCTAACCTTTGCTTTCTTGATCCTCCCTGAAGCACTTCTTTTTCACTTTGCGCAAAAAGCAAATTAATGTATAATGCTACTGAAACACTGAAGTTTTTACTGCTGCTATTTATTTTAATAAGAACAATGTGTTTCATCTTTTGTTGTTGTTGTTGTTGTCCCTAACCTACTTGAATGGACTAGCTGCATTTTGATGATGAATTACCTGCAGTCTGTGACTCTAAACACATTTACCAGGAAATAAATCCCACAGAGATTGTATAAACTGCTCCTTAGGACAAACCATAGATTCATTTTCTGAGGTGAAGAAAAATTGATCCAGTTTTTGAATCAGAGTTTCTTTTATTTTCTTTTTTTTTTGGAACATTCTACATTTTTTTCTTGGAAGGGAGAAATTTTTTTTAATGTATAATTTTATTGGAACTAACCAAATGTTGTTGTAGCAGTTTGATCTAGTAGTTAAGGCACCAGGCTAAAAAAAAAAACAAACAAGGAGGCCATGAATTGAAAGTCCTGCCTTAGCCATGAAAGCCAGCTAGGTGACTTTGGGCCAGTCACTCTCTCTCAGTCCAACTCACCTCATATGGTGATTTTTGTGAGGGAAATAGGAGGAAGGTTTGTTGGATATGTTTGCCACCATGGGTTATTCATAAAAATAGTAAAGGCAAACAAACAAATAAGTAAACAAACAAAACGTACAAAACTTTTCTGGAGCTGACTACTAGCAGGGTCCAGCAATAGCAGAATCCAACTTGCTGACTACTAGCAGGGTCCAGCAATAGCAGAATCCAACTTGCTTAGGGCTTTAATAGATAGTGGAAGAACTCCACTATCCTATATACCCAGGGATGGGTCCTGGCTGCCGCTACTGCTGGTTCACTTAGAAATGCCCCCTCCCCCATGTGTGCGCTGTGCACGCATGCACAGTGAGACAAAAATTGCTCAGTGCATTTGCAGAAGGCAAAAACAAGATGGCGGCACACACAACGCCGCCGAGAGAACTGGTTTGGGGGCATGGCAGGCCTGGGTTGCTGCCAGTTCCAGTGACCCAGGCCGCCAAGCTACTACCGGTTGGCCAAACCAGTCCAAACTGGTTGGAACCCACCTCTGCATATACCACTCCCGTAGGCTTACTTGAAAAGTCCAAAGTTATCTAAGAACAAAACTGAGGCAAATCACTTCCGATAAGATGTCAAGAAAATATCTGGACACATCCACAAAGTCACTACAAGCTGAGTTGAATTGAAATGAACTTTAAGCTTTAGTTTTACTGTGGGAAAATTGTTGTGATAAAGAAATTAAATACATTCATTTTTACATTATGGAGCACTCTGTTAACTTCATTGATGCCCAAAGTGATTTGTACTATAGCAGAAGTAATGCATCATGTATAAAACCCTTCATGGTATAGGAAATAGTTACTTATGGAACAATGTATTTTAATTGTTTTGTCCACCGAATACAGAGAATGGTGTATGTATAATTCTTCAGTGATTCTAGAACTCCTTCAAGCCTGGCTCTTTCTTCATTTGGGAACAATTAGTTAGTGTGTTTGTGAAGCCCCTGTTGTGTGTGTTTTTTAATTGTTATGGTTGTTCTTTTTAATGTACATGGTTGTGTTTTTAACCATTTTAATTGTATAATCCAATATTACAGTATATAAGATAAACAGACCATTTTAGAATGGGTGATCATAAATATTTTATAAATATTATAATAATTATAATTATAATAGCACCTTGGGTGCAGACTCAAAACAACTGGATCACCTCTTGAACACCATCTACATTAACAAATTCACTATTAGTCAATTTTAAAAGGCAGCATTGCTTGCAACAGTTTACATCCTGTGACAATACCTTTAACACAATCAGACATCGACATCTGCCTATCACAGGTCCGTAGAAAGGAGTTGATAGGTGGATAAAAATGCTGATTCAGTCTGAACATCTGAGTGGATGTGCAATAAACCATAATAATGAATAATGAAAAATTATTGATACAAGTGGAGGAGAGAGAATACCCATATACATATCATTTTATATAAAATACATACATTATTAAATAATATTTTTTTTACTTTTCATTCATAGATTAACTGAATTCATTTCTTGTTGGACAAAGAAGGATGTTTTTTAAAAAAGGAAACTAATTCTTTGACTTAAAGACTTTATATTTTCATAAGTGATTTTCATCAGTGATTTTTAATTAAAACCTATGCCATAAAGGGCATGTTCAGAATTTAAACCCATTGGTTGACTGTGATAGTGGTGGAAGGGCTGACATGAACATGATAATGACTGATGAAAACTGAATTGTACTTTGAGTACATAGACACACTTAAATTGATTTGACTTTGTTAATAATTTTAAATTTGCTACTTATGAATTTAGTCCAAATTATTTCAACAATTTAGTGTAGGATTTCTTTTGAATTTGCCTGCTTTGCAGTTTAATGGAAACTGCCCTTCTGGAAACTATACACAAACTATTCAACTTTTTCCATCTTTTGAAATGTAACTTAGGTATAAAAATGTGTACAAACGTGTATTTGCTAGGAAACTGGAATTCTATAACAACCCTGTCCTGTATCTATTCTTAACAGCATCAAACCACCAGATTTTAGGCTTTTCTCAACCATAAAGAACACTGATATTGAGCAAAGATTTTTTTCTGGTTATCTGAGAGAAGCTTTTTTGATGTTTTAATGCACATGATTTCAGTGTGATTTCTAATGCAAGAATGGATAATAAGAATGACTGATAAGCTATGTATATATGTATACAACTACTTTTCAATGTAATTTTTGGATCCATGTAGTTGTGATTTTCATAGAGAAAAAGAGAGATACCTAGTAGAATCCTCCTATTAACTTTGTATCTTAAATTTACTGAAGTTTAATATAATGCTATTTTTGTTTAATACAAGTCAGTTTTGCTTTTATGACTTTCAATATTCTGTTAATCACTTCCTCCTTCATTGATGAAATACAAACATAATTCAGCCTTTACAAATTCTTATACCAGCACTGAATATTATTTTGTGAATGATATTGAATTCAATATTCTCTTCCTGTTTTAAACAGGTTAAGACTATGAAGAAAGACTGGCACTTTGACACAAGTGGGTTGGCTTCAATCTTGCTATCCCCCCAAAAGAAGTCTTGTGTGTGTGGGACTCAAGCAAGTAGAATTACTTCTAGAGTACCTTCCTAACAGGCCAGGAATTAAGAAGGGTAGAAGATGGACTAAGTATTCTGGTAGGTTGTTTACTTACTCTAGTAATTTCTACAAAACCTCTTGTTTAATTGCTGTACATAATATAATGTCCCAAATTTATCATAACTGCGTGGTTATGAAGTTGTATAGACATATATAAACCATTTACTCATATTCTAAAGAGAGAGAGAGAGAGAGAAAATGACCTGAAGGCATAAAACCTGACCTCTCTAATTTAGTGGGGCTTTGGCATTATGGTCAAAATGTTCTAAAACTCTCTCACCCTCTCCCTCCCTCCCTCTCCCTCCCCCTCTCCCTCCCTCTCTCTCTCTCTCTCTCACACACACACACACACACACACAAAGTTCAGTGTAGTTTTGTAGCTAAATTGTTTATTTGGAACCCTGTTTTGACATATTTTGAAATTCAACAAGCATTTGAAGTAAGTATTATATGTTGCTTCATAGGAAGCCAATCCTTGGTGATGTGACTGTTCAGCATATAAGGCTGACAGGAGTAACAAAACAAGGATCATCAAAGCTTAGAATTGACATCCTGTGGATTTGACACAAAGCTCTGAGATGGACTCTGAAATGATGTTGTTAAGAAATGAGAAATAGAAAACCTCTGCAATTGATGTGACTTTTTCCTCTTGAATCATCTACTCTGGTGGCAGTGATTTCAGCATCTGCATCTTTATGTATTTCGGTGTGATCTCTGGTTTTGAATTCTTCCTGGAAAGCAGACAAGAAAACCATGCCAACAGCAAACGTGTGTGTGCATCTGTGTGTGTGTGCGCATGCACATGTGCATTTGTACTTGTGTATGCATGCACATTAGATGGCTTTTATCTGAAGCAGATGCTAGCATGGAATGCACATTAACTGGGAACAGAAATCTGTAAAGAATACTGGCAGATTTGGTTGATGATGTCTTAGAGATCTAGCATTTTAGGTTGTAACATTTTCATGTTCCTTTATCTCATCCTCAGATTAGTGTTATTGACAATATATCCACCTATATTTGTTTGTTTATATTTCATATTTCTTAACTGTCCATCTCAGAGGGTTATAAATATTAGTCATAGAGTGCTAAAGTGGGGTATACGAAAAGGTCCTAAGGTTGATCTCCAGCACCTCCATGAGAAATTGAGCGGGGGGGGGGGGGGAATTGCATGTTGAAAAATTACTGATAATGGTAATTTACTGATAATTCTGGACTAGATGGACTAAAGGTCATCATCTAAACTTTACGTAGTGTTCAGTTTTCCTTGTTCTTTGGTCCTCCTTCATTAGAAAAATCTCATTATCTTGTACAAACTTTAATAGTGGAAAAAGTGAGCATATTCTATTTGTTTGCATCATTAATGTATTTATGCAAGAACAAACATTTTTGAGGGTACACAAGAACAAAATCCAATTAAAAGATGGAAGAAGGAGATGACTGAGCAAGGAATAACATTAAAGGAGGATATGGCTGAAGGATCTGACTTCCTTTATACTACTTGGAGGACCCTGAATAGATTAAGAGTTGTGCCTAAATGTAAAACCAATGTGCTCAAGTGGATGCTCTTAGCAGATAGCAACTTGCTATGTGAATGTGGAGTTCACAGGGCCCAGCCCATCTGCTGGTATATTTACTACTACCAGAAACATGTACTAGTAATTACTTATTTTTGGCCAATGACAAAGTCAAGAAAGATGCTTCATTCTGGCACTTTAAAGATTGATTTAGAGAAGGAGGAGGAAGAAAAAGAATTCATCTGTTTACATCAGTAATGTGTCTACTACTATACTACTAACCCTTTTGAGGAAAAACAGGCTTCCATATCTACTTTGTCATATATTTGGGAGGAAGCAATTTTTACTACTACTTATTTGGTTTTTGTCAATTAATAACTTCATAATACAAAACAATTCAGCCCCAAGGATTATACTTCTAGAAAAAGACAGTCTCCTTTTCTGAGCTTCCCTTTAATTTTTTGGAAAGCCAGCTAAATGTGTATTATCAGCAGTCTGGCTTATGAATAATTATACACTCCAAGCAATGCAAAAGGGTAAATTAACTCAGATTCCAAATCAGTACATTTATTAAAGGATTCAGCAAAGAGGCTACAAATGTTTAGCGGCTTTTTAAATTTGAAAAAAAGAAACCCATTGATTCTGCAAACTAAAACTGAACTAATATTTATTATGAGTTATAACTTTTAAGATCTTTGCAAGGCAAAAACCTGAGTTTTACTGCTTTTTAGAGAAAACACGTTAGACAGTTCATTAGTTACTAATGAGTTGGAAATAGCTTAGAAAAATAAAATTTGAAATGACCAATCAAATAACTTAGATAAACTGATCTAGTATATTTCCAGTGATTGCTACAGTACTTATTTAATATAACACTAGTGACATTAGCTTAGGATATGGATTCATGTATATATTCCATACATACATATGTTTCTTTAGAAAAAAGGATTTAGCAAGTGGCTAAAGGAGGTCTAGGTTATTTATGTTTATGAATTATATAGATATCAAGCTGATCCGTTTTGAATACTACACTTTTCAATGATAATACTCTTACAAGAGCAAAGAAAAAAGGCTCCAGATTTTAAATTACTATCCTTCATAATATTCATAAATCACATAGAACTCTTCCCTGCCCCCATGCCAGCTTTCAAATCTGGCTGTTGTTATGCCTAAAAGTCAACAACAACTTAATGGAATCATTCATTCATTCATTCATTCATTCATTCATTCATTCATTCATTCATTCAGTCAGTCAGTCAGTCAATCAATCAATCAATCAATCAATCAATCACATGACCATCTTCCTGTAAGCCTACACAATCTTTGCTCAGACTAGGCAACCCGAGGCTTTCTATATATTTCTGAATTATAACTAAGAAACATGGCCCAAAGGAATAATTATTGGAAACGGTCATTCAACAATATATGGTACACTACAACCTTCCTACTACTCTATGTTGCTTCTACGAATAGTTAACCAAATCTGCTTTCAACCCCTAGAGTTGAAAATGGAAGGTCAGTAAATGTCCATAGGGGGGAAAAAACATAGATTTGCCTTGTGTCAAGATTAATGGCTTGACTGATGTTCTGCTGATTTTTGAATTACTCCCAGGCCTATATGAAGTTATCTCAGTGGATTTTGGATTCCTACTCAACAGCATTGATTTATGGTGGAAAAGTCCACAAATGTTTAAATGTTTCTTTTTGATTGAAAATATGGTGTGTTTTTTTCAAAAAAACAAACAAAACAACAACTACTGAACAACATAGGTTTTTTTACCCCTTTCATCAACCTTAAGTTACAACATGCTTGGTTATTATCAAAAGAATAAAGATTTCTTGAGAAAAGCAGGTATGTCTTCTGTGCCATCAAAGTTTAATTTCAATACCTTTTACTAGAGCTGAAACCCAGGAAGCGCCGGCATAAAACAAAGATGTCTCCCTTGCTCTTTCCTTATAATTATAGCCCTCATCACTTCTTGATGGGAGATCACAGCAGAATATATGACCCAAGTCTTTCCTATTCTTGGAGATTATGCAGCATATTATTTTCTTCAAAAAGAGAAAAGAAAGTTCCCTCACAATCTGCACTTTGGAATTTACTTCATTGCTCAGATTCAGAGAACTAAATTCAAGAAGAAGCACATATCCTCCATATCCACTCTTATTAATAGTTATTAATAGTTATTAATAGTTATTAATAGTTATTAATAGTTATTAATAGTTATTAATAGTTATTAATAGTTATTAATAGTTATTAATAGTTATTAATAGTTATTAACAGTTATTAACAGTTATTAACAGTTATTAACAGTTATTAACAGTTATTAACAGTTATTAACAGTCATTAATAGTTATATAAGCTCTCAATACTAGATTATTCCATGGCTATTTCAGTCTATTCAATGGGTGAACCTAATAAAAAATGTAAAGTTTCAGTAGGGAATTCCCCATGGATATCTCATTCTAGCAGTAGGTGAACATTTCACATATTAATCAATGGATGGAGACATGTTTGCATCTGCTAATACATGTCTTTTAGTAAAATTCCATTATTATTATTTTATCATATGGTAATATTGCACTATCCAGGAAACGACAGTGTTAACATATAATAGTTGCTTGGCTACTAATGATTGCCAGTCCATTCAGTTTACGATAACATGCTATCCAGAGCGCAGCACAAGGGGCGAGCAAGTTCCACACTCAGAAAGTTTCATTGGCATTCTGCAGTATCATTTTGGGCTTTTCCAATGTCACCTTACATGCAGGTGTCACCTTTGGGTAGATCTGGCACTTGTTGAATTCATACTGTCACTTGAAGTTCCATTTTTCCCACCAGGTATCTATTTATCTACTTGCATGTAACATTCCTTCAAACTGCTAGGTCGGCAGAAGTTGAGGCAAGTGATCCTCATAGTTAATTAATTAATCAATTAATCAGTGGAACAACTTGCCTCCAGAAGTTGTGACTGCTCCAACACTACAAGTTTTAAAAGAAGAGATTGGACAACCCTAAGCAGGGGGTTGGGCTAGAAGACCTCCAAGGTCCCTTCCAACTCTATTATTTTAAGATGGGAGCTCACTCTGTCATACAATGCCTGAACTCAAACCACCAATGTACAGACCTTTTCTAGCATCATTAAGCCACTAAGCCATCATGAACTCCATTATATAAAACTATGGTTTTTATCACAATTAGTGTTTTCTCCTTACTTTTTTTTGGTGGTGCATTTATTATTGTTGCTTTTGTCAAACAATATTGGCCTATAAATGCCATCGTGAGATTAGGTCCCATTTTAATAAGAAAATAATGTGACAGTTGTTATAGGCCCGTGATGGTGAACCTATGGCACGTGTGCCACAGGTGGCACACAGAGCCATTTGTTGCGAGGCTTTGCCCCGTCAGCTCCAACATGCATGCACACACTGGCCAGCTGACTTTGGCCTTCTTTTTTGGCCGTTTTTCGCCCTCCAGAGGAAGGGTGAAGAACGGAAGGAAGGAAGCCTCCGGAGGGTGAAAAACACCCAATGGGCAAATTGGAAATGCCATAGGTTTGCCATCACAGAGATAGGCCATGTCATTTGCAGATGCCACAGAGATTCCAGAAATGCTATTTTGTCATTACAGATTGTATTAACAGAATCTTAGAAGCAATTCTAAAATATTTCTTCTGCTGTTTAAAGGGGGAGGGGGAGGGAAAGTGGGAGGCTGGTCTGACATTCCCCCCCCCACACACACATGTTTAAATCTTCCAGGGCTAAGCAACAGTTTCTTCTTTCCCACTGCTGTCACAAGACAGACCTAAGTTTCTTTTACCATCCTTTTTAACAACAAGAGCTCTGAGCAATTGCAGATTGTATCTCCTAAGCCACAGAATGATAGTAAATGATTTGCATTTTCTTAGTGTTATATCAAGATCCATAAGCCGAAGCTAACAGGGAGAATTTGTACCAAACCATGACGGTTGTAGTAAGGAGCAAAATGTGTGAGAGAGGTCAGAATTAATTTATACATGAAACTTTGGATAGTTTGTCAGTGAAGAAATGTCACAAATTGTCTTGAAAGAAAGAGCGGGAAAAATGGCCCCATCCTTGTATAGATAAATTATTTATGTGTAGTATGTCTATGAAATATATCCTCCGTAAAATATCCTCTTCAGATTTTTTCTCCATTTTTTTAACAGTGCTTGGTAATTGCATGCAGCAGTTACTCTTGCTGTGGCAGTAAAATTTCTCCAGCATCTATACATTTCTGAACTAATTTTACTGAAAGTTTGGAGCAGTAAAATAGTAATTTCATTGATTTCTCATTTTATTTTGCTGTTAAATATTACTTACATATCTACTTCAATTCTCACCAGCCTTGTTTGCATGAAAAGATCAATTCTATATTCCTCCATCACCATACATGCAAATCACTGAGTGATGTTCAGTTCAGCTTCTGTATTATTAGAATACTAGGGATGAAAATATTTTATATAGGTCATCAGTGCAGGAATCTAAATTAAATTAAAAGATGAAAGATGGCCGAATAGTCTCTGCTTGAAGATACCCTGTATAAAAGGGAGCCCACCACTCCCTGGGTAATTGATTCCAATGTTCCTAATGTTTCTCATTTAATCAGAATCTCCTTCCTGTAATTTACATCCATTAATCCATGTCCTCCACTCTGAGATGATTATGACCTTCTTTGTGGCATCTTTTATTTATTTGATGAATGCTATCATATCATCCCATGGTCTTTTCTTCTCAAGGCCAAGTGTGCCCAAATCCTTCCATCTGTCTTCCTAGAATTTAATTTGTAATCGCCTGCCTATCTCCTCTGTTCTTATTTGAACCTATTCCAGTTTCTCTAAAACCTTGCTAAAGTGGTCACATACTCACTCAAGTCTGACCAAAGAATGGTGAAGTGGAACAATCAGTTCCTATTATTTAGAAACCAATCTCCAAAAGTAGAAATTATTTCCAGACAATCATGTCCTGTTCTTTCACCACAATACCTCTTTTGGTTTCTATATATGGCAGCAGTGTAATATTACTCTGTCCATCTTTCCCAGTGGCTTATAATGAACTAGTGTGATTCCTGCTTTCTTCCATTTTTCATTGCTTTTAATATCGAAATAAAAGTAAAAGATCAAAGTCTGTAAGTGAAGCTGAATTCCTGGTAACTTCAAGGACACAGTCATGTAGCTTTCCGGGCAACAATTTGGAAGTGATTGCCATTGCATCCCTTTAAGATACTTCTTTTTCACATTCCCAGTCTAGCCTACAGCTTTCCTAATGCCTAAGGATCTCCCATCATGACCTAACCCTGCTAGTATTTATGGCCTGACATTTAGTATCTTGATTTCAAGAAAATGCATTTTCTCCATGAGACAGCCAACCCCTTGAGAAAAGCATCTGGATGAATAATCTGCACACATGTGTAACTTTTCATATGTTTAGAATTGTTATGTCAGATTGGACAGAAAATGCATGCCTTTTAAATGCAGTCTGGGTTGTGCAACTGCCTATATACATTTATATGCAGGGGGGAAGCTCTCTAAATCAATTACAGTTCAACATTTCTTTTCTAATTAGCTGGTTCATTGTGACTAACACTTATCACTGGCCTTCATAAGTAAATTAACGGCACTTCCACCTGACCTTACAGAAGGTAGGATTTTTTCCACATTTCTCAATATGAGCCCATGTTTTATAGTCTCATGAGAGTGGGCCTGAGTAGAGGACAAGATTGCATTTTTTTTCGGCCCTGCCTTCACAATGCCTTTCCTTCACCCCTATCTAATGAGGCAAGGCAATTGCTGTACTCTATTAATAGCCATGTTTCACACTGCTGTAAAAGCTTGGTATCTCCCTGCTTAAAGGTTGCTGGGAAAAATCCTGGGGGAGAGAAGAAGGATGGAAACAGAGAAGCCAGCATTGTGCAGGTCTTGACTGCTTTCCTCACACTTCCTTCTGTGTTTTTGCCAGATGGTATCACCCTAGCCTTGCCCACCTATGTGGCAAAAGCCGTTCCTCTCATTTCACTCTGGATTTATCTTTACCACAAGAATCCTTTCCCCATCCCTCACAGGACAGTCCCTTTTGATGAAAAGGCAGAATGAAAATAAAGCTCTTTCTCCCCTTACACCTTGAGCATGATGCAGGATCTGCTGGTGAGTCAGTGATGCGGCATAATCTCCCCCCCCCACTCTCCCTCATTCCCTCTCCCCAATGCCTATTACTCAGGAACTGCATGACGACTTGGAAGCAATAACAAAGCACAAGATATTCCAAGATAATGAAAAGCCCTCCGCTGAAATCAAATGCTCTAAAAAGGGCAAGTCTATTTCCGGATGGGGCAGTGGCGAGCCATAAATGGGACAGAACCCAGAATATTAGCCTAATACGGTATGGGCACCAAAAAGTAATGGGGGTGTCAACATTTTATATATATATATATATATATATATATATATATATATATATATATATATATATATATATATATATATATATATATTATATATATATATATATATATATATTTATTTATTTAAAGAGAGGCAGTAAAATACACAGGGTCTGATGTTAAAAGATGAAGAACAAACACTTCTTTCTTCTTGGGAAAAAAGCAACAACAGAAAAGCCAAATGTGTTATAGGCTTTCCAAAAGGAGAGAGGCTGTGGTAGGGATGAAATTCCTCTAGAATAAATATAGACTAAGAAAGCTCTGTGGAGGTTGCTAAGCAGCAGTGGCCAAAGAAGCAGAAAGCAGGCAAAGCTTTGAAACAAAATTGGTGACATCTGGGTTAACTGAAGTCAGTGCTTACTCTCTTGTCTTCTGTTTCAAGCAGGAGATACGGAACGGAGGTGTTTTCAAGTTTTGTATATCACCCCCGATCCCTCATATATGCTCACCTATTCTCTCCTTAGGGAATTTGACGTTATAAATGGGATAGTGGGACGGATTCTTTTGATGTCTGTGTGGTGTTAAGTTGAACTTACATATTCAAACATGATTTAAATGATAGTACATCTTACTCAAGGTGGCTTCAGATTTTATCCTTCGGATTTACTGCTGCTGCTGCTTCTGTTGAAATTGTCCAAAGTATTTCCATAGAACAAGTTCCTATCTTATATTTGCAATATCCACTACTTATAAAGTAAATATCCCCACGGACGTTAGGAATTGAGGCCGTGTAAGGAAGTCTAAAAGTTAAGACTAATTATCTTTGCATAAATCTATTCAGTGAACCAGTTGTACCGTTCCTACATTGAGAGGCCCTTCAAACAATCACTCATGCTCTAGTCACTCCCCTAATGGGTTATTGTGGTGCGCTAAACATGGGACTGTCCTTGAATATTACTCAAAAGCTATAGGTGATTTAGAATATAGACCTACAGGCAGTAGTGAGCATGCTATGATATGTTCATAGTACGTCCACACTATTGTTGCAGTGTGAGATGCACTGGTTACCATCTTGCTTGTGGGTACAATTTAAGATGCTGGTTGTTGCCTATGAAGTCCTTCATAACCTAAGATTTGGTTATTTGAGGGACCACCTATCTCCAATAGTTTCTTCTCATTCAGTAAGATTTGGGAGATTAGGCACACTCCAGCTACCTTTAAT
The DNA here is from genome assembly GCF_009769535.1 of Thamnophis elegans. Lineage (NCBI taxonomy): Eukaryota > Metazoa > Chordata > Lepidosauria > Squamata > Natricidae > Thamnophis > Thamnophis elegans. Next base: position 104,085,297 of record NC_045541.1, on the reverse strand, counting down.
TGAACAATACCATCTATTTCAAGGTTGTCAAACTTGAGGCCCATGGGCTGGATGTGTCACACACTGGCCACCCCCACCCCCAATTTAGCAAAGGGGGAAAAAGTCACAATATGTCACATGATGACAATGTGATGTCATGAGTTTGACACCCGTGATCTATTGGGACCTAAGAAGTATGCTTGTCTGTGGTTAGGTCTGCCCTCTGGCATATCAACCCCCCATTATTTCTATATTGCACTTACACTGATGACATCCAAAGTTCTTTGTCTTCCCAGACCTGGTAATGGAATGGCTGGGATAAGATTTTTTTGGCAATTTTTTTTTGTTTGCTTTGTTTTTTTCTGAATGTGCCTTCTTCTCCTTCTCCTCCTCCTCTTCGCCATTCAGAATTGTATGAGTTGGAAGCTACTAAATTTAAATGATGGAAAGCTAAACCTTAATGGATTTTCTTGAGTTAATACCATGTAACCATCATAGCATCAAAGACTCTCCTTTTACATTTCAGCTTCCTGGAGAAATAGGGTTAGTCCTTACATGGCTTCTCTAAACAGTTATTTCAAAGTGTTATGGCCCCTTGGACTATATTTTTAGTTTTTGCAGATCTCATTTGTATGAATTTAAAGAACTACATTTTAAAAAAGAATTGTATACCTTGTGAAGCATTCAGTAACATAAAATAATCTAATTGTTGATTTGACTTCTTTATATATGCAATTTAAACATTTAAATTTGTCCTAAAACAGGGTTAATATAAGAAGCTGAAAAATAGTAGAAGCAAAAGCTTTTGCTGGGCAGAAAAAACTAAAAGTTTAGCAGACAAAATTGGTACAAGTGTCTTTAAAAAAAATTATATAGCAGGCAATATAGAGACTCATCAATGATATAACATGCATTATTTCAAAAACTGGGAACTTTCAATTCAATTTCACTTCAGTTTCCATGGGGCTAAGAAGTATGAGAAGGGAGCTAAATCTAATCACCACCACCCTGTGCCAAATGAGCCACATTGAAAGAAAAAAAGACAAACTTCATATAAATACTGATGGGGTGCAAATTGGTTACACTATCCAGGAAAAAAGATGAGTTCACAACAAGAAAGCTGACTGAAAGAATCAGCTTAGTGTGAGTGATATCATTGGACAATATAAATTTGGTATTAAGAATAATTAAGAGAAAATATAAAATAAAACAATGTCATGATTCTTTTTTTTTAAAAAACCCCACATTTAAAGTTCTGATAACTCAGGGTTTTTTTTGGGGGGGGGATCATGTAGAGCTAGCTAAGCAAAAGAGAAATAAACATTGTGAAAGAAAGGACCCTGAGGATGGGCTTCAGCAAGAGTCTGAAAGCTGAGTGTCAATTTGCAAAGCATCCCTGGCTTGCTCTCGAATTGTCATTGGCAAGAAGGATGGGACACTGATGAAGCAGCATGGCAGCCACAAACAGAAGCACATTCCAGACATATGTTTCTCAAGGCTGTTTTCCAGGTTACCCGCAGCAGCCAGAGGGGAGTGGTCTCTACAGCCTGTGAAATTGCTCATTGAAGAAAGTGATTTATGACACATCCTGGGAGGAGGGGGAAAACAGGGTCATAATTGGGCGGTAAATTACATGGGGTCAGAGTTGGCTTCACTTGGATACCGGCAGACATGTTGATCTAAATAAATAACTGGATTTCTTTTGAAGCTTGGCTCAAGGCTCATGATTTAATTAGGGCATCCATTGGAACCCTGACAGCAAGCCAACTCTGACCCCACCCTAACACTGAGAAGACTAAATTTCTGGTCCCAGTGACCAACCCAAATTGGATCCTGCAGAAATGAACATTAACATGTATTGCATTTCTACAAACTGATTGTGGTGAAGGTTTTTTTTTTTTAAAGAGTTGACTGTACGTTAAAATTCTTTTGATGACAACCTATGGAATCACTTTCTGATAGAGGGGATATATATTGTTCACTTGTTTAGTTGGTTAATAAAAACTGCTGTTTGTTTGTTTTTTGTTTCTCTATATCAGGAATAGCTGTGTGTGACCCTCTAATTACTATTGAAGTACAGACCCAATTAAATGTGTGGAATGGTAGAAATCAAATTGTTCACATATCTGCCCTTACTTATCCCTGAAAGTTGGAGTTTTGTGAGATTAATTTCTATATTTGTTCTCTACAGCTAGTGTGATTTTAGCAAGTGAATTACTGTCTTTCCATCTGGAACTGTCATTATCACCTCTTAATGAATAGTCCATTCTGCCAGTAGTAGTTAAAATTAAATAATTAAATAAATGCTAATTATGATAAAGTGGCATTTCTCCAGAATAGTTCATGAGGCAAAAGTAACAGGAATATTGGACACAGAAATGTATTTATGGAATACAGTAAAATGTAGATGTTTTGTTGTTCTACCTGATATTAAGGTAGTGTTCTAAATTTTAACGCACATTTTCTATACAGTTTGTTTTATTTAAAAAAATAAGTCCTATTTCCATAGCCATGTTTGTAACCATATATTGAGTCTGGGAACCTGGTTGAATACTAATCTCCACATTATTGTTTTAAAAATATCAGTGACTGTATGTTCCTCCTTCCTTTTGCTTTACTCTAAAGTTAAAAGTGTAGCATTCCTTATCCTTATCATCATTACAGTTTCTTTCAATGGTTCATATTTTAGCAAAGCAAAGGGTAGTCCTTAGGGACCTAGTCTGAATCAGTACTGAAGCAGGTGACAAAAAAATGTTGTCCTAAAATCCTGTCTTTAGTATATAATGTCTAGCTCAGGGGTCAGCAACCCACTGAAAGAGCATGTGGCTCTTTCATCCTTCTGTTGCAGCTCACTGTTGCCGGTCAGCTCCACAATTGATAGGACTTTCAATTACGAGAGGAAAAAGGATGCCGTGTGAGGAGGAGACTCTATGAATTGAGGGCTTCCAGTTAGGATCTTTGTGGCTCTTTGAGTGTTTAAGGTTGCCAACCTCTGGTCTAGCTGGAACAGAGAATGGAGCACATATTTTCATATTAATGGTCTTACATTTAGCTCTTCCATTGCCTGGCTTTTTGGAGAAGATTTTTGAAAACTTTAGCCTGAATTCCTAGAGAACTACTCCTAGTATGTATCGATAGAACTGTACTGATTGGATCAGATGGTTCTGACTCAATGTAAGTTAATGTTCTCATGAGACTTTTTATCAAAGGACAGGTTGGATCATTCCTAAATGCTGGGGAGGCATGGTGGGAAGGGACAATTACTTGGTCAGAACCTCCTAGCAATTATTTTGTTAAGATTAGCAATCAATCAATATTTATGTGAGATGGATTATACCTCCAAATCTAAACAAAAAAGTTTGACTTTTATTTGAGGGCCTTAGATATCTACATAATAGTTCTCCAGTCTGGGCCAAAGTAGATAGTCTTTTATGTGGAACTTATATGATGTAAAAAGTATAACTAGAGACAGCCTAGGAAAGAGGATCAATTGTATTATAAAAAGAATAGAAGTCTTTGGTTCTATCACTTTGGATAGATTGAGTCCATATTCTAAAGAACATTTCTTCAGGCTCTCTGAGCTGGGTTGTTTGCTTTCATGCATCTCATAACCCAACTAGGTAACTTCATCAGTGTGAATGAGTGTGGAGATTGCTTGTTTATATGTAGTGGCTTGCCTTGCCAGCAGTTATCTCCTTTATTTCAGACAGGCTTTTATCAAGTCCCAAAGTAATCAAGTTATGGGTAGGAATGATCAAATTTCTCCTAGCTCTTTATTTTAACCTCTTAGGCTGCAATCACTAAAATAATCAAGGAAATAAGTATTGGACCTGTGAGAGGAGGGAAAAAGTATATCTATAAAGAAATGTTCAATTGTACTGACTTCAAAGTGTTGGTTCCACATAATGTTTTCTTAAAGAGCAAATCATAGCAAATAAATAGTAAGATATATTTAGCTAAACATAGTTCATAAAGTATAGAAATTACTAACTCAAAATATACAGATGGCTTATCAACCTGGAGACCAAATAAAGAGGAATATTGATCTCTGAATGGAAGATACAGTATGTCACCAATACTTTTAACTGTAAACCTGCTTAACTGTAAACCTTAACAAAATATTTCTCTGATTTTGAAATTAAGCAAGTTTACAGTTAAAAGTATTGGTGACATATCTTCCATTCAGAGAGCAATATTCAACAGAAACTGAATGTATTCAACATATATTCAACAGAAACTGAATTTAGGTAAATGATGCTTTAAATCCTTAGTTTAATTAAATAGTTTCTATGTTTAAGAAAGAAAAGATCTAATTCCTTTCTCAAAACTATATATATATATATGAGCCAAATGGAACTGCTCCATTAAACACTTAAAAAAACACGGTGAAACAAAATAAATATTTTTCTATAATGCATACTTTCTCCATATAACAGCTCAATTTTATTTGTTCCCTTTGAAATATATCAGTGCTGATGTCTTAATTTAATACTGTTTATTGGTTTCTGTATTTTTTATTGCAAGAGTATCAGCATATATATGAAATATTTAGGTACATTTGTTCAATACATAGCACTTCTTCTAAGAGATTCTGTAAAATAAAACACACTAGTACAGAATAAACAATACTGAATCAGGAAGGCTGAAATTTAATTGATCCTCAAATTTATTCAAGCACTTCTAAGTATATTGCTTGGAAGAAAGTCTCCTTGAAATAACCATGAAAACTTTTAAGTAACACTTCAGAATAATTGAATAATAATTAACATATAGAATAAGCTTTAGAACTGACATTTGAAAGATTCTCTCTCTATTTTTTTTCCATGACTGCAGTACTGCAAATGGCTGCAGTACCTACTTCTGTGGTTAGATTAAATTTATGTTATAGTTTATCTAGTTCCAGAAGTAATCAAATGATTGGGAATTATTTACAACAGACTTGGTAGCAGGATAAATCAGGGTTGCATCTCCAGATACAAAATTGTAGTGCCGTATTTGTGGCAGTTGCTATAGTATTCTTTCCTTCCTTTTTGCTCTGTAGAAACAGATTTGTTTCTACGGAGCAAAAATGACATTGCCAATTGCCTATCAAATTTTCAAGCAGAAAAATCAGGAGGGACACTTCCTTTCAATTCTTCAGCAATTTTTCATTGGTAAGGCTTACTATTAGCATCACTGATAAGCCAAACTGAAGAATTTTCCATAATGCTTTCTCTTGAGAGTCAAAGATTGGGAAACACAAGAGGCTGCACCCTGCTGGATGTAAGATTGTGCAGTGAAACTGAAAGACAAAACAGAATGAGAGGCAACAAAAACACACATTGGAAGATTTCTCTACCCCACTTTACATTGTATCGAAAGCTGTGGACTGGTATCACATTGCCCTAAGTCCAGTGTCTTTAGGCATTTCCTGAATTTCACTACATGCCATGGTCATCATGAAAAAAATTGGTAGATAGAAAAATGTGGCAAGTTCTCTTGGCTGTAAACTAGTGATGAAATTCAAAAATTTTTGCCACTGGTTTTGTGGGCATGGCTTGGTAGATGTGGCAGGGGAAGGGTATTGCAAAATCTCCATTTCCACCCCACTCTTAGGCCAGCCAGAAGTGGTATTTGCCAGTTCTTTGAACTACTCAAAATTTCCTCTACCAGTTCTCTAGAACCTGCCAGAACTTGCTGAATTTCACCTCTGCTGTAAACTAAGTAGGCAATTCTGAAAAAAATGCTCTGGTGTTGTGAAACATTTTCATATTCACTGCAACAAGAATGTTGAAGGATTTTTAAAAAGGAAAAGGAAAAGCTGGAAGTGGGATGGTACAAAATCAAAAGCCTTCCATTTGTTTTGTTTTAAGTAAAGGGAAAAGTCAGGCTAGGAAGGTGCAAATAAGGAAAATTGGTGGATGACTAAAGAGAGTAAAATAATTTTGCTTAATGAATTTTTGGTTCACAAGAAACATTGAAGCACATGAACAAAACTGAGGAGTAGGACCTTAAAATTGCAGTCAATACGATATTTTAAGGTTGTTTTATACACACACAAACAAACACAAATTGGTAAATATATATCCAATATATATTTTGGAACAATTTTCTATTTACATCTTTTAAATATGATTACATTAGTAGCTTCCTTCAATGAATTTAAGAGTCCTAATGAAGTATTTAGTGCCAATGAACTGTTTCACCCGCTACTGTCTCTCCTGTTCTATGTTTAAGTTTCCAGGCAAAGAGTGGCTGCCAAAAGTAATTGAAAAGCTAGATATGTGCTTTGGTAGAAAGCTACAAACAACTGTGCTGAGACTGACCAAATTCGTTTTATTCATTGATCTTTATTAAGCCAAACAATTGACTGAATCTCCAGAGCTGAAAGCTTTAAACTGTACTTTTAGAGCAAGAAGAACAATTTTGGATCCACTTGGCTTCTCGTAAATGAGGTTTCAGTTTGATGTGGATCAGTCTGGACAATGGGGTTTCTCAAAATGCCATCTACCCCTCAACAGCATTTGCAAAGATAAATTCAAAAAATGAAAATGTCTTACTCTCCTTCACAACACCAATTGTTCATTTCAATGAATACAGTTAAGGGTTTTAGTAAAACAAATGTGCTTGGAGAAAGAAAAATGATTGGATTGATAACATCATGCATTTAAGTGTTTTGGTGTTTTGTTTTTTTTAAGTCTAGGTGCCTGGACAATTGCTAGGATTTATACTCTTCTGCCCTACTTTCAATATTAACTCTCTTAATGGTATGGGAGCAATGGACAATCAATCTTCCTTTGACCGACTATTTACCAAAATTAAACTTCAAACATTCGGTTGGCACCAATGAAACATGCAGTTTAGCTTTTTAAATGCAGGCAACTGAGACAGAAGTGGAATGTTATAAACAAAAAATTCCTTTGCAGCCTACTATTTTCTTACATTTAAGTAAATAACAAAATAGAAATACAACAGAACTATCTTGTTTTTTTTAATATTTTGTCTTAGTTGTCACTGACTTCAAAGTTATTTGCTTCCTCCCAATTAATAGCAGTGATGCTATATTTACCTGACATAGCAATGATGTTTTCTTGAATGTTGTAAGCCACCCAGAGTCATTTTGTAACAAGACGGGTGGGAAACAAATTTAATAAATAAATAAACATTAATTTTATAAGTCATATTTCTAGACATAGTTGTTATTAATTCAATTCATACTTAATAAATAGAAAGTCACCTCTAGCATGTCTTGCTTTTGCTTAATCAAAATAACCTTGAAGTATTGCTGTAAGATAGCAAATATACATATGTTTATGAGTAAGTATTCCTGAGTATGTAGGACATATGGCAACTGACAAGGATTTTAGTCAAGTTCTAATCATGGGTAAATAGATAAGAACAACAAAATAGGCAATAATTCTCAAGACAGTGTCTGTTGTTAGGAAGAAAGAGGAATTCACTTTACACAGCAGATGCTTAGAAATTGGAGTGCAGCTTTCTCCTATTGAGCCCTCTAATTTAGTGTCCTGTACCAACTAATTTATTCCCATCCAGTTTGGTGTTGTGGTTAAGGAACCAGGCTAAAAATCAGGAAACTGTCCATTCTAGTATTATTTCGAGCACAAAGCCAGCAGGGTGACTTTGACCCAATATCTCTCTGCAAGCCTTTGAAGCAGTCAATAAGCAAATCCCTTCAATTGTGTCAAGAAATCTATCAAGCTTTTGTTTTTATAAGCACTACCCTTAGTGCTCCAATCAGCAACAATTTGTTGAGAAGAAAATTCTACTGAACTTGTTCTTGCCTTGGTAAGAATAAAACATTCTACTGCGTTCTTGCATTTAATTGCACCAATTAAATATTGGTTTAATTCTTCATGAAAATCAATCAAACAAGGAAAACTCTTTATTCAAAGAGGAGTTTCTTTATTAATCCACATCTGGAAAGGTGTTCTAAGAATAAAAAACAACATAGTTTTTCACCAATATCTGAATATACTTACCCCATGACATTCTTTTTACAACAGATGAAATTAAATACATTCTACTCATGATTAAGTCGAAGTTCATGCTATCCAAGGCTAGGCAAGGTCTTTAAATAAAATCTAAAATCTTATTTTTGTTGATTTTGAATCAACCAATAGCAATGAAGTTTTTAAATCATTTTTTAACTTTTCCCAGAATTGAAACTACTTGGTAAGTAGACACAAATGCTGTAAGGATATGTTGTGTAATATGTTGTATATTTCCAACTTATGTTCATGGCATTACATGTTTATGTTAATTCTTATGAAGACATAATACTGTACATTAAAATGTTTGTGCTAAAATCAGCTGTAGGCTACATTTTTTTATTTGTGCAATTTTCATATTAGCTCATACTAAATTATTTAAAACTAACTATCCAAATTATAGAACTGATATTCCATCCATGATAGATAGGTGGGAATTAAATGTGTTCACTGTAGATGATTGCATAGCTTTACCCAATTCACCAATATAAGGAGAATGTATGCCAAGCATTTCAAGCTTCAGATTTTCTCTGCTAAAAACGGTAATTGCTTAATTCATAACCTCTATTTTTTTTTCTTCCCCAATGTCACTCTCACATGGCTTCCTTCAAAAGTACCTTTTTTATTTAAACCTAATACAATTTCCACAACTTGAAAGGAGGATTCATTATACTTCCATTGATTCTCTCTCTGATCTCTGAAGTTTGTACTCTTGATCTCCTTTGATACTCTCTCTCTCTCTTTCTCAATAAATGTTAATAAATGTTGATGTATTCATTTGCTTCTTTAGATCTGTGCTTCCTTGAATTTGTAAGTCATCATATTTATATCCATTGAAAGCTCTCTGGGAGGAGAGAACAATGTGGTGATTTACCAAGATTTTGCTTTTAAGCAAACCATGATTTGTTGCTGAATTTTCTCACCACTCAGTGAGTTACGGGCTCCATCTCCAGTTCAAAAAAGAGGAAGATCCGCTATTAGAGGATTGTGGTATTGAATTCCTAACCCTAACCTTAACCCTAACTTCTTGATACCTTAAAAATGGATCCTTTAAATTATATTAATTGCACTTTGGCATATGCAGCCTTCTTTATGAACAGAAAATATGCTCCCCACCAATATGGACACATTCTGCTCAGTATGCCTTAACTGCCAGCAAAACTGATTTATTCCAAACAAGTTCCTGCTATGCCATGCAAATTAATCTCTAATCCAGAGACTACCTCAGAAGTTTATAAATTAAAGTTGTTATTCAATCAACTCAGAGTCCATGCAGTGTGCTGACATATACTCATGATGCCTCTTTTCCAGTTTAACAATATAATACTCAAATCATTTGTGGAGTCTGCTGTTGCTGATATTTAGAGTCAGCTTAGATTTGCATACAAATAATTATTTCCATATGCATAGCTCATGCAGCATTAATTGGTGCATATGGCTCATTAATCATTTCTATTTTACCCACATTAAGCATAGAAAAGTGATATTTTGGAAACTTGAACTTTTGTAAACATCAGAAATGTTTTCTAGGGAGCAAAATAATGTTGCTTTTCTCCCAAGCTTAGGAATTCCTAGCCAAACCATACAGTATTTTTTACAAAGATTAATAAGCAACGAATGTTTTAAAAATGATTGTAAAAATAATTTTTTGTTGGGACTCATGTAATAGTGGTGCCACGTGAATAAAAATCTAAAATGTCTATTGTACTTTGCATTGAATAAGTTATTTTGTATAAATTTTCTAACCTTAAATTGATTTGATTGATTTATTATGTGCTTATCAAGACTTGTGACTGCATAGATATATTTTTGTCCATGACAATCTATCCCTATCTTGCTCTTTCAGCCTTCCAATGGTACATTCATTACCACCATAACTGAATCCATTCTCTTCTCCTCTTCCCTTCCATCTTTCTTAGCATTAGGGCTTTCTCCAGAGAACTATGTCCCTTTGTAAATCCAATATAAGAAAGCTTTCCAAATCATTCTTTTGATTTATTATTTGTAGATTCCCCCTTAGTTATTAAGACATCAGCTGATTTTATTTGGGAATCCATTGTGACATCTTTTTCCCTTTTATAATTTGGCATTTTCAAAACCACACCATCTTTTCCCTTATCTCTCTTCAAGTCTGGCATTTTTAAAACATCCCATTTTCAAATTCACATTCCAGTCAGCCTCAGTCACTATTTTGTCCAATAAAATCTGTTCCCCTTCCGTAGCTTCTATTAAATCCATTTTTATAGTGGCAGACAATCTTGAATGTAATTTCTGACTACATTGTTCTTAGTCTTAATTTATTCTATAGTCAAATAATATTGCTCCATTGTATTAATGGCTTTCTTCTCCTATAATTGTTTGATAGTTATTTCTGGTTTCCCCAATCAATCTTCAAAGTTCCATCTTATCTTTTGCTTATTTTTCAGCCAGTAAAATATTCCCACTAGAGGATTTTTTTACAATTAATTTCAAAATACTCATACATACTTTAATAAAATATTCCATAGCTAAATATTCCAATATCTAAGGGGCTGCTGCAAAGAAGAGTCAATCTATTCTCCAAAGCACATGAAAGCAGATGAGAAACAATGGATGGAAACTAATCAAGGAGAGAACCAATGTAGAACTAAGGAGAAATTTTCTCACATAAAAATTAATCAGTGCAACAACTTGCTCCAGAAGTTGCTCCAATACTGGAGATTTTTAAGAAGAGATTGGACATCCATTTGCTTTAAATGATACAGGGTTTACTGCTTGAGCAGGAGATTAGACTAAAAGACTTCCAAGGTCCCCCCCAACTCTGTTATTTGTTGAAATTTTAAACAATTCACAGGAAATATTTTTCAAGTTCATCTGATTTCCAAAAGTGAGACTAGAATCAACATTCTAGTCTCCCTTTTGCTGTTTTTTTTTTAAAAAAATCTCATTAATCTGTAAACATAAACTTTAGGAATTTCTTAACATTCAAAAAATCATTAATAAAATAATTCCTAAGGTACTTAAAAAAAGGAAGTGGGCAAATGCAGTGTCTAAATGAAGGCACTGAACTGCAACTCCCAGACTTTTCAAATCCACTGGAGTTTTATTATTTTTTTGTGGGAAGCCTTTGTATGGAGCAAATGTGTGGACAACCCTAATCCTCTCCTTGAACCCGAGAGAAGTTCTGAAGAGCTGATCCCTTGACTGACTCCTCTCTTCACTACAGCCATTGATTCTGTTCCCAAGTGTCTTTTGAGAAACACACTATAAAAATGAGACTTTCAAAAGCAGTTTGATATTAGATCTAAGGCAGAGGTGGGCTCCTACCGATTCGGCCTGGTTCGGCCAAACTGGTAGTGGTTTGGTGGCCTGGGTCACTGGAACCAGCAGTGACCATGGCCTACCATGGCCCTGAACTGGTTCTCCTACTTGGCTGCCATCTTGATTTTCAGTTCTGTGCATGTACAGAACAATTGTAATTGCACAATTGTTTTTATTTTTTTTAACGTTTTGCGCATGCACAGACCTATTTTTTTGCAAATGTACACATGCACCAAACCAGCAGTAATGCCGGGAGCAAATCACCCCTAATCTAAGGCATAAATACACACACTATTTATTTTGAGTAGTTTCAAAGGATTGTGCATGTAACTTAATACCTACATTAATTAATCCCCAGCATTAATTAATTGCAACTATGGTAAATATACTTAATATTTATTTTCCATTGATTATAGTTATTTCAGATCCCCCTACAAAATAATTTGCTACTCCTCCCATCTGCAAAATTCTTTGATTTTCCACACTTAGAAGATACAGCCTCTCCCTCTTACTTTACAAACTAACCAGCCATATTCTTTGGACGTAAAAGTCAGAGTGATTGTACTGGATGTGTCTACAGAGATTCTGGAATGTGTCTACAGAGATTCTGTCTACAGAGATTCTGGAAGTAGATGTGTTGTCATCTTCGCTCAGAAGAAGTCAAGAAATTGGACCTAAAAATGAGAGAAAATAAGAATTAGGAGAAGTGGGGGAAGCAATATCTAATTGTGTGGGGAAGAAACTGAAGACTGTAGTAGAAGGAAGGACACAAGGAAGAAATAGAACAGCAATGCCTGAGCAAATATACCAAGCACAAACCTTCACATTCAATAACTGCAACTAAGCAGGATCTGTTTGTATCTTGTTCACAACAACATATGGCCTTAATCAAAAGATATCAGCCTGAAAATTAGTGAGTAGACTCATTCTGATTTTTATTTACCATATAGGGGAACATTCCTCTCCTTCCACAATATGTGATCTACCTGTAAAAAGGTAGAATTTTTATGTACTTCTCTTTTTTCAAAGAGCCTCCAACTCAGGTGAAATTCAGCAGGTTCTGACAGGTTTTGGAGAAACAATAGCAAAGTAGTTCAGAGAACCGGCAAATACTACCTCTAATTGGACCCAGAGTGGGGTGAGAATGGAGATTTTGCAATATCCTTCCCCTGGAGTGGGGTGGGAATGGAGATTTTACAGTATCCTTCCCCTGCCATCCCCACCAAGCAATGCCCACAGAACCGGTAGTTAAAAAAAAAACGAATTTCACCACTGCTCCAACTATTGAAGCTGAAGTAGTTTCGAAATCATTGGAATAAATGAGTTTGCTCTACATATGATTATAGATACTATATTAGACAAATATGGCATATGGTGTTTGCCAGAAAGCAAACTTTAGGAACTTTGAACAAATAACAGAGAGGTGAACAGAAACATCTATATTAGAGTATATTCAGAATTCAGTTAAATATGTGGATAAAATGTATTTATTAACTCACTTAGATATTTACACACTTATAAATTTTTAATGCCACCTATTTCGGTGTTGCAACTATGAACACTGTGATTTTAATGGTTTATTGCACATTGTATCAGCATAAGACATGAATCAATCAACTGGCCAGCCAACTTCTAGAGCTTGGTCAACCAACCTTGAACCTGTTATATGATTCTGTCCTGCTACCTTCACATATGTCAGTGATGCAGCTCCACCTTCTGACCTGATAAGCTATCATGCGGTCTCACCCATGAGTTTCTTAAAATAGGTAACATGCCTACTGAAAAAAAAAAAAAACTTGGTATTTTCATAACATTCCTAATTGCTTGCTTTCTTTAGTGATTTGAACAGTCTGATCTTATTAAACATGGAAAGTTTACTTTCAAAAAAAAAATCTAATACATATGTAATATTTCATAAGTTACTTCTAGTTTCCCAACTGACCTGTGGGATTTTTGTATTAAAAGGGGTACTTACTATTATTGTCAATGCATATACATATATTTGTTTTGATTCTTTTTGAATGAATACATGAATGAATAGGCCATATTAAAGTCATAGATCAAAAACAAAAGACTACAATATTGAAACATTTTAGAAGTATTAAACGGTTTTAACTCACAGCAGGCTGAAGGTTACATACAGCATGACAAAACATAGCAATGTTTAGGAACCCCAAATGGTTTTTGGTATCTCATAGGTAATTCAAGAGTAATAAATCAGTATGTCCTGAAAATTTAGAAATAAGTAAGGAGTTCAATTGCAAATGAATCTCCATAGAAAAAGAATTAGAACAAAACCTGGGCTGGCATCATAGGGCACCACCATTTTGCAGAGAGTTCCCCCCCCCCCATCCTACATTTTCCTTCCTATGCCGTTCATGGAAGTGTGCTAAAGCAAGTCAAGAATAATGCTTGCTTAAAGTTTGAAACAATGATCTTATTGGTATGCAGAATTGTTTATGTGTATTTCATAAACTATTTAATAAATGCATTACAGAAACATGCCACATCATCCAGTTGCCCTTCTAAATCTAGAATCTTTAAATTGTCTCCCCCCCCTTTTTTTTTTTTGCAAAATAACTTGCCAAGAAAAACCAAAGAAATGTAATTTCTGGAAATGGTTTTCTTGATTGAGCCAACATTATCTACTCTCATTAAAGGGGCCAATCAATCTGCACTATATAATAATTTCAACCAAGTTGAAAATAATAACACAAAGGCCAGATTAAACATTTATTGATTTGTTTGTCTTATTATATAGCTGCCCATCTCACACACAATTGGGTGGCACACACAATTATGAATCCTGCTTTTTACCAAAGCATGATACTTGGGGCGTAGTGAAGGAACTGGAACATATTTGTCAAACATTTGATATGGACTTTCTCTTGTATTGCCATTTCACTTAATGGCTTTAATTGAGCCCCACACAAAAACTAAATTTAAATATTGGTGGAAAATAGCTTAGTGGCAGCTGAAATAAATGCTACCTCAATTTAATTTAAATGGAAAGCATAGTTCTATTTGTGCTCTCTGGGATACCTGATGGGTGTTCCAGTTTCCAGCGGTTTGGAAAACCATACTATGTATTTAAAAGTTTTGGCTTATCTGATGATGTACCCTCCTATTTGCCAATTCAGTGTCTTGTGATATTTGGAAAATGCAAAGATCATACATAGATACAGAAAGTTTATGACTAGATCCCTGGTATTGATAGGAAGTAAAAGAGCAGCCAAAGATAGTTTAATGCCAATGGAAGTCAAGGACAAAACTTCTATATCAATATATAGCAGTAAATTAATATCTCACTGGCCAGTGTAGTCTGATTAAGCTGGCCTTCAGTGATTTTATGTAAAAAATTAAATAGTGTTGAAAGTAACATACAGCCCTGTCTTACTAAGAGATATTTCTTTGATTTGATGAACAGACATTTGTTAATTGGGCTATGTTTAAGTTTATAGCAAAGAGTAATCCTGGAAATTATGTTAATAAAAACTGCAAATAGGGGTGCATATATTCCCTGAGATGATAGAGCACTGTAGCATGATCTAGAACAGATTTAACTTATCTGAACTCCACTGTTTTTCATTCAGAATGAATTTAGATTCAGACCAATATAAAACTTGATCTGTAGATGTTTACAATACATTTTTTCCAAACTTGGCTCAACAAGCTTACAGATTGGCACTCATCTTTTCATTTCTCTTAAAGACTGGAATTTTTAATACTAATAAAGTCTTCATTCATACATACATTTGGAGTTTACCTTTATCAACTGCTATACATTCAGCCTTAACCTGCATTTATTTTTATTTATTTGTTTGTTTGTTTTGTTGCTCATTTCACTATTCAAAGCAATGTTGACATGATTGGGAACTACTGCTTTTTTAAAAATATTATCTTGCTATCTCCTTTACACCCAATTTAAAATGAGCAAAAAAATATGGCACAGGATTTTTTAATTTCACTCATAGAATATTTCTGGCCATTCAATTCCATATTTGTTGGAATATCTGCAGGAGTATTACTAAAATGCTGCAATTTAGAAAAGAAAAACAAACAAATAATATTTCTTGCACATATGCAGAAGCCCCCCTCCTTCTTCATATGTGCAAGAAATATTATTTACTTGCAAATATTTACTTGCAAATCATATATTATAAACCAGAAATGTATTGAAGTTTAATTTTTGAGCATATCTGGGTTTTCTGTGTGATACATTCTGTAATAGCTTCTATGTTTTTTGTAATTGTTGTTATTTCTGGCTATTTTATCTATTTTGGTTCATCCTTCTAGTATGACTTTTGTGATCTTTTAAAAATATTATCTTGATGTTTCAAGGTAATCTGGGATATGGCAATAAATATAATAACATTTTGATTTTATCCAGCTAAATGGTTTTAAATCTACAGCTATGGTCTGAAAGAAAGTGTATCTAATCCAGATAAGAACATTGCAACACGATATTCTTTGTTCTAATTTAGAACTGTTTTTGTTAGCTTCTGTCAAATCATAACCGAACTGGCCCCATAATGGGATTCATTGTTGGCTTTTGTTCTATAACTGGAAAATTGCCTGCAGGAAAAAATTAAGTGTCTTCCTTCCAATGAAACAATATTTGCATAGAAGTAACCCACTCTATTAAAAACTCTTTTTTTTTTGCATTTGTGAGTTCTTTGCTTTGGAGTTTTGAGCAATGGGTTGGCAGCCCTGCATGCCTTTAATGGCCCTGCTGCCTAAAGCTCTCATTGTCGCTATTAGCAGCAGGCGTTCAGCTCATGTAGCAACTACCAATTTTATTCCTTTGTTCTTTCCTGTTGGATGGTACTATTCTTTGGGCTGCTTAATGGCAATTTTACTACAACACTCTATAGGGAAACATATCTCCAAATACTTCTTTAGCCTTGTGCAGGGGAAAAAAATAAGAGTTTTTTTCCTCCATGTTTGCCCAGTAGGAGTTTCCTGCTTGCTTCATATGTTCCAGCTAATTCTCACATATTCAGGGTATGACTTGATTTCCAGGAGTCTACCTAATGACCCATCACAGGGAGAAGCTAATAGCAAAGCAGCCTTATGGCCTTTGCCTGTTGGTGTGCTCTCCCTTTTGTACTTGCTGATCTTGGACTGGGAGGGAACAGGACAGCTTTCTTCAAAGAGCTGAAAGGAGGTCATAGGGAGAGAGATGGAGACATGTTTACTATTATTCCACATGACAGGAAATGCAACAATAGATTTAAACTACAGCAAGACAGATTCTGATTCAGTGTTGAGAGAAAAACCCTCCCTAATAGTGAGAATAGTTCAATAATAAAACCAATTTCAACTACTGACTCAAAAAATGGAAGGTTCTTCTCTACTGGGTGTGTTAAATATTGGACAACTAATATTATGGATGCTTTGATTTGGATGTTTGCAGCAAGTAGGGAGTGAAACTCATTGCTTTAAATGGCTCTCCCCACTTTACAAATCTGTGATTCCAGCTTTGGTTTTATCTAACTAAAGTACATGTTTAGTCATCTGTCAGAACTTGCCTGCCTCTCTTTCATCCATCATTTCTCCCTGCTTGAGGATCAGCTAACAGCTGGAACAATAGCCCAGCTCAGACATATATAGCTTTATATTGTGTGTTTAGTCATCTTCAAGTAGAGTGGCAAATTTATTGTCTTTGGAATGCCCTTGTCAATGTCCAGAAGAAGCATGAAGAAACCTATGAGAGAGAGTGTGGAATTGAGCAGGAGAGGGAGGAGGGAGGGAGGAAGGGAGGGAGGGAGGGAGAGAGAGAGAGAGAGAAAGAGAGAGAGAGATGTTACTCTGTCTTGTATAGGCTTTTCGGGCTGATTTGGCTCTTCAAATGGGGTTTGATTTTGGGGCTTGGCTCAAAACTCTGGTGGATACATGGCAAGAATCTGCTTGAAAGATCCCAGTTCTGCCCCTCTGTCCCAAATGAAGAGAGAAAGTCCCTGAAGGACCGTACCAGTGATTGGAGTACCAACCTAAAATCAATACACTGATCACACTCCCTAGGAATTATTTTACTATGACAGAGAACAAATAGTCAATAATTTGCACCGCTTTGTGGCAGCAAAACCATCTACAATCCCAATATTTTTACTGACATCTAATATTTGCCATAAGAATAGGATTTTTAAACAAAAGAATTAAGACACTAATAAAAATAATACACAAATCTATTAAAACAGAAGCCATAATCTCCAATATTTAAAAATTGAAAATCCTTAAAGTAGTTGGTCATTGTGAAGGAAAGTATCTACGGAGATTATCAATCTTCCAGGTCATGGTTACATAAGAAAACAATTGGTCAATTGCTGGGAGAAAGTGGCAAGAAGGTGACAAGCAACAGGGAGAAAACAGAACTATTTAACTCATTTTTTTGCATCTGTCTTTACACAAAGGGATAAAACAGTCCAACCTATCAAAAACAGCATCACAAAAATCAGATTAGAAACACGAATTGAAATAGGAAAGAAAATGGTAAGTGAGCACTTGTCTACTCTAGAGGAGTTCAAATCACCAGGACCGGACGGATTACACCCCAGGATTCTGAAGGAACTGGCAGATGAGATCTCAGAACCACTGAACTATATCTTTCAAAGATCCTGGAGTGCCGGAGAACTGCCAGAGGACTGGAAAAGAGCTGATGTGGTTCCCATCTTCAAAAAAGGAAAAAAAAATAGATCCAGGAAACTATAGACCTATCAGCCTGACCTCAATACCAGGAAAGATTCTGGAAAAGATAATCAAACAACGAATTAGCAAAAATCTAGAAGTAAACAAAGTAATAGCCAAAAGCCAACATGGGTTTGTCAAAAACAGATCATGCCAGGCCAATCTTATTACATTCTTTGACAAAGTGACAAAATTAGTGGACCAGAGGAATGCCATCGATATAGTTTACTTGGACTTCAGTAAGGCATTTGATAAGCTAGACCATAACCTACTACTAGATAAAGTAGAAGAATGTGGGTTGGACAGCATCACCACCAGATGGATTCATAACTGGCTGACCAACCGCACTCAACATGTAGTCCTCAATGGAACTGCATCTTCATGGAGGGAGGTATGCAGTGGAGTACCCCAAGGCTCTGTTTTGGGCCCAGTACTCTTCAACATCTTCATCAATGATTTGGATGAGGGAATAAATGGGGAACTCATCAAATTTGCAGATGACACCAAACTGGCAGGAACAGCCAACACTCCAATTCTTGACAATTTTAAGATAGGCTTAATATACAGAAGGATCTTGACAAACTTGAACACTATCTAATAAAATGAATGGTGAAATTGTGAAAAGAGTAAGATTCTACATTTAGGCAAGAAAAACGAAATTCACAGGTACAGTATAGGTAGTACCTTGCTCAATAGTAGTAACTGTGAGAGGGATCTTGGATTCCTATTGGACAACCATTTAAATATGAGCTAGCAGTGTGCAGCAGCTGCCAAAAAAGCCAACACAGTTCTAGGCTGCATAAATAGAGGGATAGAATCAAGATCACGTGAAGTGTTAATACCACTTTATAATGCCTTGGTAAGGCCACACTTGGAACACTACATTCAATTTTGGTCACCACGATGTAGAAAAGATGTGGAGACTCTAGAAAGAGTGCAGAGAAGAGCAACAAAGATGATTAGGGGACTGGAGACTAAAATATATGAAGAACAGTTGCAGGAACTGAGTATGTCTAGTTTAATGAAAAGAAGGACTAAGGGAAGCATGATAGCAGTGTTCCAATATCTCAGGGGTTGCCACAAAGAAGAGGGAGTCAAACTATTCTCCAAGGCACCTGAGGGTAAAACAAGAAGCAATGGGTGGAAACTAATCAAGGAGAGAAGTAACTTAGAACTGAGGAGAAAATTTCCTGACAGAACAATTAATCAGTGGAACATCTTGCCTCCAGAAGTTGTGAATGCCCCAACACTGGAAGTCTTTAAGAAGATGTTGGATAGCCATTTGTCTGAAATGGGCTTCCTGCCTAGGCAGGGGGTTGGACTAGAAGACCCCCAAGGTCCCTTCCAACTCTGCTATTGGGAAGAAGAAATTGTGTGGTTGAAAGTTTCTCCTAATGATATTCTAATATTTTGTTGTTGCATTTAGCATTTTATTATTTTGTAATCTATATTATTTATCTTTGATCATTGGCTTAAAGAATATAAAGTGGCTATATGCTTGCTTAACCATGAAATACAATTCAATAAAATTTCATTTATTTTTCACAATATTCTTCTTACCTGGGGACTCTGTGTAGTTTTTGAGATAATTTATTTTCTATCATGGTGGTTTTTTATGCTTTAGCACACATATTTCGGTGTCACTCTATTGCACATTATCTATGTTGTTATTAGTTGCGAAGTGGTGTCCGACCCATCACAAACCAATGGACAATACTTTCCTATCCTCTACTTTCAACCATACAATTTCTTCCCTTCCATTGTCCCAAAGGTGCTTTTACAAATGTTTCACTTCTCATCCAAGAGGTTTGAATGAGGAATTGAAGAAGATTCTTGGGATGAGAAGTGAAATATTTTCAAAGGAAAAAAACCCAAGAAAGTCTAGTTGCCTATTGCAAAAAGCACGTTCGGGACAACCAGAGTACATTTAAGCTCACGCCAACTGCTTCGGTGATTCCATCCACCCATCTGATTCTCTGTCATCCCATTCTTCTTTTGACCTCAATCTTTTCCAGCATTATGCTCTTCTTCAGTGAGTCCTTCCTCACTGTATAGACATTATCTATAGGTCTGAAAAACAATACACATTAAAAAAACCTAAGGCTTATATAATGGATTTTATTTTTTTTCTTTCTCCTCTTCTACTTAGTCAAATTATCCTTCTACTAAGAACTCCAAATTATGTAACAGAGTAATTTTAAAGTTGAAATTGGCTTTCTCAGGAATGTACACAAACTATTTCAAGATCTTTAATTTGCTGAGCATCATTATGTCTAATGCAAGCTGGCTACTTTTATTTAATATTAACAAGAGTCAAAGGTGGCTAGCAAAGCAAAATAATACCAAATAATAATGCAAAATCCAACCAAATGTATCCCATTTTATAGTTGTGTAATATTAATGTGTATTATTTTTCTTAAAATTAAAGAAGATTATATTAATTATATTGTGACCCACAATATTTAATTTTCTTTTCTCAGAAAATATGTATATTAAAAACAATAAGCTCCATAAGTGTAAGCAATACACCAGATTTCAAGTCAACCTCTCTTTCTATGACTATTATGACAATGTTCAAAATAGGTTATCAAATTCAGGGAAATTTAAAAAGCAACTCTACAGTTAAGTGAGTAAGAATGTTTGAAGAAAAACTGATTGAAGTGCTTTGATATCATTTGGCCATTGTAAACACAAAAATATACAGGAAATAATACAAGAAGGATCATTTACTCTAATTCAAAAAATGTTGCCTGGATACCTTTAAATATTACTTTCCAATGGGTTTTGCATAGGCCAAGAATGACCTATCAAGTGGTTCTATTTAACACAATTATAAATCTATTAAAATTGTAACATTTCTATTCCATGGAACTTTAGCCTAAGAACTCAATAAAATAACCATAGTATGTCTCATGCATTATCTTCATTAAATCTAGAGTTTCTCCTTTGCTTATTAATGTCACCATGTAGCCCCTCCTATGCACATAAGATCTCGCTTTCTATATACTTTTTATATAGTTCTATATATTGTGAACCTCTTTTAAGAACATTCAGCCCCTCAGAGAAACACAAAACTCTTCTTCTGTAATAGTTCAAAGGACAGTATCTTGTCCCAGACCGGCAGGCCTGCTTTGGAATGAACATTAGGCTATTGCCAGATGTGTGAGTGTTAACAACACCTTCACTTTGCATGACATCAACATGTTTTCTCACAAATGGGTTTGATTAAAAATCATAATCTTTATGCATTGACAGGCATCTGAAGAAGCAAGCTACCACTCCCAAAAGCTTATGCTCTTTAACAAAACATGAATCTTAAAAGGTCCTACTAAATTCCTGATCTTTGCCACCATAGACTAACATGGATTTCATTCAATGTACATTTTACACCAGAGTTTCAAGATATTTTGCACAACGTTAAGTATGAAGGACAGTAGAGTTATATTTTTACTTCCAAAATTCCTCCACAATGCATGGGATCATTTTCTGTTTTTCCTGTGACAGAAAAACTGCAGAAACACAAAAGAATGGGACGCTCTGTTCCTATAGTTCTTGCCCGCGATAGGAACTGAAATTTTCCCACTACACATCTTTCTCTCACCCTTTAATTTGGATAGATATGGAGATATCTTCTACTTATAGCAATCTGAGAGCAATACTATTTTTTTAATTAAAAAAGCATCATTATTAGTCCCATTGTGCTTTCATCTTATGATAAAGGAGAAAATGACATACATACAGACATACATATATGCATAGATACATGCATACACACACAAACACACACACATACACAGATACAAACACATACACAATAAATAATTAAACATGGCTTCTGATATGAGTTGGCCTAAATGAAGAATCTGAATGTGTTCCACTACTTACTAATCAAGCTGAATCTTCATTCCCCTTGATGAAGACAATCTCATGCACCCAGTTAAATGATACACTGTGCTTATGTAGCTGTGTTTTGATTAGGCACAGATCCATTTAATTAGGAGTTTGTTTGATCAATTAGAAAATGAACCCTAAAGTCACCTACTTACTTAGATCTGCTTTGAACAAAGATTTTAATCTTAGCAATGGGTCCTAAAGAAATGAAGAGGAAAGAGTATAATTAAACCATGGATGAGGGAAGGGAGGAGTACTAGCTAGGTATGAAATAAGGGAAGCAAAGTAGCTTTACAAGCTAAATGTATAGATTTCTAAATAAAACAGAGGTCCAAATGGCTCTTGGTTTGAGCCTATAAACTGAACTTCTACTATCAGTCTTCCAGTCACTAATTTTCCCAATTGCAAGGAAGTTTCCTTTTAATGAAACCATTGATAAAACTCCCATTGACTTCATCATTGGAGCAGAGTGAGTTGTTTATTTGACTGCACTGTCAGTAAAGAAAAGGGAAGAACCATAAACTTTTGTAAACCAAGCAGTTTGTATCTCTTATTTAATCCAATGTGCCTGAGGCTTCATTCAGGAAGGCACAAAAATTGTTGCTATGTTGCTATGCATTTGCAGAAAATATCTCCAACTAACTGTGTAGTTAGTTGTCATGTTTACATTTTTTATGGTTTCCATTCTATATTTAGTTAGTTCAATGCATTGTCTGGTTCAGATTCTGGTTCAGTGATGAAGATGAAGTTCTTGATTGTAATTCCCCACTTGTGAAATTAAACTAAAGTTTGCCAGAGGTTCATGTGGGCCCTATTTCAAGTAGACCAGTGGTTCCCAAACTTTTTTGGGCCATGCCCCACCTAAGAATCTCTAAAATCTTGATGCCCCCACCCCCCCATGACATATAATTTTTACTTTACTCAATGTAGACCCTTGCTCCAGGATTCTACGTGAATAAATAAAACAGATATGCTGTTTATTTCATAGGTATCCATATGTCAGCACAGAAAAACAATCTAGTTTATTCAATTCAATTAATGGAAAATAAAATAGAGCAAATAGAGCTGATTTGGGTGGTTCTGACAAATGTCTCTTTATTAATATCTCAGTCTTCATTACAGGAAAGTTCTAGAGAATATGCTGTGCCATTCATAACTTCTATTGGCTGAAAAATTATCTCAATTCTTACATTTTGCTTTCACTTTCCTGCATTATAGATAGCATTCAATGGATAAGAAAACACAACTTAAATATTGTATTCAAATATTGAGTATCCTAAATATTCACAGAACTTCACTTATTCAAGACATTCATCTGGTGCCTTTGCTTCATTTTTTCAACCTTTTGAACATCTAAGGAAATTTTATTATCTGAAAATAACTTACTGATGTTACTTTTTAAGATGTATGCTTAGGTAGTCTTGCTGCATTTTTGTTTACTTTTCAGAAGATTTTCAGAAGTGTCACTTGCCATCTTCAGGCTGGGTTGTGGGTTTAAAGGGTGGTCGGAGCTGCCGTCTTTTTATAAATCTTGGTGTGTGTGTTCGGGGGATTTATGGAGTGCTGTGGAGTGCCACTTACTGAAACAAAGCCAGCACTCCACACACATACCCCCCACCAAGATTTATAGAAAGACCAACCATGCTTTAAGCCCACAACCCAGCCTGAAGATGGCAAGTGAGAAAAGACCTGAATGCAACAAGATCAGCGTGTGTGTGTGTGTGTGTGTGTACGTACGTACATACACACACACATACACCCACACACCCACACACACAAACATACAATTTCATTTTCAAAGCAATGAGTAGATAACATAGTTTCCATTAAAGTGCAATGCAAATGTACAATGTTGCATAAGATTTGAATTTAAGAATTCTATGTATTTTCTTTCAAAGTATCATTGAACAGTTTATACACATTTGCCATCTTTTTTGTATATGATTTGAGTTATGGAGTAATTATATGACAATTCTAACAGGAAAATGGAGATGCCAAAAGAATATATCAGCTATTTTAAAGCAACACAAAAACCTTATTGCAAAATTGAGAATGATCCATTTTAGAAACAGAAGAAAATCATTTGTACCTGAACATTACTTGCTGAGGTGTATTCATACTCTTTTTGGTAGGATGCATGTGCAGTATATCTGGAAACACACTTTTTTCTCTCTCCCCAACTTATTGTGGCCTTGACACTCTGATACAACCAATCTTTCTTTTAAAGAGTCCAGTTTAATATTTCCTAATGTTTTCCTGCAGTGTTGTAGCATTTTATTAAGCTGGTATTTTTATTTTCCCGGAAAGTGATATTGGCAGGTTCTAGAATTCCCTTCCCACAGGCCATCTGCAAATAATGCTCTTTGCTGTCCCTGAAACTATGTGTTGAATAAGTGCTTCTTTATGCACTGGTGGGAAGGACTTCCTGTTACCAAGTTGAGACAGGAGATGCACTCAGATCAGAGTCAAAATTAGAGCCATGAAAGGAAACAGCATTTCGACTTTGAATCATTGTGACCTCAGGACAAATGTTTTGAGTGTTTTGATCATGCAACAACACATGTTGGCTTGGAGAGTTTAAATTAGAAATGAACAAAACAAAGAAATTGATATGTTCCTAGAATTTTGTTTCAAGGTCAGATACTGTTTTATTCCAAGTGTTAACCAGATGTCGTGGTTGTTGTTGTTTTTTTTTTTTTTAAGATATGAGGTTTCGAAGTCTGATTGTTCTGAGCATTGTAATTGGGCTGTTGTCTTCTGTCTTGTGATTGGATTGCTTTCTCTTCCTTCCCTGCCCCCAATCTTAGCTAATAAATATATTTTTGAGCCATTTGTTTAGATTGGATGGCAAGATGTTGAGAGCAGAGGTGTCCATTGGAGTGGAGTGGAGAGTTTAAAACAATAAGCTACCTGATTGAAACTTTTTTCTCAAAACACCCAAGAAGTGGTGCTTCAACTGTCATAGCCACCATCTTGATTTTTTTTTATTCTCCCATGTGTAAAACCTTGTGTGGGAGTGGGGTGTGCAGATAAAAGCAGTCATGACCAGACCCAAAAAATTAAGATATCAATTACTGCTTTGTAAAAACATTGTTGGATTTCATGAGGATAGATTGCATGCGTGTTGTAAAAGGAGTACTAGTCTACTATTGGGGTTTGGTGTACTGTCCTACTTTGATATGTGTTTTGTTTGGTCCTGTTAATGATGTATTTAAGGCTACATTTATAAAATGCAAAACTTCTCAATATTTGTCGGGCTTTAATCTGATTTCGCAAATCCTTGTGTTTTAATATTCTTTTGATATTCTTATGTTCTGTGCATGTGTCTTGATGTCGCACCAGCCTTTTCCCCCCTGATAGTAGACACTTCTGTATGCAAGCCAAGCCATCAGCAGAGAGCAACATAGCTGTTTTTTTGTTGCATTGTGCCTAGTAGACAGGCTGCAACACCAACACAGAGATATCAAATCTGTTGCTTAATCTTGCTAAGTAAGTGAGGTGTCAGTGCCTACAGAAAAAATGGCCAAGGAGGTTATATTTATTTTTATTTAATTTATAACACTGGAAAACCTCATGAGAATAGGACAAAGTAAAATTTGTGTCTGCCTGCTTGCTAGCCTGGCTTTTTTATTTTAAAACCTGAGCTTGTTTCTCTTCAGGTCAGGGTATGTCCTAATTAAAATAAATGTTTAAAGGATTAGCTAGTTTCTTTGACTCTTAATCTGTTGGGTGAACAGTGCAGAAGAGTTATTTAAAGGATTTTAAAGGACCTCTATGTGTTTTTTTTTTTTAAAGAAAAGGAGATTTCTGATCATAATCAAAGGAGTAGACAATTTTTTCACCTGTTAAGAACATAATGTGCTCCATTGTGGCGTATGGTGATCTATTTTAATGCTTTTAAGAATGCATTTAAATAATTCCATTAGACATGATTTCTACAATTGGGATAATAAGTAACACTAAATGGCCAGCAAACATTTTGATCTGGTTCATTTTTATCCACCTTATCCAGTGTTTCCCAAAGACCTGGGATAGACAAATGTGAATGTTTGGTGATGTTAAAGGTTTTGTCATAGGATGTAAGCAGTGGTGGGTTCCTACCAGTTCAGACCGGTTTGGCCAAACCAGTAGTGGTTTGGTGGCCTGGTCACTGGAACTGGCATCAACGCAGGCCTGACACACCTGCAAACTGGTTGTCCGGGCAATGCCATAGGCATCGACATGTTGTTTTTTGCTTCTGCACATGCACAGAGCTATTTTTATTGGATGGTGTTCAAGTGATGCTCAGGTTGCTTGGGGATTGCCCCCAAGGCACTTGCTACTTTTGGTATCATCTTTGCCTTCTTTTGCAACAGTAAATCAATTTGTATTTGCAGGTCTTGCATTTTGTTCTCTTTTCTTCTTTTCTGGTTTCTTCAGATATTAAAATATTTCAGCACTAAGAATGGGGTTATTTTATTCTAACATTATAACAAATGTTTCCTAATTTCTGTACATCCCTACTGTATAACTTAACTAGGCAAGGCCACATTTGATCATTTCCTTCAAGCCAAAGAGTATATTTGGATATCCTTCATCGTAACAGATGTACAACATTCTTAAAGAGATAAATGCAAATAAATATTCTAAATGGTTTTTTTCAAAATAATCATTTTCTATCGCTGTGTATAACTTGCAACAGTCTTTAAATGATATTAACTGCAGCATAAACATAAAAATTATATGGCACTGTAAATAAAATGCATTTACCTTTGTTACTTGGGTAACTAATGCAGTAGATAGTATTTTAAGATGCATCTTTGCTGGGCTGGTCTTTTCAAAATTACAATAAAACTGACTGAGTGACAGAAAAAAGGTAGCTCAAAATTCACCTCCTTTTCTCATATATCTTCAGTGCACAGCATGTTCACTCATTTTAACATATGTCAGTGGCTACCTCAAGGTTTCTAAGAAAAACTGGTTATATATAACCAAATGTAATTGCCTAGAAGTGTTTTATCTGAGCATTGCTACAGCCTACAGCAACTAGTATTACAAATTGGAAGTAGTATTAATCAGAGAGTAACCCCTGAGTCTGTTATGCTAGCCATGGTCATTTTCTAAGTATGGCTTAGTACTCCTGAAAGCAAAAAAGCAGAATCCAACAGACGTAGATGGAATTCAGTATTTAAGATTTTAGGAATTCTGTTCACAGATTCAGAAGTCTAATTAAACCATCATTTGATTCCAGATTAATCCAATTAATTAATGAAAAGTAGATAACTTGAAATGCATATGGAATAGTCA